>NC_141470.1:55898023-56374905 GCF_009769465.1 Tauraco erythrolophus
CATAAATGTTCCTGAAAACGCTGCAGCATCCTGGCATTTTGCTACAGTATAAAATGCGTGAGCTTTTTATAATCACAGAACTGGAGACATTTCCCTGACTTTTAAGAATCTACGCTCAGCTACAACTAAATATTGACTTTTCCTAAGTTTGAAGCCTAATGTAGTTTTTAGTTTTCCTTATCAACAAACCCCAAAACTTATTTTAAGAGAGTTCTAATTTTTAACTCTTGCTTTATGTAGTTGGAGGATTTCTTTACCATGGGGTACTATTCTACTTCCACATTAATGATTTTTGAGGGGAGAAAAAGAATCAGCCTTTTATCTATCATTCTTCCTGTTAATTGTTTCTGACCACTTTCTTTACAAAAGCTAGTTCTAGCGTAGAGGCTCAGTTCCTCGGTTTGTTTCATGTTAAATGCCTAGTTGCTTTTAAATTTAACTCTGGTTATTGTATGTGCTTTTTTTGTAGCAACCATTACAGGAGTTGTAACTGCATATCTAACTAAAATACCTAAAGATTAAAGAACTGTTCAATCTGTACCGTCTCGGATTTTTTGAAATGCTGTAGTTGTCGCGATCCAAGCCGCAGACAAACGCAGAGCTGCGTAGGACAGTGATGAACTGTTCATTGTGTGGCCAAGATGCACCTTGGGGCCTGAGTCCAGTGCTGGGCCAAGCCGAGCCCCATAGTCCTACACCTTTGCCTCCGCCCTGACCCGTGCTCTTTGACCCACGCCATTGGAGGCAGCTGTGTAACAAGGGCTGGCACCCTGCAGACAGGTACAGGTTTGAGCAGGAGAAGCAGCGGAATGGGATGATGTTTCTTCCGTAGGAAGGAATCATCCCTCCTGCACTACATGGCAGTTTGTGGGATGTAATTCACTGAAGGGGTCGGGGAGAAGGTGCCCCAGGGCAACTGCTGTCCTGTGTTCCAGCTCTGGGCTCACATCATCCTGAACCAAATCTCTGCGTTTCCAAGTTGTGCTGTCTTTGCCTGTATATAAAAAAGCAGCAACAGCTACCAGGGCACAAGTCGGCACCAGGGCAGAAGTCAGCACCACAGCAAGGCCCAGTCCCACTGGCTGGAAGATACTCAAAGGACCTACAAAGAGTCTTTCTGCTCTTTTGCAAAATAAGTCCTTTGCACAAGCCTCCTCGCAACGGCCTCCTCAGCTGCGGCGGGTCCGACGCCCCTGAGTGTGGCTTTGCTGTGGAGAAAAGGTGCGGGACAGTTCCCACTGCCGACCGAGTAGCATCTTCTCCATGTCCAGTGAGCTCACTTCTGTGGCAACCGGCTCCCCGAGGAGTGTCTGGGCGGGCAGGTTCTTCACCCCGGCCTCAGGGCGCACATGGAGGCACACCAGTGGCGCTTATCACTTGAGAGTGTCTCGGGGGCTCTGAAATGGCCACCTGAAACGTGGCAGTGTGAGGGGAAAGCAGGGTGCGAGTCATCTCTGCAGCGGCTGCAGCCACCACCGGCTGCTTTGCTGAGGAGACGGTCCGGAGGAGGACGTTGCCGCTCTTGGTTCTCCCTTTCCTTTCTGTCTCCCGCAGCAGCCTCTTCAGCCACCTCGTGCTCTCTCTTTAGTGCGCTTTCTCTCTTTGGCCGTGTCCTGGGTTGGGCTGGGAAAGAGTTAACTTTTTTCCGCGGGAAGCTGAAAGGGACCGGTTCAGGCAGCTGACCCAGCCTGGCCAGTGGCTATTCAATACCATGTGGCCCCATGCTCAGAGTATGTATTGGGGGAGCAGCCGGAGGAGGGGGTTCGCTTTGGGGGTCTGGAGCGGGCTGAGCTGCGGGTTCCATGTGGCAGTTCAGTTCATATTGTTCTTGTGTGATTACATTTATGGTTGATTACCCTGTTCTTTCCTTTCTCTTGATATTGTTCTATTAAATTATCCTTATCCCAACCTACTGGTTTCACCCCTCTCGTTCAGATTTTCTCCTCCCATCCTGCCTGGGGGAGGAGTGAGCGAGTGGCAGTGTGGTAGCTCAGCCGCTGGCTGAACTGAACCATGACAGTCCTTTTGGCGCCCAGCATGGGGCACGAAGGGTTGGGATAACGACAGAGTCAAATTTGTTATACGTGTTTATTCTATTGTGTTAATAGTGATTGACCATAATGCTGTTCAGGTTGCTCTCGTGGTGGTTTTCTGCAATTCCTTACATGCCCTATGTACTCTTTGCAATTTGTGCTCTGCAGCCTTCCGGTACTTAAAAGGGGCCTACAGGAAAGCTGGAGAGGGACTTTTTACAAGCGCATGTAGTGATAGGACAAGGGGCAATGGATTTAAACTGAAAGAGGGCAGATTTAGATTGGATATAAGACAATAAATTTTCACTCTGAGGGTGGTGAGGCACTGAAACAGGTTGCCCAGAGGAGTTGTGGCTGCCCCATCCCTGGAAGTGTTCAAGGCCAGGGTGGATGGGGCTTTGGGCAACCTGGTGTAGTGGAGGGTGTCCGTGCCCATGGCAGGGGGGTTGGAACTAGGTGATCTTTGAGGACCCTTCCAACCCTAACCATTCCATGTTTCTGTGATTCTGTTTATGATCTCTGGAAGAGGGTTCAGGACCCTCATGGTGCTGTACGGTGTAACTCTGGCTCATGACACGGTCATGGCGCTGCCACGCGGCGGGGGCTGCTCCGTGCACGCGGCGTTGGCACCGTGCCCGTTCCTCGGGCGCCACCTCGGGGAATCCGTTGGTAACCGCCCCCAACCGGTGGGGGAGCCGGGGCAGGGTCCCGTCCGCCGGCTCTTCACCCCGCCCTTGTCGCGCAGGCGGATTACAACAGCCGCTGAGGATTTCGAATGTCCTGGGCGTGTCCTGCCAGCATGGCCCTATTGCTGTGTGTCTGCAAGGTGTTTCAGGTCCTGCCTGGGGTTAAAGAACTCCTCAGAAAACTCAAGAGATCTGCCCCAACCGGGATAGTTACAAGTGGCACGGTGTGTGGGAAGACATGGGCAAATTCCTAGAACAGTGGGCACCTCAAGTGTTTTGGGATTTCACCCCTGAACAAGTACAGAGCCCTGACAAACCGGTCGAACAGTTGGGAAAAGTACACTGTCACCCTGTCCATTCCAGGGACACACAGCTCACTGCAGTGTGCTGTGTCTTGGCCCACGCCTACCGAGTGGCCTTGTCTGACACTGTTCGGCACCCTCCAAGGGGAAGGGAGGTCCTTGAATCTGATGACAGATTGACAGGCATGGCAGCTGAACCAGAGAACCCACCTGTTCCCATATCAGTTGCCCCTGTACAGAAGAAAATGTGGCTAAAGAAATCAGCTCGCTTAGTGAGGGATAAAAATGAACCAGGGCCGTCACGAAAACAGGGAAGGAAGAGGCAGAACCCACATATGAGACGGTGATCATCCAATTGCTATTGCAAGGCAAACTGCAAGACATGTGAAAGGATTTTAGCCGCCTTCCAAACAAGAAGGCTGTTACCTGGCTGCTCTGGTGCTGGGATAACAGGGCCAATGGCCTGGAACTAGACAGTAGGGAAGCTAGGCAGCTGGGATCCCTGTCTAGGGAAGGGGCATTGACAAGGCTATTGGGAGAAAAACACAAACCCTCAGCCTCTGGAAGCGACTCCTGTCAAGCGCGAAAGAAAGGTACCCCTTCAAGGATGATATTACATGTCGCCCAGGCAAGTGGATCAGTACAGTGACCAGGACTAGAGGGGCCCTGCCTCCAGGGGGAGGAGAGGGGTAACAGAGTTTATTGGACTGTGTGGATTCGATGGCCTGGCACATCAGACCCACAGGAATATAAGGCTCTAGTGGACACCGATGCACAATGCACCCTAATGCCTTCAAACCATAAAGGGGCAGAACCCATTTGTTTTTCGGGAGTTACAGGGCGATCCCAACAGCTGACTGTGTTGAAAGCTGAAGTGAGCCTAACTGGGAATGAGTGGCAAACACACCGCGTTGTGACTGGCCCAGAGGCCCTGTGCATCCTGTGCATAGATTACCTCAGGAGGGGGTATTTCAGGGACCCAAAAGGGTACCAGTGCACTTTTGGTGTAGCTGCTATGGAGACAGAGGAAATTGAACAGTTGTCTGCCTTGCCCGGTCTCTTGGAGGACCCTTCTGTTGTGGGATTGCTGAAGGTTAAGGAACAACAGGTGCGAATTGCTACCATGACGGTGCACTGGTGGCAATACCGCACCGAGACTCTCTGGTTCCCATCCGTGAGTAGATTCACCAACTGGAGAGCCAAGGGGTGATCAGTAAAACTCATTCACCCTTCAACAGCCCCATATGGCCAGTGCGCAAGTCCAATGGAGAGTGGAGATTAACAATAGACTATCGTGGCCTGAATGAAGTCATACCGCCACTGAGTGCCGCTGGGCCAGATATGCTGGAACTTCAATACGAACTGGAATCGAAAGCAGCCAAGTGGTATGCCACGACTGGCATTGCCAATGCATTTTTCTCAATCCCTTTGGCACTGGCATGCAGGCTACAGTTTGCTTTCACTTGGAGGGGCATCCAGAACACCTGGAATCGACTACACCAGGGGTGCAAACACAGCGCCACCATTTGCCATGGGCTGATTCAAACTGCACTGGAACAGAGTGAGGCTCTGGAACATCTGCAGTACATCGATGACATTATCATATGGGGTAACACAGCCGAAGAAGTTTTTGAGAAAGGGAAGAAAATAGTTCGAATCCTTCTGAAGGCTGGTTTTGCCATAAAATGAAGTAAAGTCAAGGGACCTGCACAGGAGATACAGTTCTTAGGAATAAAATGGCAAGACGGGCATTGCCACATTCCAGTGGAAGTGATCAACAAAATAGTAGCTATGTCTCCACCAACTACTAAGAAAGAAACACAAGCCTTCCTAGGTGTAGTGGGTTTTTGGAGGTTGCACATTCCACACCACAGCTCTTTACCAAGTGACCTGGAAGAAGAACGATTTTAAATGGGGACCTGAGCAACAACAAGCCTTTGAACAAATTAAACAGGAGATTGTCCATGCAGTAGCCCTTGCGCCAGTCTGGAAAGGACAAGATGTAAAGAATGTACTCTGCACTTCAGGCAGGGAGAATGGCCCTGCTTGGAGCCATGTGTTGTAGACGGGGACAAGGTCCCTGTAGTGCGTGTAAAGAATATGTTAGGGAAGGCGGTCTGGGTTAGTCCCGCCTCAGGCAAAGGCAAATCCACTCGTGGGACTGTTTTTGCCCAAGAACCTGGGTGCACGTGGTGGGTGATGCAGAAGGATGGGGAAGTCCGATGTGTACCCCAGGGGGATTTGATTTTGGGAGAAAAATAGCCAAGGAATTAAATTGTATTACGTTAGTGTCACACACTGGTCATAGAACAGAGCACGGGTTTTGTTCATATTCTTGGAAACAGAATTAAAACAAAACGGAGTCAAGCGCCAAACAACTTTATTGGAGAGAGAGAGAAGAAAACGCAGAGAAGGGAAGAGTTGGAGGAGACCTGCCACCACGGAGATGCGGTGTCCCTACAGACCGACTCGCCCAGTAGGTGCATGTGATGTCTCCGGTCCTGCTTGGCCCCACTCACGACCTGGCAGTGTTGCGCATGCCCAGTGCCGTCACTCGGGGGTCTCCAGTCCCCTATGTTCTTTGGACCTCGGGTCTGGGCGCATGCTGGGCAGCTGGCTTTCTTGAAGCCTTTCCCACTCTCAGGTTCGCGGAAGGACAGGAGATCTTTGGCACAGTCGGCGGTTTTTCTTTCCAGCGATGTCTGAACGGAAAGCCGCAATGGGTGTTTCTCATTGCAGTAATGGTTCTCCGTGGTGGCGTAAGTGATAGAGGTAGAGAAAGAAAGAAGAAAAGAGATGGCGTGTAACAATAACAGCTAACTATAATTTTCAACACCGGAACAGAGACTTAACAACAATTTAACAAATTTAACAAATTTAACATCTAATTAACATTGACTAGTAACTACATTTAGTGGCTCTGACGCATCGGGAGCAGGCTGCGGGGATGGCCTACATGGACAGTGACAACAACAAAAATACTCCCAAGGAAATAACCACATAGTCACAAAAACAATGACTAACAGTAAGGTTACGCAATAGACTGGGAAAAAGACATGTACATAGTTAATCATTTTCTCACAATTTTTAAGATACAGCTCAACACAACTCTGCCTTCGCGATCCACGCAGCCTGCTGCCCTGGTCTGTTGGAGTCTGGCTCAGCGTGCGCAGCAGAAAATTGATTTCCACGCCACCTGTCATCAGGTGCTGGAGCCACACGTCAGTTTTGTGCATGTCGAGGTACGAGCCGGTGCAGAGGGTTTGTAGGAGGCTGGCTCCCTGACTGCTCCTCAGCTCGTCCTCAGGGCTGCGGAGGAAGCAGAGCGTGTCCCCCAGCCGCGGCTCCCTTGTGCACAGGCACTCAAGTTCCACTCGCAGGTGGGAGTTCCTCACTGGTACCTCCCCTTTGGTGCCCTGCTCGAGGTGGAAGGAGTGCCCGAGGGGTGGCTTCATGGGCACAAGCAGGACATAGACAAAGTCTTCTCCGTGGGCATTCTGGCCTTCCAGGAAGCCACGCAGCCCGACAGCTGGCTGCAGCTGTGGCACAAAGGCATTGCCGGAGAGGGTTTGGCACTCAGAGAAGAGGAGGTTCACCAGCTCTTCCATCAACTTGCGTGTGTTTTCCTTCTTTGGCAGCGGCCACGACAGCGGCTCCTCCAGCCTGTCCATTTGTAAGGGGTCTTTCTCCTCTTCTTCCTCCTCCTCCTTGCGCCTTCTGTCATGCTTGCTGCTGCCTCGTGGCTTACGGCTCCTCTTCCAGAGCCACCAGCAGAGCCCAAGGAGCAGGTCCGGACCTCCAGCAAAGGTCCAGAACTGCCACCGCTGAGCGGCAGTGAGGAGCAGGGCTCCCCTGGCTGCCCTGCTCGGCTCCTGGGTTCTCTGCTCCGTGTCTTCAAGCAGCCGAGTCATCTGTCGATTCATCAACTCCTCATGCTGCTGCATGCGCTCTTGCGTGGCTGCATCCAGCTCATCACCGACCATCTGCGGGTGCTGGGGGATGCTTTGCACTATCGAAGCACGGAATTTTGTTTTGTGGCAGCCATGGCCTGCGGGAGGAGTGAGAGACCCTCAGCTCTGGGCCTGCTGAGCTGTCAGCACCCAAAGCCCGCTTTCCTGGAGAAAGTGTTGCACAAGACACTCGCTGCCAGAGCAACGCTTACTGTTAGCCTTTTGCAGGGTGCAGTTCCTGAGGGAACGGAGTCTCTCGAAGAGGGTGGGCGGTCGCTGGCCAGCGGTAGTGCAGTCCTTTGCACAAGCCTCCTCAGCTGTGGCGGGTCCAACACCCCTGAGTGTGGCTTTGCTGTGGAGAAAAGGTGCGGGACAGTTCCCACTGCCGACCGAGTAGCATCTTCTCCATGTCCAGTGAGCTCACTTCTGTGGCACCGGCTCCCCGAGGAGTGTCTGGGCGGGCAGGTTCTTCACCCCGGCCTCAGGGCGCACATGGAGGCACACCAGTGGCGCTTATCTCTTGAGAGTGTCTTGGAGGCTCTGAAATGGCCACCTGAAACGTGGCAGTGTGAGGGGAAAGCAGGGTGCGCGTCATCTCTGCAGCGGCTGCAGCCACCACCGGCTGCTTTGCTGAGGAGACGATCCGGAGGAGGACGTTGCCGCTCTTGGTTCTCCCTTTCCTTTCTGTCTCCCGCAGCAGCCTCTTCAGCCACCTCGCGCTCTCCCTTTGGTGGGCTCTTTGGCCGTCACGCCCTGCTGGCCGCACTGACCTCTGCCTGCTCCAAGCTCACAAATGTGTCCGAGCTGCCTTGCTGCACCGCCAAGATCAGCTGAACGGTGAGGGGTGTCGTGCTGGAGCTGGTCAGCCTGAACTTGCAGGAGCGTGTGGAGGGCAGCACTATCAGCTTGCTTGCGGCTTCCTGACAGGCTTCAACGGAGGCTGCTGTCATCAGATGCTGGAGCCACACGTCAGTTTTGTGCATGTCGAGGTACGAGCCGGTGCAGAGGGTTTGTAGGAGGCTGGCTCCCTGACTGCTCCTCAGCTCGTCCTCAGGGCTGTGGAGGAAGCAGAGCATGTCCCCCAGCCGCCGCTCCCTTGTGCACACGCACTCAAGTTCCACTCGCAGGCGGGAGTTCCTCACTGGCATCTCCCCTTTGGTGCCCTGCTCGAGGTGGAAGGAGTGCCCGAGGGGTGGCTTCATGGGCACAAGCAGGACATAGACAAAGTCTTCTCCGTGGGCATTCTGGCCTTCCAGGAAGCCGCGCAGCCCGACAGCTGGCTGCAACTGTGGCACAAAGGCATTGCTGGAGAGGGTTTGGCACTCAGAGAGGAGGTGGTTCACCAGCTCTTCTACCAGCTTGCATATGTTTTCCTTCTTTGGCAGTGGCCACAACAGCGGCTCCTCCAGCCTGTCCATTTGTAAGGGGTCTTTCTCCTCTTGTACCTCCTCCTCCTTGCGCCTTTTGTCATGCTTACTGCTGCCTCGTGGCTTACGGCTCCTCTTCCAGAGCCACCAGCAGAGCCCAAGGAGCAGGTCCAGACCTCCAGCAAAGGCCCAGAACTGCCATTGCTGAGCAGCAGTGAAGAGCAGGGTGGCCCCCCTTGGCTGCTGGTCCCTCTGCTCCAGCAGCTGAGCCATCTGTCGATTCATCAACTCCTCATGCTGCTGCATGCGCTCTTGCGTGGCTGCATCCAGCTCATCATTAACCCTCTGCGGGGGTTGAATGAGGAATTGCAAAAGCAAGACAAGCAATAATTTGGAAGTCATGGTCTGCAAGAGGAGGGAGAGACGGGGTTCTGGGGGCTTAGAAAGTACTGGGAGGGAGCTGGTGGCAGGGGGAGCGGTGATGGGAGCTGCAGGGATTGTGTGGTGGGTAGGAGAGGGTATGAGGCAGCTGGGAGCCCGCAAGGACAGTGTCCGGTCCCAATGACGTGGGCACTATTCCCTGCCCCAGGTGCTCTCACGAGCAGCTGGGCTTTTGATGCAGGCTGAGAACCTACATCCGCAAAGGCCCAGGATTCTGCCCTGCCCTTGCCCAGCACAGCCTCCCACCGCATGTGCCCAGGGCACACTGGCTCGGCGTTCCCTGCTGACACCCCTTACAACCATCCCCTTGGCAACTGCTCCATTGTGCTGTCAGGGGCATCGACTGCATCACAACCACACCCTCGCTTTGCCTTCTAGAATGCATCAGGCACTCTTTCCATGCCCAGATAAATGGCACATCAAATGTAAAGCGGGTCCAAATTTTCCTAGAAAGAGCAAGATTATTGGTCATGGGTGAAATGTGTCCTGTAGGCAGTGAAACTGTCCGGGAGCTACCACTCCACCCACCCATGAGACGCCTGGAGAGGTTAGTCCAACATGTTAACCAAGAACTCTGCCTAGATAGAAGAGAGGGCATTTCCAGCAAAACCTGCGTGGCCGAAGTGAGATCCCAACATTCCAGATACATCTGTGAGAAGGTTTGGTGTGTCTGAATTGAGAAATGGCTTATGAGAGAGTTGATAATCTCTAGGTAGACTCTGTGCTGAGAATAGTTATATGAAGAAGAATGCCAACAGATGTCTTTGCTCCCCACCCCCTCCCCCCTTTAAACCGGAATACTGCCAGAGGAAACCCAGTAGGTTTGCAGTTGTTGGTGGCAGTGGCACTCCTGCATGCTTTCGAGGTTCCAAATTAATGCATGCATCTTTTTTCTCCTGTGTCCTGACTCCTTGACATCAAGCGAGGCATTAGGAACTACACTGGCAAGAAGGATACGGGCATCTCAGTATTTTCTCTCTGTCACATACGGCTCTTGTCAGATGCTTTAAGCTGCTTGATACTCCAGGCAGCTAGGTGGGACGGTTGGTCCCCACATCGCTTTTGAATGGAAACGTATGCTGTTGGATGATTTGTACCTGACATTATGCCAATGTATGCATAGTCTTGCTGCCTGTGAAACAAAGAAAATGCGTGGCTTCTTTACGAAAATAAGTTAATAATAACTGAATAACGAAAATCCGTGATTAAAATCCCCAGTATCACAGCCCCATCTAATGGGCTGTGCTCAAGAAATGACAGCAACATCACACAGAGGGAGGAGTTCAGTTGCAGGAAGTTTTTTGAACCAACTACGTGATTTCCACAAACCCAAGTGATTACAGCTCCAGTTTGACACCCCAGGGGCAGCACTCATGACGTGCACTGTCTATTCCTGGCATCAGCCTGTACTACAGTCGTGGAGCAGGGCATACCTGAGGTGACCAGCAGGTACTTGGGCCCAGCCCCTAGCAATCCCCCTTTCCCACTTTTTAAATGCAGCCGTGCTTCCTTCTTAAAGCCCCCCCATGAAGAGGCATCCTCTCTTCTAGAAAGTTAGCAGACTTAGAACTCTGTTGCAAAATAAACAGGAAGCTCATAATAATAAATTAAATTTGTCTAGTTCAGGAAGTTGCTCCTAAAGCTCATCTTCCTGGATGGGGGAGTGAAGGGGTCAATAGAGATTTCAGACCAAGCAGTACTCTCTCCCCACCTCACCCCCCGTTTTTTTCCAGGACATAACCACAGTATTTTGCTGTTGTACATCAAAATGAGACAAGTGAAGATTTTCTGCTGCTGGATGACACTGTTCCAAACCTTTAATCATCTCTCTGAAGCAGTGAAGCTCTTCTTTAGTGGATGCTCAGCTGACGCAGAGTAACTGCAACTCAAGAGAAGGGAGCTGGGTACTTAATGAGTGTCTTTGCCTAGCTGCTCTGCTGAGAAAATAAACACTTCCTAGATAAGGGCTAAGTCGCTCTGCCTTGGCTATGAGCAATCCCATTGCCCTCAAGAGTGAACAGTCTCAATTAAGCTCCAGCCAGAACAACTCACCAAACTATTTCACTGAAGTGCTTTTCCTTTTTAATGGGCTGCTCGAACAGTGCCACTGATTTCAAACTCCTCCTTTTACACTGGTCTGTATCATACCCTTGATGTTCAAAGACATTATTGCTCATTTTTTTTCCCCAAAAGGGACAACAAACCTTGTCAGTTTTAAGAGCCTTTACTCTTAGAAGGCATCTTACGGTTTGTATTAAACCATTTGTCTTCTCCCCCGCTATCAGCCACAGCAAGCTCGGAGTAATGATGGCGCGGTCTGTGCAGGCGGCCAGCAGCACTGCCGCAGCCTGCTGGGAACAGTTAAATGGAAGAAGTCACACAGGCACGTTCTATACAAGCCATTTATTTGAAATGCCAACTATATGTAGGATAAAGTTGGTGTTACATGCTTCTCAGCAACAGTAGAAAAATAGAACCAGTGAAAACCTTTTTACAACTGTAATGGTACTCAAGAGAAATGTATTGTTTTACAATGCATCACACAAGACTAGAATTCAAGTTCGGAGGTACCTAAATAAAAATACTATTTTTTTAAAAAACACTATGTACAATTGAAGCGTAAACAAGTTTTACAAAGTACTGGTTATGCAGGTTGTAGAAAAAACACTTGCATAGGACACGAAGTCAGTTTAAGAAAGTTTTCTGAGCCTTTAGCATTGAAGGCACTTGACTTTATACCAGTAACACCACAAGGACAAGAAACAAAACCGTAAAGTTGCCGACGGCAGGGCTACCTTCCGGCACTACAGATAATTACAGAAACCCCAAATATGGTTTTACAGTTTTTTCTCTCAGCTGTTCCCTGCATTCAGCAGGGCTCAGCACCACCTCTACCGTAGAAGCAGAGAATTATTAGAAGAAAGAACAGTGCCTCAAACAGCACAAGCTATTCTTTCAAAAATAAAACAAAACCAACCAAAAAAAAACCCCAACCAAAACAAAAAAAACCCACCAATCCCAAACTCAAAATACCCCTACCATACAAACCCATAAGACAAATATTTGGGACATCCCAGGACAAAAACCAAGGCTTACAAGTACGGGTGGCCACAGCCTTAACTTTCAGAAATGAAACTCCTCAAGAACAGGAAAAATACAACAAGAAACTGCCAATCACCACAGCAGTTATTAACACACAACTACAGTAACTCCGTGGAACAACAAAACATTTCAAAGGAAGAATCTGTTTCAGGAATTAAGTTATTCATCCATAGATTAAGGAAAAGAGGAAGGGATCAAGGAAAGGGGAATAAGAAGTTTTTGCGTGTTGCTCATTAAGTGAAAGTCTGAGCTCTCTCAACTAGATCAAGGAGCACAAATCTTCCTCATCCAAGAAAACTTAATGTTCATACCTCAAGCAAAATACAGTCAGTAATCTGTTATCTCCATTAAATTTACAGGAGAAAAAGATGTTAATTTCCAGCCTTATCAGAAAGTGCTTAATGTAAACAAGCTTCTGCACCAACACTTCAGTAGACAGAGAACAAGAAGCAGCAGGTAGCACGGGTATGCGTGGTCTGCGAGTGAAGTGTAGTATGGACACTAGCTTGTCAATAATGCTTGCATGAAGAAGAAGAAACACTGTCTCTCTCCCTCTGCACATCCAACTAGGTAGGAAATCCTATGCTTGAGTACAAAAATACAGTTCCAGTAATTTGACAAATCCTCCTTTTCCACCTCCAATCAGCTGTCCTTAGCGGCTATCTCCTTCCCAACTCGAAATAAACAAGTGAAAATGCAGATTGTCTACATGGCCTGATTGTCTGTGTGGCCTCAGAAGGACTTGGCTTTCATTTTGCACCTACTTTTGAACACTTTATTCTCTTTTTAATACTGCTCAGCTTCTGAGACTTCAGAAGCAATTCTGTATTCTAAAATGCAGACGTGTCCCCCCAAAGGCATTTCTCACCAGCCTATTCCATAGCCAAAGCATTTCATGATTTCCCTCAAGCCATAACCTCAAAACTTCTCAGTCTTCATCAATTATGTCCCCACAAAATTCAAGCTTAAAAGTTACACCTGTAGATTTCAGCCCCATCTCTGTCCAGGCACACAGTGCCACATCAAACTACGGTACCTAAAACAGTTTTCTCAAAGTACATCTATGGATTTTAGGTAAAAATAAATTATTCAGAATATTAAGTTTCCTGAAAACAGCTACAACTGTAGTAATGAAGCTACCAACGTATGTATGATGCAAGCGCAGGGAATTTTGGGGTTTTTGTGTGTGATGAAAGTTAATGTGTCTAGTGCTGGTGAGCATAAGACCCAAGTGTCTGGTTAGAGCTATGCGGTCTGACAGCACTGTGCTCCAATCTTCAGAAGAAATCCAATGAACCTCAGTCTGTAACCTGCAGCAGCACCATCCCCCTACTGACACCTCCTTGCATTTAACAATGTTCTACACACTGCAGTCCCATGGAAATACTATGGGTGACGAGGCCAGGACCACCAAGTGTCTTGACTGTGGTCAAAAAAACCCAGAATAAAACAGTTGACAGAGGAAATAAAAAACCCAAACACCTCCTTTCACCCACAAGACATCACCTGTGCAGTTTAGCTAAGTCTCTCCTCCAGTCCTCCACAGCACCTTCCATGACTGCACCTCAAAAGGGGTGTCTGCAGAGCTTTCACAGAAGTGGGAGGCCTATGGATGCGTATGCAGGAGACCATAGGATATACTGGTTTGAACACCCATATTGTCATTTATCTAGAAGCTACCTGGTAATTTGGAAATGCAGTATTCAGTGCATTTCAGTAACACTGTGGTGCTGTTACTAGGCCCTGCACACTTCAATGAAACGAGTAAAGTAAGAATCTGCCATCAACTAAAACTAAAATTGCAGCAAGATTTCTGTTTAATTAAACATTTTGAACTGCAGGAAACAACTCGACCTAACCTTAAAGTAGTCCTTAGGTCCCACTTGGGATCAAAGTTTTCTACTACAGGGAAGTTCTTCATTATGGAAACTGCACTTCAAAAAATCCAAACAGGCCTTTTTACCAGTAATCACTACACTGCAGTGGCATCAGATCCCTATCCTAAATGCAATGAATTTCTGGTAAAAACTGCATGGTAGGTGTTAAGGATGCACTTAGCTATAACGGTTACACCCAGTGCGTTGCTTAACCCCAACCCAGTGGCAGGGAGCCAGCACTGTCATTCTCTCTTCATACCACGTGAAGAGATGAATCTCATTTCTGTGCTTCAAAAAAAAGCAAAGTTGGGAAACGGAAATGTAATTTAAGAGTGTTAAAGCTTCGCGCATTTCACCATGCTAGAGCAGTTGCTCTTCACTTTGACTTTGTTCACAGAACAGCTGCAATTATGAAGTCAGCAACACTTCAGATCAGGTAAGAAACACTGAATGACATCACTAAGAGTGAAGCCCTTGTTTCGTCATAGGCAGGAGAACTCAAGGCAACGTGCAGTCACCTCAGCACCTCTGTTGGAGAAGGAACTCTCTCAAGTGGAGGGTTACCATTCAGGCAACAGCGAAGATACTACGCCTTGTCTTCCTGATGCTCCAGGATTTAGCACGAATCTTCAACGCCGGTCTTCACTTACCCCCATGTGTGGGTAGCTGGAAGAACAAATTATTACTATCATTTTTACAGTATTTCTAGATTTATTTCTGCATGGGCAAATGAACAATTGTAGTCTGTCTAGTAAGTGCTTCTGGGTGATCACGAAGTTCTCCATGGTCACAACTGAAGCAGAAAGCAAACAGAATCAGACTGTCATATCCCTGTGAATTTCACTGGAATTTGGACTCCTAAATATCCCCCTGGACTCTTAAAAACTCAAATATAATTCTTGAAGTGGGCCAAAACTTTTCAAACAAAACATTAGACTGGATTCTTGCCATAGTCATAAAAGTCAGGAAGATTTTAGATTTAAACAAAAGATCTAACTAAAAATGTAGTATTTTGATGTGCTGTTCTTTGGAATTCCTATAATTAAAAAATAAATGCATTGTTACTATCTCATAAGAAAATACATTTCATAATGTGCAACTCAATGCACATAGGGAATTGGCAGGTGAAAGGGAAAATGCAAAAGTATGAAAATACAGTCCTCTAAATGTGACAGTAAAGTTCAACATACTAGTACAAAACTAATACACTAAAATAGATGTACAGGTGCAAAAGGCTACCAGGTTGTAGAAAAAAGGTACCAGCTTTTTTTTGTTGTTTTAAAAGGCTTAGTTAAATTTGCTTAAAAAAAATTCCCACAAATAAAACCAGAAGCAGCATTAAAAATAAACTGATAACATGCTGTCTCTAATAAAGCAATGTATGTACAAAAGATGTGAGCGAAGCTGAATTTAGCCGCTGGCATGAATGAACGTCTGGCAGACGTCAGGCCAAAAGCTGCAAAGAATGGGATGTTTACAACTCTTAGGCACAGAGAAATAGTGGAGGTTGCTTTCATAGGGCAGATTTTTTATACAGGAAGTCTGGTTTGTTTGGAGACCTCCTTCCTCTGCTTACTGCATCTTCCCTTTCCAAATCTGCATTTCTCTGTGCACCATGTTCCAATGGCTCGTCATCTGCCAGTCTCCTACTGGGTCTTTCTTCTTGCATTTCAGAGGCATACGCAGAGAGCGAAGGTCTGTTGGAGGTTAGCCCATAGGTTAAATCAGTTTCCATTTTTGTTCTGCCCCTGATGTGAACTGGGGCATTACCAGCATTTTCCTGGGTAGCCAATGCCAAGTCCAGTCGCTGGGGAGGTTGTTCTAAGACATCGAGGTGTATTGGCTCATTCTTTTGTCTGTGTTGATGCCCATCTTGGGAGAGCAGGTATTCCCTCCTAGAATCCTCTTGCTTTTTAGGAGATATCTGGGAAGGTAGATAGGCTGACTTTAAGCCACTTGGTGATGCCTTATTGTGGCTATACAAATCTGGGCCAAAATATATACCTTGTGAAGGCGAAGGACTGTGCCTGTTGGGCGCTGGAGTGGAGGGTCTGCATGCAGCATTGGAGAAGTCATAGAAGTCCGGATATTCCTGCTGATTTTCTCGAGCATCTATTTTTTGCTCTATTGCATGTTTCTTTCGAGAAGTGGGCATGTGTCTGTTCTGAATACATGAAATGTGCTGAGGTGGACCAGGTCCTGCCTCTGTAACCGTCTGGCTTAATTCTGTGTTGACAGTCAGCTCTGGTAATCTTCTGTCTTTTAAAGACATTGCTGACACACCCATTGCGATATCTGGCATCAGTTCATTTAGCAAGGGCTGAGTACACTGCAAGAGAAAAGAGAGTGGTCCATGACACAAAGCAAAAGTTAAATACAAACTGTATTTAGGATCGTTTCTGTAATTCAAAATGGCATTTTCCTAATCTACCTTTGCCTAGAGCAACTTCTGCCTGCAGGTTTCCTAAGATGTTTAAAGAACATGTCTCCTCCAACCTTCACCCTCCTGTGAGCTTAAGACAACTTTCCTTCATGAAGGTGGTGTGCCACAATAATAGCTCCTTCTTAAACGCACCTTGACTTGAATACGCAGTACGTGACAATTGCTGTTAAACTCTCAAAAGGTAAGCCTGCTTTAAGCCGCTTGCCATTATCCAACTAAACAAGGTGCTCTGTGCAGAACATAACAAATGGTTTGTTATAGATTCATAGATTCATAGATTCATAGATTTCTAGGTTGGAAAAGACCTTAGAGATCATCGAGTCCAACCATCCCTAATCCCATTAAACCATATCCTCAAGTAGCTCATCCACCCTATTCTTAAACACATCCAGGGATGGGGACTCAACCACTTCCCTGGGCAGCCTATTCCAGTGGCTGACAACCCTTTCAGAGAAGAAATACTTCCTAACATCCAACCTGAATCTCCCCTGACTAAGCTTATGCCCATTTCCTCTTGTTCTATCTCCCATCACTAATGTAAAGAGCCCTTCCCCTAACTCCCCACCATCTTTTCTCAAGTATTTATAGGCCGTAATCAGGTCTCCCCTCAGCCTCCTCTTCTCCAGGCTAAACAGCCCCAACTCCCTCAGCCGCTCCTCATAAGTTTTATTTTCCAGCCCCTTGACCAGTTTAGTCGCCCTTCTTTGGACTCGCTCCAGGAGCTCAATATCTCTCTTAAAGCGAGGGGCCCAAAACTGGACACAATATTCCAGGTGCGGCCTCACCAGTGCCGAGTACAGGGGCAGGATCACCTCCCTGCTCCTGCTGGTCACACTATTCTTGATACATGCCAGTATCCCATTGGCCTTTTTGGCCACCTGGGCACACTGCTGGCTCATATCAAGCCGGTAGTCAACCAACACCCCCAGGTCCTTTTCCGCCAGGCAGCTCTCCAGCCACTCCTCCCCAAGCCTATAGCGATGCTTGGGGTTTTTATACCCCAAGTGAAGGACTCTGCACTTGGCCTTATTAAAGCTCATGCCATTGGCCTCAGCCCAACGATCCAGTCTGTTCAAATCCCTCTGAAGGGCCTCCCTACCCTCGAGCAGATCGACACAGCCTCCCAGCTTGGTGTCGTCCGCAAATTTACTGAGGGTACATTCAATCCCCTCATCCAGGTCATTGATAAAGATGTTAAACAGAACTGGACCCAGCACTGAGCCCTGGGGAACCCCACTGGTGACCGGCCTCCAGCCGGATTTAGCCCCATTTACCACCACTCTTTGGGCCCGGCCATCCAGCCAGTTTTTAACCCAAAGGAGGGTGTGCCTATCCAGGCCAGCAGTTACCAGTTTCTCCACCAGAACACTATGAGAAACTGTATCAAAGGCTTTACTGAGGTCCAGGAAAACTACATCCACAGTCCTTCCCTCGTCAACCAGGCGGGACACCCTGTCATAGAAGGTGATCAGGTTTGATTGGCAAGACCTGCCTTTCATAAACCCATGTTGACTGGGCCTGATCACCCGGTTAACCTGTATGTGCTCATTAATAGCACTCAAGATAACCTGTTCCATGACTTTGCCCATCACCGAGGTCAGACTGACAGGCCTGTAGTTCCCCGGATCCTCCTTCCGCCCTTTTTTGTAAATGGGGGTAACATCCGCCAGCCTCCAGTCCAGCGGAACTTCCCCAGTGAGCCAAGACTGCCCAAAGATAATGGACAGGGGTTTGGCAATGACATCCGCCAGCTCTCTCAGGACTCTCGGGTGGATACCATCAGGCCCCATAGACTTGTGGGCATCCAGCCGAAGGAGCAGATCCTTGACCCGTTCCTCTTGGATCACAGGAGCTTCGATCTGCTCTCCCTCCCTGCACTCAGACACCGAAGGCCAGCTCACCTGGGAACTGCTGACCTTATTATTAAAGACTGAGGCAAAGAAGGCATTAAGGACCTCAGCCTTGTCTTCATCCCTAGTGACTAACGTACCCCCTGAGTCCAGTAGGGGCTGGAGGTGATCTTTAGCCCTCCTTTTGTTATTAATATATTTATAGAAAGACTTTTTGTTGTCCCTTACGGAGCAGGCTAGTCTAAGTTCCAATTGGGCTTTTGCCTCCCTGATTATCTCCCTACATGCCCTAACTTCCTCCCTGTATTGATTCCTGGATGCCTGCCCATTCTTCCAAGACTTGTAGACATCCCTTTTTCTTTTGAGATGTTCCCAAATCTCCTTTGTTATCCAAGCTGGTTTTCTACCCCGGCGGCTCGACTTCTGGCACACAGGGACAGCTCGCTCCTGTGCCTCCAGAATTTCCTTTTTGAATAGTAACCATCCCTCCTGCGCCCCCTTACCCTTGAGAGCTGTCTCCCATTGGACTTTGTTAACCAGACTTCTAAACAGCCCAAAGTCAGCTCGCCCAAAGTCCAGCTTGGCCGTTTTAGTGTTCCCTCTCCTAACTTCCCCTAGAATTGAGAATTCTATTATCTCGTGGTCACTAAGCCCCAGGCGTCCTCCAACCTTCACATCTCCCACAAGACCTTCTCTGTTCACAAACAGCAGGTCTAGGGGAGCTCCTTCTCTAGTCGGTTCACTAACCAGTTGTGAGAGGAAGTTGTCCTCCACACTCTGCAGGAACCGCCTAGACTGTTTCCTGACTGCCATGTTATACTTCCAACAGACATCAGGCAGGTTAAAGTCACCCATAAGGACAAGGGCTAGTGAGCGCGAGACTTCCCCCAGTTGTTTAAAGAATAGCTCATCAGTCTCACTGTCCTGATAGGGTGGCCTATAGCAGATACCCACTACAATATCCGCCTTCATAGGCCCCTCTTTGATTTTCACCCACAGACATTCTACTAGGTCATCCCCAACATTTAACTCTAAACAGTTTAGATCTTCCCTTACATACAGGGCAACCGCACCACCCCTTCTACCTCTCCTATCCCTCCTGAAGAGTTTGTAGCCATCCATGGTAGCACTCCAGTTATACGAGTCATCCCACCATGTTTCAGTGATGGCAACTATGTCGTAGTTTCCCCGGATAGCAAGAGCTTCCAGTTCCTCTTGTTTATTGCCCATACTACGTGCGTTCGTATAGAAGCACGTAAGTTGGGCTTTCGACCCCACGGCACCCCTAGCGGGGGAAGTTTATTACCTGAGCTGTTATTTTTGGGATTCTCTTTAACCTCTAGGCAACTTGTGTGTTGCTCTTGACTACACATATCACCCCCTAGTATCACTGAGGCAGCAGGCCGAAGGCACCTGCCTACACTCCCTTCATCAGACAATGGAGGGCCGTCCTCGGCTGTTAATCCTCTAAGTCTGATAATACCCCCCACCCCCTTCACATCTAGTTTAAAGCCCTGTTGATGATCCCAGCTCAGTTTCAGTGCGCAGAAGCCACAAAACACCGATTTTGTCACTAGAGATGCAGCCCTCTGCTTGCACACGTATGTGTATGCACAACAGCCTCAGGGCTTGAGGGGGAGCATCAATCACAACGTTGACTAGACCCACAAAGTGCATGGAAGATGTTGCATGGCATTCTTCTCGCCTACACTTGTAAACAATCCTGCAATGAGACAAGCATATTACAGGCTTCCAGACAAGAGAGTTAAAATTTCTATTCGTATTTATCATTTGTATTGAAAATAATTTTAGTAATCACTGATTTGTAGTAACTCACAAATTGCTAAAATAATACAGAACAAAAATACCATCCATATTAAGTCTATGCTTCTTGCATTTTTATGTAAACAACCTAGTATAGAGATATTTCTAATGTGAAAAAGATCACTATACAGTTTCCTTAGTGAAATCATTATTGATAAAGAAAGGGAGACTTTTGTTACAAAACTCACCCTTGAACAAACAATAGAAAACAATTCTAATTTGAAGTTAAGTATTTTAGGTTAAAACCAAGGAAGGAGTCCAATATGTGCAATATATTTAGGACAACTGCTAAAGGGGAAAAAAAATAAATTAAAGAAATCCATGCAAAAATTCATTCAGAACTCCAGATCAGATTTGCACCTAAAGAGCAGGTTCTCAGTATGACACAACTCTGCGCACTGAAACAGTTTTTTCACTACAGAAATAAATTACCAAATTCTTTACTTAGCATTTCATGTACTTCACAAAGCTATGTCTTTGTTCAGTGCATTAGTAGTGTGTTTTCATTGCATCACAGTGCAGTTCAGCAACGGTAATGACTGTCTTTAAATGCTGTATTTGCAGTTATCAATTTCTGCTTGCCTATTAATTTTAAAATCTTTTTCACAGCTGTAAGGCCTTCACATGCTCCACAGGTTCCCTCATACACATTTGTTTACTTCAGGACTACTTACCTGTGAATACCCAAAACATCATCCCTATTTCTACCCTTGAATTATGGCATGCAGTCAACTACTGAAGTTGATTTATGCCTTGTTTTAACATAAACTGTATTATTTCTGAGGATTTTTGAGTCCCACTTGTCCCTGGAACATTCATTCTTCCAGGGATTAGGACATGCCTTTGGGATGCAGAATGCTGACAGCCTGTTTAGTAAAAAACTCTTCTCCTAACCAACAGAGATGCTCTTTTATTTAAGAAAGCCAAGTTACTTCATCACAAGAATTCTCTCCAGCTCCTCTCTAGAAGCTACTTTGAGTGGTCAGAGACAGGGACTAGAGGAGAAATCAGAATACTTACTACTTGCTTCTCAGCTGCCATCACTGCTGCTGCTGCAGCCACCGTTTGTCTCCCCAGACCTGTAGTGTTTGTGCAATCAGGGGGAGCTGCTTTAACACTGGGCAAGTACACAGGTGGTGCAGCTTTGGGTGCGGTTCGGGAGTGGAACAGCGAGTGATTGCACGGGTAAGAAAAGGAACGGGAGGGATGGTGACTTGGCACCCTTTGTTTCCAGCCCACTTTGAACTGGTTATGAATAGGAGTTGCTGGTGGGTGGTATGGAGGTGGAGGAGGGGGCAATGGTGGATGGAAGGCCACAAAAGAGTCCAGTTCTGTAAAGATGGTTTCTGCAGTGGGAGTGCTGTTAACGCGACATCGTCCAGACTGTCTCACTGTCAGCAGTGGGCTTTCGTCTCCAAATCGTTCATCAGGAAAAAATTTGTGAGGATTCTGCAAAGGAAAAAAATCCAGCGTGTAACAAAAGAAAGCAGTAAGTCATCTAGAAAAATCTCCTAAACTAACATGCATTGGAACCAGAAATCTGCTAGTACTGTAACAGGATAGTTGTGCCACCTAATCGCCTCCATGTGTTAGGGAGGTTTTATAGCAACCATGGAATAAAGATTTTTTTTAAAAAAAACCAAGACAAGAAGCATCAGATTCACTGTGTGAATAAGCTGACCAACAAATGCGTTTGCTTTAATGGCAGCATACAAACAGAAGCAGGATTTCCAATTTCCCAGTCCTGACAAGTACTACACAAACCTACGGTATCAGTTAGTACTTTCTTTCCTCTCTGATCCCCGAATGAATCATAGTCTACATTTCTAGTTATGGTTTGACTATTCTCATCAACAGCCCCGTTGGCAGATTTTTTTCGTCCTCAAAATCTGCGGCAGTAAGAGCACCCTGAATGACAACATCTCTTGAGAAAAATATTTATACATTGCACTTAACCATTTATAAAATCCCAGCATTCAAATGCCATAGTCTCACTGTAATACGCGCTTGGACAGTTCTGCAGTTACGCAGGCATTTCGAAGCATTTGCACACCCGCGTGCGCGCACACAAAGCGGTTCTCGTACTGCAGATTACACGTTCAAGTCAGCTCATAAGCAGAACAGAATCCAAGCACCTGTGGTCCTATGCAGCAATTTTTCATACCTGCAGAAGTTCAGCAGCAGCGTCAGAAAGCCCGAATTCCCGCAGCACGCGAATCTGAATCTCGTAACTGACTGTGGCAACTTCTCCACAATTGAGAGCGTACGCTCTTTGCACCTGCTCAGTATGGCGCAGCTCCTGCAGCCGTCTGATCATCTCTTTGACGATGAGGATATTGGGAACTGGAGGGATAACAGAGAATACTTTTTGAACTGTGAGACAGCGAGTTTGATTGCAACAGTTAGATAGATTTCATTCTAAAGAAAAACCTAACGTCAGGCTGGCTTGGCTTTTGTTTTTTTTTAAGCAGCATTCTGCCAAGAACAGTTCGACTTACACATGTTCCTTGTGTATGATGCAAGCGCAGGGAATTTTGGGGTTTTTGTGTGTGATGAAAGTTAATGTGTCTAGTGCTGGTGAGCATAAGACCCAAGTGTCTGGTTAGAGCTATGCGGTCTGACAGCACTGTGCTCCAATCTTCAGAAGAAATCCAATGCACAAGACACTCGCTGCCAGAGAAACGCTTACTGTTAGCCTTTTGCAGGGTACATTACATTTATAGGGATGTCAGTACTGATCGACTTTTACTGCTGGTGCCTATAGCTGTACGCTGTACTAAAACATGTGGGGGGGGTGCCCCCCTCCCGTCTACACAGTGCAGGCGATAACGCTCAGTGTGCTTTGCGAGACCGAAGCGCGTCGCTTTCCTGCATTAAATGGCTCTGCGTCGTCTCTTCGGGGTGCCGTGATTCTGGCGAAGGCTCCCCTTGCAAAGCAAGCGTCCGCTGACTGCGCAGAGGGAGGCAGGGCTCCGGAAAGCGCAGAGCAGGCGCGGGGTGACCGTGGCTGCTGGGTTGAAAATGCGTTCTAACCTTGGGGGCACAGCAGGCGAACGACACGGCACCGTACTTCTGCACGCTCGCTCTGCGCGGTGCAAGTGCTCCCTGGACAGGGGAAAAATGAGTGAACCATAGGTCAGGCCTGATGCAACAGAACGTTGTGTCTGTTTTTATAAATTCAAAAACTTTCTTTCCAGTATTGTACAGTGATGCCAGAATTTGTCACATGCCCTTTATCCGCTCACTGGAATATAGAAAATATCTAGGAAGAGGTACTAAATTACAAATTAAGCCTTGGGAGGGGGTTTGTAATAGGACTTGTGATGTGCTTTGATTTTAAAAACCAGCCTACTGCAAATTATTCTACTTCATAAATGTTCCTGAAAACACTGCAGCATCCTGGCATTTTGCTACAGTATAAAATGCGTGAGCTTTTTATAATCACAGAACTGGAGACATTTCCCTGACTTTTAAGAATCTACACTCAGCTACAACTAAATATTGACTTTTCCTAATTTGAAGCCTAATGTAGTTTTTAGTTTTCCTTATCAACAAACCCCAAAACTTATTTTAAGAGAGTTCTAATTTTTAACTCTAGCTTTATGTAGTTGGAGGATTTCTTTACCATGGGGTACTATTCTACTTCCACATTAATGATTTTGAGGGGAGAAAAAGAATCAGCCTTTTATCTATCTTTCTTCCTGTTAATTGTTTCTGACCACTTTCTTTACAAAAGCTAGTTCTAGCGTAGAGGCTCAGTTCCTCGGTTTGTTTCATGTTAAATGCCTAGTTGCTTTTAAATTTAACTCTGGTTATTGTATGTGCTTTTTTTGTAGCAACCGTTACAGGAGTTGTAACTGCATATCTAACTAAAATACCTAAAGATTAAAGAACTGTTCAATCTGTACCGTCTCGGATTTTTTGAAATGCTGTAGTTGTCGCGATCCAAGCCGCAGACAAACGCAGAGCTGCGTAGGACAGTGATGAACTGTTCATTGTGTGGCCAAGATGCACCTTGGGGCCTGAGTCCAGTGCTGGGCCAAGCCGAGCCCCATAGTCCTACACCTTTGCCTCCGCCCTGACCCGTGCTCTTTGACCCACGCCATTGGAGGCAGCTGTGTAACAAGGGCTGGCACCCCACAGACAGGTACAGGTTTGAGCAGGAGAAGCAGCGGAATGGGATGATGTTTCTTCCGTAGGAAGGAATCATCCCTCCTGCACTACATGGCAGTTTGTGGGATGTAATTCACTGAAGGGGTCGGGGAGAAGGTGCCCCAGGGCAACTGCTGTCCTGTGTTCCAGCTCTGGGCTCACATCATCCTGAACCAAACCTCTGCATTTCCAAGTTGTGCTGTCTTTGCCTGTATATAAAAAAGCAGCAACAGCTACCAGGGCACAAGTCGGCACCAGGGCAGAAGTCAGCACCACAGCAAGGCCCAGTCCCACTGGCTGGAAGATACTCAAAGGACCTACAAAGAGTCTTTCTGCTCTTTTGCAAAATAAGTCCTTTGCACAAGCCTCCTCGCAACGGCCTCCTCAGCTGCGGCGGGTCCGACGCCCCTGAGTGTGGCTTTGCTGTGGAGAAAAGGTGCGGGACAGTTCCCACTGCCGACCGAGTAGCATCTTCTCCATGTCCAGTGAGCTCACTTCTGTGGCACCGGCTCCCCGAGGAGTGTCTGGGCGGGCAGGTTCTTCACCCCGGCCTCAGGGCGCACATGGAGGCACACCAGTGGCGCTTATCACTTGAGAGTGTCTCGGGGGCTCTGAAATGGCCACCTGAAACGTGGCAGTGTGAGGGGAAAGCAGGGTGCGAGTCATCTCTGCAGCGGCTGCAGCCACCACCGGCTGCTTTGCTGAGGAGACGATCCGGAGGAGGACGTTGCCGCTCTTGGTTCTCCCTTTCCTTTCTGTATCCCGCAGCAGCCTCTTCAGCCACCTCGTGCTCTCTCTTTAGTGCGCTTTCTCTCTTTGGCCGTTGTCCTGGGTTGGGCTGGGAAAGAGTTAACTTTTTTCCGCGGGAAGCTGAAAGGGACCGGTTCAGGCAGCTGACCCAGCCTGGCCAGTGGCTATTCAATACCATGTGGCCCCATGCTCAGAGTATGTATTGGGGGAGCAGCCGGAGGAGGGGGTTCGCTTTGGGGGTCTGGAGCGGGCTGAGCTGCGGGTTCCATGTGGCAGTTCAGTTCATATTGTTCTTGTGTGATTACATTTATGGTTGATTACCCTGTTCTTTCCTTTCTCTTGATATTGTTCTATTAAATTATCCTTATCCCAACCTACTGGTTTCACCCCTCTCGTTCAGATTTTCTCCTCCCATCCTGCCTGGGGGAGGAGTGAGCGAGCGGCAGTGTGGTAGCTCAGCTGCTGGCTGAACTGAACCATGACAGTCCTTTTTGGCACCCAGCATGGGGCACGAAGGGTTGGGATAACGACAGAGTCAAATTTGTTATACGTGTTTATTCTATTGTGTTAATAGTGATTGACCATAATGCTGTTCAGGTTGCTCTCGTGGTGGTTTTCTGCAATTCCTTACATGCCCTATGTACTCTTTGCAATTTGTGCTCTGCAGCCTTCCGGTACTTAAAAGGGGCCTACAGGAAAGCTGGAGAGGGACTTTTTTACAAGAGCATGTAGTGATAGGACAAGGGGCAATGGATTTAAACTGAAAGAGGGCAGATTTAGATTGGATATAAGACAATAAATTTTCACTCTGAGGGTGGTGAGGCACTGAAACAGGTTGCCCAGAGGAGTTGTGGCTGCCCCATCCCTGGAAGTGTTCAAGGCCAGGGTGGATGGGGCTTTGGGCAACCTGGTGTAGTGGAGGGTGTCCGTGCCCATGGCAGGGGGGTTGGAACTAGGTGATCTTTGAGGACCCTTCCAACCCTAACCATTCCATGTTTCTGTGATTCTGTTTATGATCTCTGGAAGAGGGTTCAGGACCCTCATGGTGCTGTACGGTGTAACTCTGGCTCATGACACGGTCATGGCGCTGCCACGCGGCGGGGGCTGCTCCGTGCACGCGGCGTTGGCACCGTGCCCGTTCCTCGGGCGCCACCTCGGGGAATCCGTTGGTAACCGCCCCCAACCGGTGGGGGAGCCGGGGCAGGGTCCCGTCCGCCGGCTCTTCACCCCGCCCTTGTCGCGCAGGCGGATTACAACAGCCGCTGAGGATTTCGAATGTCCTGGGCGTGTCCTGGCCAGCATGGCCCTGTTGCTGTGTGTCTGCAAGGTGTTTCAGGTCCTGCCTGGGGTTAAAGAACTCCTCAGAAAACTCAAGAGATCTGCCCCAACCGGGATAGTTACAAGTGGCACGGTGTGTGGGAAGACATGGGCAAATTCCTAGAACAGTGGGCACCTCAAGTGTTTTGGGATTTCACCCCTGAACAAGTACAGAGCCCTGACAAACCGGTCGAACAGTTGGGAAAAGTACACTGTCACCCTGTCCATTCCAGGGACACACAGCTCACTGCAGTGTGCTGTGTCTTGGCCCACGCCTACCGAGTGGCCTTGTCTGACACTGTTCGGCACCCTCCAAGGGGAAGGGAGGTCCTTGAATCTGATGACAGATTGACAGGCATGGCAGCTGAACCAGAGAACCCACCTGTTCCCATATCAGTTGCCCCTGTACAGAAGAAAATGTGGCTAAAGAAATCAGCTCGCTTAGTGAGGGATAAAAATGAACCAGGGCCGTCACGAAAACAGGGAAGGAAGAGGCAGAACCCACATATGAGACGGTGATCATCCAATTGCTATTGCAAGGCAAACTGCAAGACATGTGAAAGGATTTTAGCCGCCTTCCAAACAAGAAGGCTGTTACCTGGCTGCTCTGGTGCTGGGATAACAGGGCCAATGGCCTGGAACTAGACAGTAGGGAAGCTAGGCAGCTGGGATCCCTGTCTAGGGAAGGGGGCATTGACAAGGCTATTGGGAGAAAAACACAAACCCTCAGCCTCTGGAAGCGACTCCTGTCAAGCGCGAAAGAAAGGTACCCCTTCAAGGATGATATTACATGTCGCCCAGGCAAGTGGATCAGTACAGTGACCAGGACTAGAGGGGCCCTGCCTCCAGGGGGAGGAGAGGGGTAACAGAGTTTATTGGACTGTGTGGATTCGATGGCCTGGCACATCAGACCCACAGGAATATAAGGCTCTAGTGGACACCGATGCACAATGCACCCTAATGCCTTCAAACCATAAAGGGGCAGAACCCATTTGTTTTTCGGGAGTTACAGGGCGATCCCAACAGCTGACTGTGTTGAAAGCTGAAGTGAGCCTAACTGGGAATGAGTGGCAAACACACCGCGTTGTGACTGGCCCAGAGGCCCTGTGCATCCTGTGCATAGATTACCTCAGGAGGGGGTACTTCAGGGACCCAAAAGTACTTTTGGTGTAGCTGCTATGGAGACAGAGGAAATTGAACAGTTGTCTGCCTTGCCCGGTCTCTCGGAGGACCCTTCTGTTGTGGGATTGCTGAAGGTTAAAGAACAACAGGTGCCAATTGCTACCATGACGGTGCACTGGTGGCAATACCGCACCGAGACTCTCTGGTTCCCATCCGTGAGTAGATTCACCAACTGGAGAGCCAAGGGGTGATCAGTAAAACTCATTCACCCTTCAACAGCCCCATATGGCCAGTGCGCAAGTCCAATGGAGAGTGGAGATTAACAATAGACTATCGTGGCCTGAATGAAGTCATACCGCCACTGAGTGCCGCTGGGCCAGATATGCTGGAACTTCAATACGAACTGGAATCGAAAGCAGCCAAGTGGTATGCCACGACTGGCATTGCCATTGCATTTTTCTCAATCCCTTTGGCACTGGCATGCAGGCTACAGTTTGCTTTCACTTGGAGGGGCATCCAGAACACCTGGAATCGACTACACCAGGGGTGCAAACACAGCGCCACCATTTGCCATGGGCTGATTCAAACTGCACTGGAACAGGGTGAGGCTCTGGAACATCTGCAGTACATCGATGACATTATCATATGGGGTAACACAGCCGAAGAAGTTTTTGAGAAAGGGAAGAAAATAGTTCGAATCCTTCTGAAGGCTGGTTTTGCCATAAAATGAAGTAAAGTCAAGGGACCTGCACAGGAGATCCAGTTCTTAGGAATAAAATGGCAAGACGGGCATTGCCACATTCCAGTGGAAGTGATCAACAAAATAGCAGCTATGTCTCCACCAACTACTAAGAAAGAAACACAAGCCTTCCTAGGTGTAGTGGGTTTTTGGAGGTTGCACACTCCACACCACAGCTCTTTACCAAGTGACCTGGAAGAAGGATTTTAAATGGGGACCTGAGCAACAACAAGCCTTTGAACAAATTAAACAGGAGATTGTCCATGCAGTAGCCCTTGCGCCAGTCTGGAAAGGACAAGATGTAAAGAATGTACTCTGCACTTCAGGCAGGGAGAATGGCCCTGCTTGGAGCCTTTGGCAGAAAGCACCAGGGGAGACTCGAGGTCGACCACTTGGGTTTGGAGCCGAACATACAGAGGATCCAAAGCCCGCTAGACTCCAACTGAAAAAGAGATAGTGGCAGCATATGAAGGAGTACGAGCTGCTTCAGAAGTTGTTGGTACTGAAACGCAGCTCCTCCTGGCACCCCGACTGCCAGTGCTGGGTTGGATGTTCAAAGGAAGGATCCCCTCCACACACCATGCAACCGATGCTACGTGGAGTAAGTGGGTTGCACTGGTCACACAAAGGGCCCGAATAGGAAAGCCCAGTCGCCTGGGAATTTTGGAAGCGATCACAAACTGGCCGGAAGGTAAAGATTTTGAAATGTCACCAGGGGAGAAAGTGCCATGTGCTGAAGAGGCCCCACCATATAATAAACTCTCAGAGAGTGAAAAGCGGTGTGTTCTGTTCACGGACAGGTCCTGCCACATTGTAGGGAAACATCAAAAGTGGAAAGCTACTGTGTGGAGCCCTATGCGACGAGTTGCAGAAGGTGCTGAAGGAGAAGGTGAATCGAATCAGTTTTCAGAGGTGAAAACCGTCCAACTGGCCTTAGATACTGCCGAGCAAGAAAAGTGGCCAGTGCTGTACCTCTATACTGACTCATGGATGGTGGCAAATGCTCTGTGGGGGTGGATACAGCAGTGGAAGCAGAGCAACTGGCAATGCAGAGGCAAACCCATCTGGGCTGCCCCGTTGTGGCAAGACATTGCTGCATGGGTAGAAAAAACTAGTTGTGAAGGTGCGTCACATAGATGCTCACGTACCCAAGAATTGGGCAAGTGAAGAACACCAAGCAACAGGTGGATCGGGCTGCTAGAATTAAAGTTGCTCAGGTGGATCTGGACTGGCAGCATAAAGGTGAAAAAGTTTCAGCTCGGTGGGCCCATGATACCTCAGGCCATCAAGGAAGGGATGCCACATACCAATGGGCTCGTGACCAAGGGGTGCATTTAACCATGGACACTATTGTGCAGGTTATCCACAAGTGTGAGACATGCGCTGCGATCAAGCAGGCCAAGCAATTAAAACCTTTTTGGTACGGAGGCCGATGATCAAAGTAGAAGTATGGGGAGGCCTGGCAGATTGATTACATCACACTCCCACAAACTTGCCAAGGTAGGCGCTGTGTGCTCACAATGGTGGAAGCAACATCTAGATGGCTGGAGACCTACGCCATGCCCCATGCCACTGCCCGGAACACTATCCTGGGCCTCGAGAAACAAGTCCTGTGGCTGCATGGCACCCCAGGAAGAATTGAATCAGATAACGGGACTCACATCTGCAATAATCTCATAGACACTTGGGCCAAAGAACATGGCATTGAGTGGGTGTATCACATCCCCTATCACGCACCGGCCTCTGGGAAAATCAAGCGGTACAATGGGCTGCTAAAAACAACACTGAAAGCAAAGGGTGGTGCAACTTTCAAACATTGGGATACTCATTTAGCAAAGGCCACTTGGCTAGTTAACACTAGAGGTTCTGACAGTCGACCCGGTGCTACCCAATCAAAATTCCCATGTGTTGTAGACGGGGACAAGGTCCCTGTAGTGCGTGTAAAGAATGTGTTAGGGAAGGCGGTCTGGGTTAGTCCCGCCTCAGGCAAAGGCAAATCCACTCGCGGGACTGTTTTTGCCCAAGAACCTGGGTGCACGTGGTGGGTGATGCAGAAGGATGGGGAAGTCCGATGTGTACCCCAGGGGGATTTGATTTTGGGAGAAAAATAGCCAAGGAATTAAATTGTATTACGTTAGTGTCACACACTGGTCATAGAGGAGAGCACAGGTTTTGTTCATATTCTTGGGAACAGAATTAAAACAAAACGGAGTCAAGCGCCAAACAACTTTATTGGAGAGAGAGAGAAGAAAACGCAGAGAAGGGAAGAGTTGGAGGAGAGCTGCCACCACGGAGATGCGGTGTCCCAACAGACCGACTCGCCCAGTAGGTGCATGCGATGTCTCCTGTCCTGCTTGGCCCCACTCACGACCCGGCAGTGATGCGCATGCCCAGTGCCGTCACTCGGGGGTCTCCAGTCCCCTCTGTTCTTTGGACCTCGGGTCTGGGCGCATGCTTGGCAGCTGGCTTTCTTGAAGCCTTTCCCACTCTCAGGTTCACGGAAGGACAGGAGATCTTTGGCACAGTCGGCGGTTTTTTCTTTCCAGCGATGTCTGAACGGAAAGCCGCAATGGGTGTTTCTCATTGCAGTAATGGTTCTCCGTGGTGGCGTAAGTGATAGAGGTAGAGAAAGAAAGAAGAAAAGAGATGGCGTGTAACAATAACAGCTAACTATAATTTTCAACACCGGAACAGAGACTTAACAACAATTTAACAAATTTAACAATTTTAACATCTAATTAACATTGACTAGTTACTACATTTAGTGGCTCTGATGCATCGGGAGCAGGCTGCGGGGATGGCCTACATGGACAGTGACAACAACAAAAATACTCCCAAGGAAATGACCACATAATCACAAAAACAGTGACTAACAGTAAGGTTACGCAATAGACTGGGAAAAAGACATGTACATAGTTAATCATTTTCGCACAAATTTGAAGATACAGCTCAACACAACTCTGCCTTCGCGATCCACGCAGCCTGCTGCCCTGGTCTGTTGGAGTCTGGCTCAGCGTGCGCAGCAGAAAATTGATTTCCACGCCACCAGTCATCAGGTGCTGGAGCCACACGTCAGTTTTGTGCATGTCGAGGTACGAGCCAGTGCAGAGGGTTTGTAGGAGGCTGGCTCCCTGACTGCTCCTCAGCTCGTCCTCAGGGCTGCGGAGGAAGCAGAGCGTGTCCCCCAGCCGCGGCTCCCTTGTGTACAGGCACTCAAGTTCCACTTGCAGGTGGGAGTTCCTCACCGGCACCTCCCCTTCGGTGCCCTGCTCGAGGTGGAAGGAGTGCACAAGGGGTTGCTTCATGGGCACAAGCAGGACATAGACAAAGTCTTCTCCGTGGGCATTCTGGCCTTCCAGGAAGCCACGCAGCCCGACAGCTGGCTGCAGCTGTGGCACAAAGGCATTGCCGGAGAGGGTTTGGCACTCAGAGAGGAGGAGGTTCACCAGCTCTTCCATCAACTTGCGTATGTTTTCCTTCTTTGGCAGCGGCCACGACAGCGGCTCCTCCAGCCTGTCCATTTGTAAGGGGTCTTTCTCCTCTTCTTCCTCCTCCTCCTTGCGCCTTCTGTCATGCTTGCTGCTGCCTCGTGGCTTACGGCTCCTCTTCCAGAGCCACCAGCAGAGCCCAAGGAGCAGGTCCGGACCTCCAGCAAAGGTCCAGAACTGCCACCGCTGAGCGGCAGTGAGGAGCAGGGCTCCCCTGGCTGCCCTGCTCGGCTCCTGGGTTCTCTGCTCCGTGTCTTCAAGCAGCCGAGTCATCTGTCGATTCATCAACTCCTCATGCTGCTGCATGCGCTCTTGCGTGGCTGCATCCAGCTCATCACCGACCATCTGCGGGTGCTGGGGGATGCTTTGCACTATCGAAGCACGGAATTTTGTTTTGTGGCAGCCATGGCCTGCGGGAGGAGTGAGAGACCCTCAGCTCTGGGCCTGCTGAGCTGTCAGCACCCAAGCCCGCTTTCCTGGAGAAAGTGTTGCACAAGACACTCGCTGCCAGAGCAACGCTTACTGTTAGCCTTTTGCAGGGTGCAGTTCCTGAGGGAACGGAGTCTCTCGAAGAAGGGGGGCGAGGTCGCTGGCCAGCGGTAGTGCAGGTCCTTTGCACAAGCCTCCTCGCAACGGCCTCCCCAGCTGCGGCGGGTCCGACGCCCCTGAGTGTGGCTTTGCCGTAGAGAAAAGGTGCGGGACAGTTCCCACTGCCGACCGAGTAGCATCTTCTCCATGTCCAGTGAGCTCACTTCTGTGGCACCGGCTCCCCGAGGGTGTCCTGGGTGGGCAGGTTCTTCACCCCGGCCTCAGGGCGCACATGGAGGCACACCAGTGGTGCTTATCACTTGAGAGTGTCTAGGGGGCTCTGAAATGGCCACCCGAAACGCGGCAGTGTGAGGGGAAAGCAGGGTGCGAGTCATCTCTGCAGCGGCTGCAGCCACCACCGGCTGCTTTGCTGAGGAGACGGTCCGGAGGAGGACGTTGCCGCTCTTGGTTCTCCCTTTCCTTTCTGTCTCCCGCAGCAGCCTCTTCAGTCACCTCGCGCTCTCCCTTTGGTGGGCTCTTTGGCCGTCACGCCCTGCTGGCCGCACTGACCTCTGCCTGCTCCAAGCTCACAAATGTGTCCGAGCTGCCTTGCTGCACCGCCAAGATCAGCTGAACGGTGAGGGGTGTCATGCTGGAGCTGGTCAGCCTGATCTTGCAGGAGCGTGTGGAGGGCAGCACTATCAGCTTGCTTGTGGCTTTCTGACAGGCTACAACGGAGGCTGCTGTCATCAGGTGCTGGAGCCACATGGCAGTTTTGTGCATGTCGAGGTACGAGCCGGTGCAGAGGGTTTGTAGGAGGCTTGGCTCCCTGACTGCTCCTCAGCTCGTCCTCAGGGCTGTGGAGGAAGCGAGCATGTCCCCCAGCCGCCGCTCCCTTGTGCACACGCACTCCAGTTCCACTCGGCAGGCGGGAGTTCCTCACTGGCATCTCCCCTTTGGTGCCCTGCTCGAGGTGGAAGGAGTGCCCGAGGGGTGGCTTCATGGGCACAAGCAGGACATAGACAAAGTCTCCTCCATGGGCATTCTGGGCCTTCCAGGAAGCCGCGCAGCCCGACAGCTGGCTGCAGCTGTGGCACAAAGGCAATGCTGGAGAGGGTTTGGCACTCAGAGAGGAGGAGGTTCACCAGCTCTTCTACCAGCTTGCATATGTTTTCCATCTTTGGCAGCGGCCACAACAGCGGCTCCTCCAGCCTGTCCATTTGTAAGGGGTCTTTCTCCTCTTCTTCTCCCTCCTCCTTGCACCTCTGTCATGCTTGCTGCTGCCTCGTGGCTTACGGCTCCTCTTCCAGAGCCACCAGCAGAGCCCAAGGAGCAGGTCCAGACCTCCAGCAAAGGCCCAGAACTGCCATTGCTGAGCAGCAGTGAAGAGCAGGGTGGCCCCCCTTGGCGCTGGTCCCTCTGCTCCAGCAGCTGAGCCATCTGTCGATTCATCAACTACCTCATGCTGCTGCATGCGCTCTTGCGTGGCTGCATCCAGCTCATCATTAACCCTCTGCGGGGGTTGAATGAGGAATTGCAAAAGCAAGACAAGCAATAATTTGGAAGTCATGGTCTGCAAGAGGAGGGAGAGACGGGGTTCTTGGGGGCTTAGAAAGTACTGGGAGGGAGCTGGTGGCAGGGAGAGCGGTGATGGGAGCTGCAGGGATTGTGTGGTGGGTAGGAGAGGGTATGACGGCAGCTGGGAGCCCGCAAGGACAGTGTCCGGTCCCAATGACGTGGGCAACTATTCCCTGCCCCAGGTGCTCTCACGAGCAGCTGGGCTTTTGATGCAGGCTGAGAACCTATATCCGCAAAGGCCCAGGATTCTGCCCTGCCCGGTTGCCCAGCACAGCCTCCCACCGCATGTGCCCAGGGCAACTGCTCGGCGTTCCCTGCTGACACCCCTTACAACCATCCCCTTGGCAACTGCTCCATTGTGCTGTCAGGGGCATCGACTGCATCACAACCACACCCTCGCTTTGCCTTCTAGAATGCATCAGGCACTCTTTCCATGCCCAGATAAATGGCACATCAATGTAAAGCGGGTCCAAATTTTCCTAGAAAGAGCAAGATTATTGGTCATGGGTGAAATGTGTCCTGTAGGCAGTGAACTGTCCGGGAGCTACCACTCCACCCACCCATGAGACGCCTGGAGAGGTTAGTCCAACATGTTAACCAAGAACTCTGCTAGATAGAAGAGAGGGCATTTCCAGCAAAACCTGCGTGGCCGAAGTGAGATCCCAACATTTCCAGATACATCTGTGAGAAGGTTTGGTGTGTCTGAATTGAGAAATGGCTTATGAGAGAGTTGATAATCTCGAGGTAGACTCTGTGCTGAGAATAGTTATATGAAGAAGAATGCCAACAGATGTCTTTGCTCCCCACCCCCTCCCCCCTTTAAACCGGAATACTGCCAGAGGAAACCCAGTAGGTTTGCAGTTGTTGGTGGCAGTGGCACTCCTGCATGCTTCGAGGTTCCAAATTAATGCATGCATCTTTTTTCTCCTGTGTCCTGACTCCTTGACATCAAGCGGGCATTAGGAACTACACTGGCAAGAAGGATACGGGCATCTCAGTATTTTCTCTCTGTCACATACGGCTCTTGTCAGATGCTTTAAGCTGCTTGATACTCCAGGCAGCTAGGTGGGACGGTTGGTCCCCACATCGCTTTTGAATGGAAACGTATGCTGTTGGATGATTTGTACCTGACATTATGCCAATGTATGCATAGTCTTGCTGCCTGTGAAACAAAGAAATGCGTGGCTTCTTTACGAAATAAGTTAATAATAACTGAATAACGAAAATCCGTGATTAAAATCCCCAGTATCACAGCCCCATCTAATGGGCTGTGCTCAAGAAATGACAGCAACATCACACAGAGGGAGGAGTTCAGTTGCAGGAAGTTTTTGAACCAACTACGTGATTTCCACAAACCCAAGTGATTACAGCTCCAGTTTGACACCCCAGGGGCAGCACTCATGACGTGCCACTGTCTATTCCTGGCATCAGCCTGTACTACAGTCGTGGAGCAGGGCATACCTGAGGTGACCAGCAGGTACTTGGGCCCAGCCCCTAGCAATCCCCCTTTCCCACTTTTTAAATGCAGCCGTGCTTCCTTCTTAAAGCCCCCCATGAAGAGGCATCCTCTCTTCTAGAAAGTTAGCAGACTTAGAACTCTGTTGCAAAATAAACAGGAAGCTCATAATAATAAATTAAATTTGTCTAGTTCAGGAAGCTGCTCCTAAAGCCATCTTCCTGGATGGGGAGTGAAGGGGTCAATAGAGATTTCAGACCAAGCAGTACTCTCTCCCCACCTCCCCACGCGTTTTTTCCAGGACATAACCCACAGTATTTTGCTGTTGTACATCAAAATGAGACCAGTGAAAATGAGCACGGAATTTTGTTTTGTGGCAGCCATGGCTGCGGAGGGAGTGAGAGCCCTCAGCTCTGGGCCTGCTGAGCTGTCAGCACCAAAGCCGCTTTCCTGGAGAAAGTGTTGCACAAGACACTCGCGTGCCAGAGCAACGCTTACTGTTAGCCTTTGCAGGTGCAGTTCCTGAGGGAACGAAGTCTCTCGAAGAGGGTGGGCGGTCGCCTGGCCAGCGGTAGTGCAGTCCTTTGCACAAGCCTCCTCGCAACGGCCTCCTCAGCTGCGGCGGGTCCGACGCCCCTGAGTGTGGCTTTGCTGTGGAGAAAAGGTGCGGGACAGTTCCCACTGCCGACCGAGTAGCGTCTTCTCCATGTCCAGTGAGCTCACTTCTGTGGCACCGGCTCCCCGAGGAGTGTCTGGGTGGGCAGGTTCTTCACCCCGGCCTCAGGGTTGCACATGGAGGTACACCAGTGGCGCTTATCTCTTGAGAGTGTCTCGGGGGGGCTCTGAAATGGCCACCTGAAACGTGGCAGTGTGAGGGGAAAGCAGGGTGCGAGTCATCTCTGCAGCGGCTGCAGCCACCACCGGCTGCTTTGCTGAGGAGACGATCCGGAGGAGGACGTTGCCGCTCTTAGTTCTCCCTTTCATTTCAGTCTCCCGCAGCAGCCTCTTCAGCCACCTTGTGCTCTCTCTTAGTGCGCTTTCTCTCTTTGGCCGTGTCCTGGGTTTGGGCTGGGAAAGAGTTTAACTTTTTTCTGCGGGAAGCTGAAAGGAGCCTTGGCAGAAAGCACCAGGGGAGGACTCGAGGTCAACCACTTGGGTTTTGGAGCCGAACATACAGAGGATCCAAAGCCCGCTAGACTCCAACTGAAAAAGAGATAGTGGCAGCATATGAAGGAGTACGAGCTGCTTCAGAGTTGTTGGTACTGAAACGCAGCTCCTCCTGGCACCCCGACTGCCAGTGCTGGGTTGGATGTTCAAAGGAAGGATCCCCTCCACACACCATGCAACCGATGCTACGTGGAGTAAGTGGGTTGCACTGGTCACACAAAGGGCCCGAATAGGAAAGCCCAGTCGCCTGGGAATTTTGGAAGCGATCACAAACTGGCCGGAAGGTAAAGATTTTGAAATGTCACCAGGGGAGAAAGTGCCATGTGCTGAAGAGGCCCCACCATATAATAAACTCTCAGAGAGTGAAAAGCGGTGTGTTCTGTTCACGGACAGGTCCTGCCACATTGTAGGGAAACATCAAAAGTGGAAAGCTACTGTGTGGAGCCCTATGCGACGAGTTGCAGAAGGTGCTGAAGGAGAAGGTGAATCGAATCAGTTTTCAGAGGTGAAAACCGTCCAACTGGCCTTAGATACTGCCGAGCAAGAAAAGTGGCCAGTGCTGTACCTCTATACTGACTCATGGATGGTGGCAAATGCTCTGTGGGGGTGGATACAGCAGTGGAAGCAGAGCAACTGGCAATGCAGAGGCAAACCCATCTGGGCTGCCCCGTTGTGGCAAGACATTGCTGCATGGGTAGAAAAAACTAGTTGTGAAGGTGCGTCACATAGATGCTCACGTACCCAAGAATTGGGCAAGTGAAGAACACCAAGCAACAGGTGGATCGGGCTGCTAGAATTAAAGTTGCTCAGGTGGATCTGGACTGGCAGCATAAAGGTGAAAAAGTTTCAGCTCGGTGGGCCCATGATACCTCAGGCCATCAAGGAAGGGATGCCACATACCAATGGGCTCGTGACCAAGGGGTGCATTTAACCATGGACACTATTGTGCAGGTTATCCACAAGTGTGAGACATGCGCTGCGATCAAGCAGGCCAAGCGATTAAAACCTTTTTGGTACGGAGGCTGATGATCAAAGTATGATGATCATCATACTTATATGGGGAGGCCTGGCAGATTGATTACATCACACTCCCACAAACTTGCCAAGGTAGGCGCTGTGTGCTCACAATGGTGGAAGCAACATCTAGATGGCTGGAGACCTACGCCATGCCCCATGCCACTGCCCGGAACACTATCCTGGGCCTCGAGAAACAAGTCCTGTGGCTGCATGGCACCCCAGGAAGAATTGAATCAGATAACGGGACTCACATCTGCAATAATCTCATAGACACTTGGGCCAAAGAACATGGCATTGAGTGGGTGTATCACATCCCCTATCACGCACCGGCCTCTGGGAAAATCAAGCGGTACAATGGGCTGCTAAAACAACACTGAAAGCAAAGGGTGGTGCAACTTTCAAACATTGGGATACTCATTTAGCAAAGGCCACTTGGCTAGTTAACACTAGAGGTTCTGCCAGTCGACCCGGTGCTGCCCAATCAAAATTCCCATGTGTTGTAGATGGGGACAAGGTCCCTGTAGTGCGTGTAAAGAATATGTTAGGGAAGGCGGTCTGGGTTAGTCCCACCTCAGGCAAAGGCAAATCCACTCGTGGGACTGTTTTTGCCCAAGAACCTGGGTGCACGTGGTGGGTGATGCAGAAGGATGGGGAAGTCCGATGTGTACCCCAGGGGGATTTGATTTTGGGAGAAAAATAGCCAAGGAATTAAATTGTATTACGTTAGTGTCACACACTGGTCATAGAGCAGAGCACAGGTTTTGTTCATATTCTTGGGAACAGAATTAAAACAAAACGGAGTCAAGCGCCAAACAACTTTATTGGAGAGAGAGAGAAGAAAACGCAGAGAAGGGAAGAGTTGGAGGAGAGCTGCCACCACGGAGATGCGGTGTCCCAACAGACCGACTCGCCCAGTAGGTGCATGTGATGTCTCCTGTCCTGCTTGGCCCCACTCACGACCCGGCAGTGATGTGCATGCCCAGTGTCGTCACTCGGGGGTCTCCAGTCCCCTCTGTTCTTTGGACCTCGGGTCTGGGCGCATGCTTGGCAGCTGGCTTTCTTGAAGCCTTTCCCACTCTCAGGTTCGCGGAAGGACAGGAGATCTTTGGCACAGTCGGCGGTTTTTCTTTCCAGCGATGTCTGAACGGAAAGCCGCAATGGGTGTTTCTCATTGCAGTAATGGTTCTCCGTGGTGGCGTAAGTGATAGAGGTAGAGAAAGAAAGAAGAAAAGAGATGGCGTGTAACAATAACAGCTAACTATAATTTTCAACACCGGAACAGAGACTTAACAACAATTTAACAAATTTAACATCTAATTAACATTGACTAGTAACTACATTTAGTGGCTCTGACGCATCGGGAGCAGGCTGCGGGGATGGCCTACATGGACAGTGACAACAACAAAAATACTCCCAAGGAAATAACCACATAATCACAAAAACAGTGACTAACAGTAAGGTTACACAATAGACTGGGAAAAGACATGTACATAGTTAATCATTTTCTCACAATTTTTAAGATACAGCTCAACACAACTCTGCCTTCGCAATCCACGCAGCCTGCTGCCCTGGTCTGTTGGAGTCTGGCTCAGCGTGCGCAGCAGAAAATTGATTTCCACGCCACCTGTCATCAGGTGCTGGAGCCACACGTCAGTTTTGTGCATGTCGAGGTATGAGCCGGTGCAGAGGGTTTGTAGGAGGCTGGCTCCCTGACTGCTCCTCAGCTCGTCCTCAGGGCTGCGGAGGAAGCAGAGCATGTCCCCCAGCCGCGGCTCCCTTGTGCAGAGGCACTCCAGTTCCACTCGCAGGTGGGAGTTCCTCACCAGCACCTCCCCTTTGGTGCCCTGCTCGAGGTGGAAGGAGTGCACAAGGGGTTGCTTCATGGGCACAAGCAGGACATAGACAAAGTCTTCTCTGTGGGCATTCTGGCCTTCCAGGAAGCCACGCAGCCCGACAGCTGGCTGCAGCTGTGGCACAAAGGCATTGCCCGAGAGGGTTTGGCACTCAGAGAGGAGGAGGTTCACCAGCTCTTCCATCAACTTGCATATGTTTTCCTTCTTTGGCAGCGGCCACGACAGCGGCTCCTCCAGCCTGTCCATTTGTAAGGGGTCTTTCTCCTCTTCTTCCTCCTCCTCCTTGCGCCTTCTGTCATGCTTGCTGCTGCCTCGTGGCTTACGGCTCCTCTTCCAGAGCCACCAGCAGAGCCCAAGGAGCAGGTCCAGACCTCCAGCAAAGGTCCAGAACTGCCACCGCTGAGCGGCAGTGAGGAGCAGGGCTCCCCTGGCTGCCCTGCTCGGCTCCTGGGTTCTCTGCTCCGTGTCTTCAAGCAGCCGAGTCATCTGTCGATTCATCAACTCCTCATGCTGCTGCATGCGCTCTTGCGTGGCTGCATCCAGCTCATCACCGACCATCTGCGGGTGCTGGGGGATGCTTTGCACTATCGAAGCACGGAATTTTGTTTTGTGGCAGCCATGGCCTGCGGGAGGAGTGAGAGACCCTCAGCTCTGGGCCTGCTGAGCTGTCAGCACCCAAAGCCCGCTTTCCTGGAGAAAGTGTTGCACAAGACACTCGCTGCCAGAGAAACACTTACTGTTAGCCTTTTGCAGGGTGCAGTTCCTGAGGGAACAGAGTCTCTCGAAGAGGGTGGGCGGTCGCTGGCCAGCGGTAGTGCAGTCCTTTGCACAAGCCTCCTCGCAACGGCCTCCTCAGCTGCGGCGGGTCCGACGCCCCTGAGTGTGGCTTTGCCGTAGAGAAAAGGTGCGGGACAGTTCCCACTGCCGACCGAGTAGCATCTTCTCCATGTCCAGTGAGCTCACTTCTGTGGCACCGGCTCCCCGAGGAGTGTCTGGGTGGGCAGGTTCTTCACCCCGGCCTCAGGGCGCACATGGAGGCACACCAGTGGCGCTTATCACTTGAGAGTGTCTCGGGGGCTCTGAAATGGCCACCCGAATCGCGGCAGTGTGAGGGGAAAGCAGGGTGCGAGTCATCTCTGCAGCGGCTGCAGCCACCACCGGCTGCTTTGCTGAGGAGACGATCCGGAGGAGGACGTTGCCGCTCTTGGTTCTCCCTTTCCTTTCTGTCTCCCGCAGCAGCCTCTTCAGCCACCTCGCGCTCTCCCTTTGGTGGGCTCTTTGGCCGTCACGCCCTGCTGGCCGCACTGACCTCTGCCTGCTCCAAGCTCACAAATGTGTCCGAGCTGCCTTGCTGCACCGCCAAGATCAGCTGAACGGTGATGGGTGTCATGCTGGAGCTGGTCAGCCTGATCTTGCAGGAGCGTGTGGAGGGCAGCACCGTCAGCTTGCTTGTGGCTTTCTGACAGGCTACAACGGAGGCTGCTGTCATCAGGTGCTGGAGCCACATGGCAGTTTTGTGCATGTCGAGGTATGAGCCGGTGCAGAGGGTTTGTAGGAGGCTGGCTCCCTGACTGCTCCTCAGCTTGTCCTCAGGGCTGTGGAGGAAGCAGAGCATGTCCCCCAGCCGCCGCTCCCTTGTGCACACGCACTCCAGTTCCACTCGCAGGCGGGAGTTCCTCACTGGCATCTCCCCTCTGGTGCCCTGCTCGAGGTGGAAGGAGTGCCCAAGGGGTGGCTTCATGGGCACAAGCAGGACATAGACAAAGTCTCCTCCATGGGCATTCTGGCCTTCCAGGAAGCCGCGCAGCCCGACAGCTGGCTGCAGCTGTGGCACAAAGGCAATGCTGGAGAGGGTTTGGCACTCAGAGAGGAGGAGGTTCACCTGTGCAGGACTCTGTGCTGAGAATAGTTATATGAAGAAGAATGCCAACAGATGTCTTTGCTCCCCACCCCCTCCCCCCTTTAAACCGGAATACTGCCAGAGGAAACCCAGTAGGTTTGCAGTTGTTGGTGGCAGTGGCACTCCTGCATGCTTTCGAGGTTCCAAATTAATGCATGCATCTTTTTTCTCCTGTGTCCTGACTCCTTGACATCAAGCGAGGCATTAGGAACTACACTGGCAAGAAGGATACGGGCATCTCAGTATTTTCTCTCTGTCACATACGGCTCTTGTCAGATGCTTTAAGCTGCTTGATACTCCAGGCAGCTAGGTGGGACGGTTGGTCCCCACATCGCTTTTGAATGGAAACGTATGCTGTTGGATGATTTGTACCTGACATTATGCCAATGTATGCATAGTCTTGCTGCCTGTGAAACAAAGAAAATGCGTGGCTTCTTTACGAAAATAAGTTAATAATAACTGAATAACGAAAATCCGTGATTAAAATCCCCAGTATCACAGCCCCATCTAATGGGCTGTGCTCAAGAAATGACAGCAACATCACACAGAGGGAGGAGTTCAGTTGCAGGAAGTTTTTTGAACCAACTACGTGATTTCCACAAACCCAAGTGATTACAGCTCCAGTTTGACACCCCAGGGGCAGCACTCATGACGTGCACTGTCTATTCCTGGCATCAGCCTGTACTACAGTCGTGGAGCAGGGCATACCTGAGGTGACCAGCAGGTACTTGGGCCCAGCCCCTAGCAATCCCCCTTTCCCACTTTTTAAATGCAGCCGTGCTTCCTTCTTAAAGCCCCCCCATGAAGAGGCATCCTCTCTTCTAGAAAGTTAGCAGACTTAGAACTCTGTTGCAAAATAAACAGGAAGCTCATAATAATAAATTAAATTTGTCTAGTTCAGGAAGTTGCTCCTAAAGCTCATCTTCCTGGATGGGGGAGTGAAGGGGTCAATAGAGATTTCAGACCAAGCAGTACTCTCTCCCCACCTCACCCCCCGTTTTTTCCAGGACATAACCCACAGTATTTTGCTGTTGTACATCAAAATGAGACAAGTGAAGATTTTCTGCTGCTGGATGACACTGTTCCAAACCTTTAATCATCTCTCTGAAGCAGTGAAGCTCTTCTTTAGTGGATGCTCAGCTGACGCAGAGTAACTGCAACTCAAGAGAAGGGAGCTGGGTACTTAATGAGTGTCTTTGCCTAGCTGCTCTGCTGAGAAAATAAACACTTCCTAGATAAGGGCTAAGTCGCTCTGCCTTGGCTATGAGCAATCCCATTGCCCTCAAGAGTGAACAGTCTCAATTAAGCTCCAGCCAGAACAACTCACCAAACTATTTCACTGAAGTGCTTTTCCTTTTTAATGGGCTGCTCGAACAGTGCCACTGATTTCAAACTCCTCCTTTTACACTGGTCTGTATCATACCCTTGATGTTCAAAGACATTATTGCTCATTTTTTTTCCCCAAAAGGGACAACAAACCTTGTCAGTTTTAAGAGCCTTTACTCTTAGAAGGCATCTTACGGTTTGTATTAAACCATTTGTCTTCTCCCCCGCTATCAGCCACAGCAAGCTCGGAGTAATGATGGCGCGGTCTGTGCAGGCGGCCAGCAGCACTGCCGCAGCCTGCTGGGAACAGTTAAATGGAAGAAGTCACACAGGCACGTTCTATACAAGCCATTTATTTGAAATGCCAACTATATGTAGGATAAAGTTGGTGTTACATGCTTCTCAGCAACAGTAGAAAAATAGAACCAGTGAAAACCTTTTTACAACTGTAATGGTACTCAAGAGAAATGTATTGTTTTACAATGCATCACACAAGACTAGAATTCAAGTTCGGAGGTACCTAAATAAAAATACTATTTTTTTTAAAAAACACTATGTACAATTGAAGCGTAAACAAGTTTTACAAAGTACTGGTTATGCAGGTTGTAGAAAAAACACTTGCATAGGACACGAAGTCAGTTTAAGAAAGTTTTCTGAGCCTTTAGCATTGAAGGCACTTGACTTTATACCAGTAACACCACAAGGACAAGAAACAAAACCGTAAAGTTGCCGACGGCAGGGCTACCTTCCGGCACTACAGATAATTACAGAAACCCCAAATATGGTTTTACAGTTTTTTCTCTCAGCTGTTCCCTGCATTCAGCAGGGCTCAGCACCACCTCTACCGTAGAAGCAGAGAATTATTAGAAGAAAGAACAGTGCCTCAAACAGCACAAGCTATTCTTTCAAAAATAAAACAAAACCAACCAAAAAAAAACCCCAACCAAAACAAAAAAAACCCACCAATCCCAAACTCAAAATACCCCTACCATACAAACCCATAAGACAAATATTTGGGACATCCCAGGACAAAAAACCAAGGCTTACAAGTACGGGTGGCCACAGCCTTAACTTTCAGAAATGAAACTCCTCAAGAACAGGAAAAATACAACAAGAAACTGCCAATCACCACAGCAGTTATTAACACACAACTACAGTAACTCCGTGGAACAACAAAACATTTCAAAGGAAGAATCTGTTTCAGGAATTAAGTTATTCATCCATAGATTAAGGAAAAGAGGAAGGGATCAAGGAAAGGGGAATAAGAAGTTTTTGCGTGTTGCTCATTAAGTGAAAGTCTGAGCTCTCTCAACTAGATCAAGGAGCACAAATCTTCCTCATCCAAGAAAACTTAATGTTCATACCTCAAGCAAAATACAGTCAGTAATCTGTTATCTCCATTAAATTTACAGGAGAAAAAGATGTTAATTTCCAGCCTTATCAGAAAGTGCTTAATGTAAACAAGCTTCTGCACCAACACTTCAGTAGACAGAGAACAAGAAGCAGCAGGTAGCACGGGTATGCGTGGTCTGCGAGTGAAGTGTAGTATGGACACTAGCTTGTCAATAATGCTTGCATGAAGAAGAAGAAACACTGTCTCTCTCCCTCTGCACATCCAACTAGGTAGGAAATCCTATGCTTGAGTACAAAAATACAGTTCCAGTAATTTGACAAATCCTCCTTTTCCACCTCCAATCAGCTGTCCTTAGCGGCTATCTCCTTCCCAACTCGAAATAAACAAGTGAAAATGCAGATTGTCTACATGGCCTGATTGTCTGTGTGGCCTCAGAAGGACTTGGCTTTTATTTTGCACCTACTTTTGAACACTTTATTCTCTTTTTAATACTGCTCAGCTTCTGAGACTTCAGAAGCAATTCTGTATTCTAAAATGCAGACGTGTCCCCCCAAAGGCATTTCTCACCAGCCTATTCCATAGCCAAAGCATTTCATGATTTCCCTCAAGCCATAACCTCAAAACTTCTCAGTCTTCATCAATTATGTCCCCACAAAATTCAAGCTTAAAAGTTACACCTGTAGATTTCAGCCCCATCTCTGTCCAGGCACACAGTGCCACATCAAACTACGGTACCTAAAACAGTTTTCTCAAAGTACATCTATGGATTTTAGGTAAAAATAAATTATTCAGAATATTAAGTTTCCTGAAAACAGCTACAACTGTAGTAATGAAGCTACCAACGTATGTATGATGCAAGCGCAGGGAATTTTGGGGTTTTTGTGTGTGATGAAAGTTAATGTGTCTAGTGCTGGTGAGCATAAGACCCAAGTGTCTGGTTAGAGCTATGCGGTCTGACAGCACTGTGCTCCAATCTTCAGAAGAAATCCAATGAACCTCAGTCTGTAACCTGCAGCAGCACCATCCCCCTACTGACACCTCCTTGCATTTAACAATGTTCTACACACTGCAGTCCCATGGAAATACTATGGGTGACGAGGCCAGGACCACCAAGTGTCTTGACTGTGGTCAAAAAAACCCAGAATAAAACAGTTGACAGAGGAAATAAAAAACCCAAACACCTCCTTTCACCCACAAGACATCACCTGTGCAGTTTAGCTAAGTCTCTCCTCCAGTCCTCCACAGCACCTTCCATGACTGCACCTCAAAAGGGGTGTCTGCAGAGCTTTCACAGAAGTGGGAGGCCTATGGATGCGTATGCAGGAGACCATAGGATATACTGGTTTGAACACCCATATTGTCATTTATCTAGAAGCTACCTGGTAATTTGGAAATGCAGTATTCAGTGCATTTCAGTAACACTGTGGTGCTGTTACTAGGCCCTGCACACTTCAATGAAACGAGTAAAGTAAGAATCTGCCATCAACTAAAACTAAAATTGCAGCAAGATTTCTGTTTAATTAAACATTTTGAACTGCAGGAAACAACTCGACCTAACCTTAAAGTAGTCCTTAGGTCCCACTTGGGATCAAAGTTTTCTACTACAGGGAAGTTCTTCATTATGGAAACTGCACTTCAAAAAATCCAAACAGGCCTTTTTACCAGTAATCACTACACTGCAGTGGCATCAGATCCCTATCCTAAATGCAATGAATTTCTGGTAAAAAACTGCATGGTAGGTGTTAAGGATGCACTTAGCTATAACGGTTACACCCAGTGCGTTGCTTAACCCCAACCCAGTGGCAGGGAGCCAGCACTGTCATTCTCTCTTCATACCACGTGAAGAGATGAATCTCATTTCTGTGCTTCAAAAAAAGCAAAGTTGGGAAACGGAAATGTAATTTAAGAGTGTTAAAGCTTCGCGCATTTCACCATGCTAGAGCAGTTGCTCTTCACTTTGACTTTGTTCACAGAACAGCTGCAATTATGAAGTCAGCAACACTTCAGATCAGGTAAGAAACACTGAATGACATCACTAAGAGTGAAGCCCTTGTTTCGTCATAGGCAGGAGAACTCAAGGCAACGCGCAGTCACCTCAGCACCTCTGTTGGAGAAGGAACTCTCTCAAGTGGAGGGTTACCATTCAGGCAACAGCGAAGATACTACGCCTTGTCTTCCTGATGCTCCAGGATTTAGCACGAATCTTCAACGCCGGTCTTCACTTACCCCCATGTGTGGGTAGCTGGAAGAACAAATTATTACTATCATTTTTACAGTATTTCTAGATTTATTTCTGCATGGGCAAATGAACAATTGTAGTCTGCCTAGTAAGTGCTTCTGGGTGATCACGAAGTTCTCCATGGTCACAACTGAAGCAGAAAGCAAACAGAATCAGACTGTCATATCCCTGTGAATTTCACTGGAATTTGGACTCCTAAATATCCCCCTGGACTCTTAAAAACTCAAATATAATTCTTGAAGTGGGCCAAAACTTTTCAAACAAAACATTAGACTGGATTCTTGCCATAGTCATAAAAGTCAGGAAGATTTTAGATTTAAACAAAAGATCTAACTAAAAATGTAGTATTTTGATGTGCTGTTCTTTGGAATTCCTATAATTAAAAAATAAATGCATTGTTACTATCTCATAAGAAAATACATTTCATAATGTGCAACTCAATGCACATAGGGAATTGGCAGGTGAAAGGGAAAATGCAAAAGTATGAAAATACAGTCCTCTAAATGTGACAGTAAAGTTCAACATACTAGTACAAAACTAATACACTAAAATAGATGTACAGGTGCAAAAGGCTACCAGGTTGTAGAAAAAAGGTACCAGCTTTTTTTTGTTGTTTTAAAAGGCTTAGTTAAATTTGCTTAAAAAAATTCCCACAAAATAAAACCAGAAGCAGCATTAAAAATAAACTGATAACATGCTGTCTCTAATAAAGCAATGTATGTACAAAAGATGTGAGCGAAGCTGAATTTAGCCGCTGGCATGAATGAACGTCTGGCAGACGTCAGGCCAAAAGCTGCAAAGAATGGGATGTTTACAACTCTTAGGCACAGAGAAATAGTGGAGGTTGCTTTCATAGGGCAGATTTTTATACAGGAAGTCTGGTTTGTTTGGAGACCTCCTTCCTCTGCTTACTGCATCTTCCCTTTCCAAGTCTGCATTTCTCTGTGCACCATGTTCCAATGGCTCGTCATCTGCCAGTCTCCTACTGGGTCTTTCTTCTTGCATTTCAGAGGCATACGCAGAGAGCGAAGGTCTGTTGGAGGTTAGCCCATAGGTTAAATCAGTTTCCATTTTTGTTCTGCCCCTGATGTGAACTGGGGCATTACCAGCATTTTCCTGGGTAGCCAATGCCAAGTCCAGTCGCTGGGGAGGTTGTTCTAAGACATCGAGGTGTATTGGCTCATTCTTTTGTCTGTGTTGATGCCCATCTTGGGAGAGCAGGTATTCCCTCCTAGAATCCTCTTGCTTTTTAGGAGATATCTGGGAAGGTAGATAGGCTGACTTTAAGCCACTTGGTGATGCCTTATTGTGGCTATACAAATCTGGGCCAAATATATACCTTGTGAAGGCGAAGGACTGTGCCTGTTGGGCGCTGGAGTGGAGGGTCTGCATGCAGCATTGGAGAAGTCATAGAAGTCCGGATATTCCTGCTGATTTCTCGAGCATCTATTTTTTGCTCTATTGCATGTTTCTTTCGAGAAGTGGGCATGTGTCTGTTCTGAATACATGAAATGTGCTGGGGTGGACCAGGTCCTGCCTCTGTAACCGTCTGGCTTAATTCTGTGTTGACAGTCAGCTCTGGTAATCTTCTGTCTTTTAAAGACATTGCTGACACACCCATTGCGATATCTGGCATCAGTTCATTTAGCAAGGGCTGAGTACACTGCAAGAGAAAAGAGAGTGGTCCATGACACAAAGCAAAAGTTAAATACAAACTGTATTTAGGATCGTTTCTGTAATTCAAAATGGCATTTCCTAATCTACCTTTGCCTAGAGCAACTTCTGCCTGCAGGTTTCCTAAGATGTTTAAAGAACATGTCTCCTCCAACCTTCACCCTCCTGTGAGCTTAAGACAACTTTCCTTCATGAAGGTGGTGTGCCACAATAATAGCTCCTTCTTAAACGCACCTTGACTTGAATACGCAGTACGTGACAATTGCTGTTAAACTCTCAAAAGGTAAGCCTGCTTTAAGCCGCTTGCCATTATCCAACTAAACAAGGTGCTCTGTGCAGAACATAACAAATGGTTTGTTATAGCACTCAGTTTCAGTGCGCAGAAGCCACAAAACACCGATTTTGTCACTAGAGATGCAGCCCTCTGCTTGCACACGTATGTGTATGCACAACAGCCTCAGGGCTTGAGGGGGAGCATCAATCACAACATTGACTAGACCCACAAAGTGCATGGAAGATGTTGCATGGCATTCTTCTCGCCTACACTTGTAAACAATCCTGCAATGAGACAAGCATATTACAGGCTTCCAGACAAGAGAGTTAAAATTTCTATTCGTATTTATCATTTGTATTGAAAATAATTTTAGTAATCACTGATTTGTAGTAACTCACAAATTGCTAAAATAATACAGAACAAAAATACCATCCATATTAAGTCTATGCTTCTTGCATTTTTATGTAAACAACCTAGTATAGAGATATTTCTAATGTGAAAAAGATCACTATACAGTTTCCTTAGTGAAATCATTATTGATAAAGAAAGGGAGACTTTTGTTACAAAACTCACCCTTGAACAAACAATAGAAAACAATTCTAATTTGAAGTTAAGTATTTTAGGTTAAAACCAAGGAAGGAGTCCAATATGTGCAATATATTTAGGACAACTGCTAAAGGGGAAAAAAAATAAATTAAAGAAATCCATGCAAAAATTCATTCAGAACTCCAGATCAGATTTGCACCTAAAGAGCAGGTTCTCAGTATGACACAACTCTGCGCACTGAAACAGTTTTTTCACTACAGAAATAAATTACCAAATTCTTTACTTAGCATTTCATGTACTTCACAAAGCTATGTCTTTGTTCAGTGCATTAGTAGTGTGTTTTCATTGCATCACAGTGCAGTTCAGTAACGGTAATGACTGTCTTTAAATGCTGTATTTGCAGTTATCAATTTCTGCTTGCCTATTAATTTTAAAATCTTTTTCACAGCTGTAAGGCCTTCACATGCTCCACAGGTTCCCTCATACACATTTGTTTACTTCAGGACTACTTACCTGTGAATACCCAAAACATCATCCCTATTTCTACCCTTGAATTATGGCATGCAGTCAACTACTGAAGTTGATTTATGCCTTGTTTTAACATAAACTGTATTATTTCTGAGGATTTTGAGTCCCACTTGTCCCTGGAACATTCATTCTTCCAGGGATTAGGACATGCCTTTGGGATGCAGAATGCTGACAGCCTGTTTAGTAAAAAACTCTTCTCCTAACCAACAGAGATGCTCTTTTATTTAAGAAAGCCAAGTTACTTCATCACAAGAATTCTCTCCAGCTCCTCTCTAGAAGCTACTTTGAGTGGTCAGAGACAGGGACTAGAGGAGAAATCAGAATACTTACTACTTGCTTCTCAGCTGCCATCACTGCTGCTGCTGCAGCCACCGTTTGTCTCCCCAGACCTGTAGTGTTTGTGCAATCAGGGGGAGCTGCTTTAACACTGGGCAAGTACACAGGTGGTGCAGCTTTGGGTGCGGTTCGGGAGTGGAACAGCGAGTGATTGCACGGGTAAGAAAAGGAACGGGAGGGATGGTGACTTGGCACCCTTTGTTTCCAGCCCACTTTGAACTGGTTATGAATAGGAGTTGCTGGTGGGTGGTATGGAGGTGGAGGAGGGGGCAATGGTGGATGGAAGGCCACAAAAGAGTCCAGTTCTGTAAAGATGGTTTCTGCAGTGGGAGTGCTGTTAACGCGACATCGTCCAGACTGTCTCACTGTCAGCAGTGGGCTTTCGTCTCCAAATCGTTCATCAGGAAAAAATTTGTGAGGATTCTGCAAAGGAAAAAAATCCAGCGTGTAACAAAGAAAGCAGTAAGTCATCTAGAAAAATCTCCTAAACTAACATGCATTGGAACCAGAAATCTGCTAGTACTGTAACAGGATAGTTGTGCCACCTAATCGCCTCCATGTGTTAGGGAGGTTTTATAGCAACCATGGAATAAAGATTTTTTTTTTTTAAAAAAACAAGACAAGAAGCATCAGATTCACTGTGTGAATAAGCTGACCAACAAATGCGTTTGCTTTAACGGCAGCATACAAACAGAAGCAGGATTTCCAATTTCCCAGTCCTGACAAGTACTACGCAGACCTACTGTATCAGTTAGTACTTTCTTTCCTCTCTGATCCCCGAATAAATCATAATCTAGATTTCTAGTTAGGGTTTGACTATTCTCATCAACAGCCCCTTTGGCAGATTTTTTTTGTCCTCAAAATCTGCGGCAGTAAGAGCACCCTGAATGACAACATCTCTTGAGAAAAATATTTATACATTGCACTTAACCATTTATAAAATCCCAGCATTCAAATGCCATAGTCTCACTGTAATACGCGCTTGGACAGTTCTGCAGTTACGCAGGCATTTCGAAGCATTTGCACACCCGCGTGCGCGCACACAAAGCGGTTCTCGTACTGCAGATTACACGTTCAAGCCAGCTCATAAGCAGAACAGAATCCAAGCACCTGTGGTCCTATGCAGCAATTTTTCATACCTGCAGAAGTTCAGCAGCAGCGTCAGAAAGCCCGAATTCCCGCAGCACGCGAATCTGAATCTCGTAACTGACTGTGGCACCTTCTCCACAATTGAGAGCGTACGCTCTTTGCACCTGCTCAGTATGACGCAGCTCCTGCAGCCGTCTGATCATCTCTTTGACGATGAGGATATTGGGAACTGGAGGGATAACAGAGAATACTTTTTGAACTGTGAGATAGCGAGTTTGATTGCAATAGTTAGATTTCATTCTAAAGAAAAAACCTAACGTCAGGCTGGCTTGGCTTTTGTTTTCTTAAGCAGCATTCTGCCAAGAACAGTTCGACTTACACATGTTCCTTGAAGCATCATTACGGCAGATGGGATAATGCTCCTATCGTACAAATGGTAAAGACATACAGCATTTTTCCAGCTTCTGCTATAGCGAGCCACAAACACAGCCTTCTTTGTAAACTCCTTATGATGCAGGAATTTTATGATTTGAGGTGGAGACAGGGCATCTTAAATAACAACTGAATGTTCCCTCATGAATTCTATGGGCCAAGAATTCGCTGATTTTTTTGGCATACATTTCATACTTCTAGTGGAATTCTATAATCATAAGACAATAATACCAGTACGCAACTACAGAAAGAGCATTCTAAAAAAATTACACAAACTGTGAGCCAACACAAAACTGTTAAGATTATGTTGTTTTATGCAGCCATATTGAAATAATTAAAACAACCCAAACTTTCCAAAAGGAAATAATGTATAATTTGGGCTATTTATGCTGTTGCAAAACTTTCTCATACCACTTCCTGCTGCTGTTTTATGATGAATGATATTTCTCAGTGGTCTTTCTGTCCTCAGAAAAACACACATATCATAAGAGAAGACAAATCTCGATCTCTGAATATGTAAGTCCTGGCATCTGATCCTTTCCCACGTTACAAGTGTTATATATTACCATAACCAGACGTCCATAATGAAAGCTCATAATAATTAAACTGATCAGACAGCAAGAACAGTGTGAAAAGACGTTTGCATTACAGAGGAGAAAACCCAACACCATGCAACTACAACTGGTCCCAACTGCACAAAGTTTACATTGGTACACAAAGGACAGATGTAAGTAGTGCAAAATATTTTTTCTCCCAAATTGAGTTCCGGAATGGGGAGGAGGGGATCAAGTCTATCCAGTCTTCAAGTCTTGGAAGTAAGTCTTTCACACTACACTCCACACACTTTGATTACTATGAAAAATCCTGGTTTATCAGCCAGATGTTTAGCCACAATGAGCATTTTGCTAACGCTAAAAAGAGGATTTTAGAGAAGTTTGAAGCAGTTCTCCAAACCAGTAGACATAAAAATCATCCAAGTTTTTCCACAAAAAAGTGCTGTCTTCTCAAACTCAGGTTTGTTTCTGTTTTTTTCACTATTATTCATGTGACATGCAGGGAAGAGAGATTATAAGTAAAAGAACACAATTCTCTCAAGTCAGTTGCAGGATTTCTAATTCAGACTGAAACTGGAAAATACCTAAGGAATCGAATTACCTGCAGAACCTAGCCTCAAAGTAGAACAGACTTCAGCAAAAGCATGCTGCCAATAGCATTTATGCAAACATAGTCCACGGGTAGCAGGTACAAGGAAGATGCTAACAACAGACGGAGAAACACCTAAGCAGTGCAGAAGCCCCTGTTCTAAGAGCCTGGCCTAAGGGGCACAGGGGTGATATTGCCTAGCTCTCCCTCCGGCAGCTCCTGTGCTCCATCTATGCTTTGGGATGTATTCCTGTACAAGTTATAGGTTTGGTACGTACCTGAATCTCCTGAAATTAACCGGGCTTCATCTACCCTTTCACACAAGGCACTGGCAAAACAATCGATTCTTTTGCATAATTACAGAACTAAGCAAAGCAAGCAGTTACCAGGACACAATACTTGTGGCTTCAACTACGGACCAGGCTCACAGCTCACATTCATGCTCAAATCAAAGGGCTGGCACTAATTCCTATATATTAAATTGTACAGAATCAAGCTGTAGTGGAGTTTCAGATTGGTCAAGATATCTCATGTTTGCCAGAGCCAGATTTTTTCAGAACATGAGAACTTTTGCAAAACATTGGTGACCTTTGAGAATCTGTCTTCTTTCTCAATTTCTTTGGAAACTAAGATCAAGCGAAGTTTTATCAAAGTCACATCTTATGATGAAATACTTTATATTCAATTCATGGTGAGTGGATTTATACTTTTCTGTAAAGAGGGAAAAAAGTCTGAGTACTGTAATGCACTGCTGAGATGCCACAGCTGTAAGTTTCTGAACAAACAATTAGTACTTTTATCAAATTGCAGAAGTTTTCAGAAGCTCCTTTTAGGCTTTGCCAGGTCTCTTCCTGAATCACGAGAAACAAATAGATCCAAACCATTCCACAAACCTTACTAGAAAACTTCTTGCCATATTTAACCAAACAGCATTTCAAGTCTTCCTAACACTTCAACTTAAATTCTCTTGCAGCAATTTAGGCCTATGATTTTTGTCCTGGCTTTAGAACCTATAAGAATAGTTTATCTATTTCCTTTCAACATAGTTGATTTAAGGGAGACGTAATTGATATACAAAGAGCTTACAAAATGGAGCGCTGCAGAAGGAGGAAGAGGACAGTTTTCTTGGTGGCATGTCATCTTTATTGCTTTCCTACAGACTCCCAAACTGATCTCTGTCTACTGAAATGGGATATGTCAATCTAAAAATGGACACCAAAAGTTTATGCAAGTGTAAGGAAAGGCTGCATAAGCTCATGGATTAAAAAATGCATTTAAAATTACTAACTACACAGAAACACCATCCACCATAGAACATCTCTGAACTGCAAACCATTAAAGAGCACATAGAATTTTACAGGCAATTATTTTATTTGCTTTTTCTGTTACACTTTCCTTATGCACTCACTTCTGATGACTGCTGGAATAAGGGTACTACACTATCCAGTACAGCCATTTAAAAGGCTAAATGCAACACTCCATCTGAGACCAAATTACTTGTGGCACATTTTTTTTTTGTATTTTAGTATGATTCTTTACAGAATTGTATAACATTGACTTTCAGGCTTTTCTCCACAGAGCTTTCCTCAGCCACCCTGGCACTCAGCTGGCTACACCTACATAAGCACAACATTTCTCACTTTTTTTTCCACTGAATTTAAATTTAATCTTGGTCATTTAGCTATCTAATCCCACCCTCCAAAACATCCACTAACCCTCTCAACTCACAAGCTGCAAATTTTGCCAGTGTATTCTCTATGCACAACGAGTACTAACAGGGACAGGGAAAGGTGGAAAGAGCTAGACGCTTTGGCAATCCCACCAGATACATCCTTCCGGTTTGACAGAAGATCAAATGCATAAATGACAAAATAAATTACAGTAGTTTTATGACTGTATTTCCCTGGCTTGCCTACAGAGAATTTCACACCAAGTATCCTGAAGTCAAGAGAGGCCATATCTACATCCACCTATAAAAACTTACTCTGCCACACAAGGAATGAAGCTGACTTGACTTCAAAGCTAAAGCTAAACTGAAAAAAGTATGTTTTGAGTGCCTGCTTCCAATATTTTTCTGGCAAACTGTGCCAAGCTGACTGCCCTACAAGTTATGCTCCCCTGCTTTTTGTTTTTAAAAGAAATCAGTATTTTACCATGATCCAGAAGGCTGGAAAAACGAGTCATCCAAGAAGGGTAAGTAGAAAACTCAGAACCACCAGGCTCCAGCAAGCCTTCTACAGTAAGTTTATCTAGTCCAAAGTTTTTCAAACTGCTCAGCTGAAGCAAGTTAAAATACTACCTCTTCTAGTAGCTGTCCTGATTTCAGCTAGGACAGAGTTAGCTCTTCTTTTTAACAAAAAGCTTACTTTCTAACTACTTGTTACACCATCCAAAAGTAGTTAACGTCTTCAGAGTAGACCAAAGCAAAAGAGATGACCACTGGGCGTGAAGCAGACCCAATGGTGCAGTAGTACTCTCTGAGGATGTAACAACATTCAGTAAGTCACATCCCCTCTCCCTTGCCCCAAGCCCCCATCCACTCACACAAGATGAACCGGCGTTGCAAGTGATCTCGCAGCCTTACCTGGGATCTCATTGGCTATAACCGAGGGAGGACTGGACTGGTTAGTGCTAACTTGCTGGTGGGTAATCATATGACAGCACTGTGGCACCGCGTTGTTCACCATGTAAAGGGTGTCGGGCACATTGGACATTCGGACCATCCTCAAACGAACGAGATCGGTTTGTTCCACCATCATCTCATCCAGTACTGACTGCAACGACAGCCATTAGAGCCCTCATGAAGGCACTGCACACACGCACCCACCGGGAGCTGCTGCAAACGCAGTCCCGAGGCCACAAGTCTACCAATGTCTACATCATAACTTTTCCAGGTCCCAAACAGTATTTGGCTTTTCCATAGCATTTTCTACTCCATTTTCCAGTCATGATCAGAGCTGAATTTCAGAGCTGAGAGCAGGCAGGTGAATAAAGTTTGGGAAGGTTGCTTTGTTTTGCACCTGTCAGATTGGAAGTAACCTTCTCAAGGCCAGACCCTCTGCACACTCTGAGAACTACTGCCTACAGGTCTCACCACTCTGTGGTGTTGATTACAAGGCACTAGATTGAAAATGAAACGTGTTTCTCTCAGATGTCTTAAAGAATAGAAAGGGATTTATGCATACCCTTTTAAGATTATCACTTAATGTTAAATGGATTTAACTAAAAAAATGGGAGGCTTACAGAGAAGTAAAAAAAAAAATATCAGAAATCACTCATCTGCAATTTTTTGCATTTCACAATAATTAAACTACGAATAGGAGTATAGTTACCAGATAATGAGTCTCCATCTAAGGTTAAACAGCTAATGATGCTTTTAAAAGTGTTAACAGTATAACATGAAACTAACAAACAAGTAGGATTCCTGACAGGGGAAAAAAAATTAGAATGCACTTTTTACTTTAAGGCTACTACTAAAGCATTTCTCTACTGTATACCTGAAAACTAAGAGCCAAAGCTTTAATCACACATTCTTTAACACATTTTTGTTAGTTTAACAATCCAAGATACCAAGATAAAATTTTAACTAGCTAGTCTTCCTTTGCTGCTTTAGTGCCACATGGTGCTCTCCAACCTTTGTGCCCCAAATGCAAAATAGTTCTATTTCCCCCTCAAAGAGGATGTCAGCAACTCACACCCTTAGAAGACATTTTCTTTCTTAAGCACATGGCAAAAGCTCTGAATTCACCAGAGTAGTGGTCAGAGTTTGTAGGTGATGCGGATGTGCCCAGCTTCACCTAATCCTCTTGTTCTGCAGACACCTGCACTGCTGGGACTCATGAGCTCTTGACCCAAGTCAGAGCTGCCTTAACTGGTGGCATTAGTTGGTGACCTACAAGGGTCTCATTCTGTCAAACAGAATATTGCATGTTTCTGTCCCACACCGAGCTATCTCCACCCTGTCAAATGTCACCATCAGAGATGCTACAAGATCTTCAGTTTGACAGCCCTCATGCAAGACATTAAATAGGGAAGCTACTGCTTGAGCGGGACACAGAGGACTTCGGTCAAGTTGGACACAAGATATTTATTCCATTTTGTGGAGGATCGAAAGAATTTTGGATACATTCTGATTCAAACAAGGAAAATGAAATATCAGAGTCCTCTGCCTAGTGAAATAGTAGTTCTCCACCCAGCTCTGGTGGGAGCTGGGGAGCCTGAAAGATCTGGCACCAAGGTTGCTGACTAGCTGCAAACTGGGACTCTCAGGCTCTCACCTTGCCATCCGCCTGCCAGGTGGGCTGCCGAGGAGCTGGGCCGGCAAACTGGCTGGAAACCAGGGAGGTTTCCCTCAGAACGCTGCTTTGTTTCCGGTGGAATTTCATCAAGATCTGTCTCACAAACATTTCAATTTCGACAAAAAAAAATTTTGTTGAAATTTTTCTGACCAGTTCTAGAGACTTGAGCCTGATGATCAAACTTGTAAGTCTTGTTAAATTGAAAATGTTAGTATTTTAGGCCAGTACATGCAAAGAGAGACAAAACATACCAAAATCTTTCCCTGTTTACAGAACCCCCTGATGACTCCAGATTAACAATACTCAAATGTTAACGATTATTACCTTTGCCTCCTCCACATATGGTGAGAACAGTCTTGGCCGCACATATATTCCAGCATTTTTTTGCCGCAGCCAGGCATTTGACTTTCCACCTTCTGATGTTGGTAGCATGTCTGAAGGAGGAGTACTAATCAGGCCTCTCTTCATCTTTAAGAATCAAGAAAAGTTTCGTGATTTTTTAAATATAAATATGGGAAGAGCTTGCAAGCAACGCATTTCCTATATTGAGTCCTACACCACTGATTTTTCTTTAGCCTTCTGATAGATTTAAAGTACAGGAAATTTAACCAGAGTTATATATGTATTACTCAGAGATAACATTTTAGGAGCTAATCCTCCAAAAAAACCCAAACAACAAAAACCAACAAAACACAAACAAAAACACCCCTGAAGTACAAAGAATCCAGAGATAATATTTGTATGAGATTACTGACTTACTGCATCACTCAGTACTTCACTGTTCATGGGTAAGATGTGCTCAATGCGGACAAAAGGTAAAAGTGGAGACAGGATCTCTCTCAGCTCCTCGATGTCAAGATCTCTCCTCTTCACGCCTCTTTTGTTCACACTGTGAGCAGTACCACTCAGTAAATTAGGCTCTGTGGGAAGGAACAAAAACCAGTAAGTTTCCTCAAAAAGTTTAAATAGGAAAGCAGGAGTTCCACAGCTTACAGAAAGTTACAGAAAAGGAAAAAGTCTAATTTAAAATCAACAGTGCTTATCGGCATTGTTCCACAAAACTATTTCATGAAGCATCAGCAGAGTCAGGTTCACTTTACACAAGCATGGGTCGTTTGTAGAGCTGTCAGTTTCAAAGCATAAGCCAGGGAGAAAACACAGTAGTAGTGTTTGGGGTAAAGGCTTATAAAGCTCTGCCTTGAGCTGTGCTATGAAAATATTCATGCCTGGCTGCTAACAGTTTCCCCAAAGGGTCTCTCCTGCAGCTCCTCTCCATTTCCCTACTAGTTTTCAGAAATCTTCTACAAATTAAGGCCTGAAGACACCACTGGAATAAATCATTCTAGCCTCAGGTAAGCCAGCCTAGTAACATCTCTGTCAAGCCCATTCAAAATGTTCTTATGGTCATATGGTACCTATTTATACCAAGAGTGGGTATCTTCCTAGACTGCAAGATGACAATGTATGGCGCTCTCAGGTCATTCTGCCTCCCTTAGTTAACTACCTTCACCTGTATTTTAGGTATTGTGCCCAACCTGACTTTGGCTAAGTTCACTCTTTGAGGAAATCTGTCAAACATATCCGTCCTCCATTCAGCACAGTCAGCTCAAGTTTTGGCCACAGCCCATTACAATTTCTAGTGCTTTCTGGTATTTGACTGACACCGTCACATATTCAGAGCTGCAAAGTCAGGAGCATCACTGAGGAATTAAAACAAATTATGGCACAGCTCTTATTTCTGCTTTTGTTTATCATGTTATCTGATGATTCCAGGAAAGAGAAATGAGCCGTTTACTTAATGAATGCCACAGACCAGGAAGCTGCACAATTACTCCAAACGAGCAACTTCTCCCCAGTCCAGGTCTTTACTGCTTAACTGGCTCCATTACGCTCCAATGTGCTTTACGACAAACACTTGGAAAATCTTGTTTTGAAGATAGAAAGTTAATACTTACTTGCATCACTAAAAGCACATATTTTAACTGACTTTTGTTGCATTTCATACACGTCCATGGCAGAGCAGCTGTATCACAAGCAGTAACAGTGGATTTCAGAAACATGGCCAGCCCTCCAGAGACAGCAGCCACACTAGCACTGCTCTGTTTTCACACAAGCAGGTTCTTCCCTTTCTGTTTCTCTCGTCATACTATCCAATTGACACCTCATGGTGGGGATGAACTACAAGCTAATTGCATTTGTTAGTTGGGAAATATATATTTAACCTACTTCCCACATCCAACACAAGTGAGATTACCCTTGAAGTTATCACTGTAGCAATAATATGCATCTGAGCTAATCAAAATACATCTACTTTAGGAAAAATACTGGTGCCACTTGATATCTTGTTTCTCACTACCACAGATTTCCGTGGGAGAAATGTACTTGAACTGAAGTGAAAGGTTGATACAGTAAACTAAGAATAAGACTACTGTGAGAAGCCTGCATGAGCACAGAAAAGTAAATGATACTGCAGTTTTTTTTTTTTATCTGATGAATTAATTACAAGAAGAAAAATTCTGAGACAATAGGAAATCAGCTAGACTTAAAAATCAGACAATTCTAGAGGTCCTTTCAACCTTTACAAGTTTCATCCGGCCAGAACCACTGCCCTCTCCCCACAGCTGCCCAGGCAGGGTAAAGCAGGTTGCTCATGACTACAGCCAGTTGGGTTTTCAACACCTCCAAGGATGGAAACTTCACAAGTACTCTGGGCAACCTGTTCCAGTGTCTGATCATCTTCACATTTTCTTGTGTTTAAACAGAATTTCCTGTGTTTCAGTTAATGCCTCATTGCCTCTCATCCTGTCCTGGGTGCCAAAAAAGAGCGTGGCTCTATTTCTTTGCTTCCTGCCATTAGATATTTACAGACTTCACTAAGATTCCTGCTAAGCCTTTTCGTCTTGAAGCTAAACAATCTCAGCTCCCTCAGAACACCTGCATTCTCGTATTTTAGAGAACAAAAGCTTTACTTTGTTTGTAGTATGGTCAAAACTAGATTAAATTTCCTTGAGTTACAGATTACACACAAAAAGAACTTCCATACACTATGGTTTAGTGCTGTGCAGTTTAAAGGATCCTTACCTCGATCTGCTATTCTCTTCATCAACTGGTGTTCTCCCCATTTAATCAGATATTTAAGAATATCTTGTTCACTTGCCTGGTAGAATGAGAAAGTCAGCAATCTGCATATGCTTAGTTTAATGTCACACACACCCCGAAAAAAAAAAATAATTAAAAAATAAACAAAACACATAGCCAGGTCTTATACAGCTATAAAGAAATACAACTGTTCCAAGAGTCAAGTACTTGTATGTGATGATCTGTTATATCGCTTCCTCCAAATATTTTAAGGTAGTACTACTAGTGTATTGCCACCACAATTTCTAGATTCATGTCACTTATTCAATCCCTAAGAAGAGGAAAAAAAAAGGTTTACTACAGAAGGAAAAATTTTGTCTCCCATGAAAACTTACAAATATTAAATTTGAATGATTCAAGTTAATTAAAGGGGCAATTCCAACACCGGGTGTTTGGATCTCTTGCTTAAGATTACAAATTCAGCATTTGCACAGCCTGGAAAGCTATGAAAATAATCAAACCATCTAAATTATAATCTAGGTGAAGAGAAGTATTTTCTGTAATGCTATAAAAAAACCCAACTTTGCTTTGTTCATATCTATATGCATTCAACATTTTTAGGGGAAAAAAAAAATCATGTATTGAAAACTATAAATTTATCTACCTAATTTCTTAATAACTAGGTAGGAAATTTAGGCATAATACTTTCATGGAAAAACAGTAGTACTGTTACTGTAATTCCTGAAGTGTTTAAAGCAAACAAACTTTTTAAAAATACACTTTAAATAATCTGTAACACTTAATACTTTTAAAAAAGGTAAGATTGGGACAGACACAGTTAAAGAAATAATCTAGTCATCTTTAAGCTATAAAAGGCTGGTCATCATTATAAGGATAGCTCCCTTGAAGAGAAATGGCAGGAAAAATACACCAGCTTTCTATTAGCCAGCATGGTTTCCTCTCCCTAAAACCACACAATCACTGAAGGAAAGTAACAAAAAAAGAAATTCTGCAACACTTGTCAGAAAAGGTATTTTTATATCTCCCCTAGAAAAAAAGTCTTATGAGCTGTTACTAGTTTCTCAGCTCCCCCTGCCCCCAACTGTACGTTTTTGCAGCAAAACTACTACCACCACATAACTTTTATAAAACACTTCAACATGCAAGGCAAGTGTTAGGTTCAGAAATGCTTCGTTTAAAATAATTTCCTGCTGTTTCTAGATTATTCTTAGGCTTCTAAGCAACAGCATATACCAGCAGTTTGGGTTGTGTTACAAGCAAAGAACAAAACAGTTTTCTTAATCACTACTTCAATTTCATTTTTCACATATTATAAAGGAATGCCTAGTGTGCATACAAACCCACTCTTGCCTACAATTTAAAATGAGCTATTCCCGAGCGTTTCTAGTAATGGTACAACATATCCCGCTTCAAGCGGAACCAGCTGTATTCTGCATTGCAGGTTACCTGTAAATAGTCAGACTGAATAGCTGTGAGCAGGTGATCCTTGCTGAGTTCATAGAAGACATCTGAAGTCATGACCTGGGTAAACTCCTCACAGAGGAAATGTAGCGCTTGACGATGCACCCACTTCGAACCGTATGGCTGAGAGCTCCACTTCAGAATAGCAATTAAGGTGTCTAGTGAGATGCTCTCAGCAATAATATCTTCACAGCCTAGAAAAGCAAAGAAAAATCAATGATGTTTTTACAGAGGCACTTTGATGCTGAAGGATTAAGATGTATTGCCAAATCTGTAATATAAAGGGTTACATGACTCCCGGTGAGAGTAAAACAGAAGTGCCCTACAGACCAAGGTTGCAAACAGGGTTAAATTCTGACTAAAAGTATAATAATTTTAATTGTGGTTTAGGATTCCAACTATAGTCATTCACCTTTTAAAGGCACGTGAAACAGCATGTCTGCTGGTACATCTGGATGAACAACTGGAAAGGTAGTTCAGCCCTACTAGAACCTCCTTTTTGTTAATATACGTTATCTGACTGTTTAAACACATTTTAAAGTTGTAGACTTGAATTTGAGTCACTATTGTTTAGAGCAGGTTTACAGAAGTCGTCAAAGAGATGGGATTTTTGTCCGTATCACTTTGCATGGGGATCCTCCTGAGACAGACCATGCAGAGCAGCACAATCAAAAGTTGTGACGTATTGCTGGTACTCAGCTACTCAGAACAGGATGAGGGCAGCAAAGCATCATTTTCTGACTCTCAGAGAAGGCAAAGAGTGGTTGGTCTAGGCCACCACTCCAGCCTCCCCTGTCATGCAAGGCACAGAGGGTGCCAGGACAGAGAGCACCTCCTCCGATAGGGAAGCAGAAAGTGAAGCATTCGAGCAGCAGGTATTCTGACTCATGGTGAGTCTGCTAGTATCTTCATAGCCACTGCTGAATTAGGATGTACTCTTTCACACAGCACATGTCTTCTGAAGAAGAGACAGGGGATATTTAAATCTCCTGAAGGGAGATGGAGCAGATTTGGAAGAAACAAGGGCAGACGTACCACAGGAGGGCTGAAAACACAGGTACCTGGGGTTAAAGCAGATGGTACTACAATGTTGATAACTTGAAACTGGCAAAGGGCTATTGGAGACTTCATTTGTACATCTGTTTTACATACACACAGAATACTATTTCTATTGGTACTATAAAGATAGCAATTCAAAAAAAATTCCTACGCTAGAATTATACATTCCAGTCTCAACCCACTACCGCCACAAAATTACAGCTATGCTTATATGCCCATGAGAGGTCCCTGGACAGTTCAGCATGCTTACACTGTAATTATTTTATTTTTTATACATCATGATTCTTCTCTCAGTTTCAAGGATATTTAAAAACTAAACTTTGACAGCTGTTTAGAGAACTGTATCTCATTCCTGAGCTCCTGGACTAAGCTGAGTAAGAATGCGTTTAGCACAGTAATCTTAACTTTTGTCAAGACAAAGATCAAAGAGGCTCTCCTCATGATACATATTTTTGAACTGGCTGCATACATGCAAGACAAACTAGCAGTAATTAATAGAATTAAAAGAAAATCTTAACTCTTCTACATAGGCCAGCATACAGAATATAAGCATTGACTATTTCTGTAGCAACCAATAACATGAAGGATAAGTTATTAAGCAGTAAGTAGTAACAAGTGAACATGCCATTTAAAGTCAAAAGATATCTGTCAAAGGAATTACTACTTAGAAGCAAAGTCACTGAAAAGGGAAGCTTAAACAGTACGGTAAAGAAGGTACTAGGAAGCAACAGTTTAAACATGAAGCAGATTATAAATTCACCTGTCCCATTAGATGCACGTATTTCTACTTAATACTATTAAAAAGTCAGCATGATAATTATGACAATATTCCACCATTAAAATTTTCTAAACTTAAGTATAAAAAAAATTACAGTGAATATAATAAATATAGTCAATGCTCAATGAGAATGCTTGCAGCAAATTCCAGAACATGTCTGAATGTATACATAGTTTTGGAAACAATTTTTATTTATTTTCTAAAAGGAATTTGAGAATAATGCCTGTTCCCCCAACAGTAATAAATCTTCCACCAGTTCATACTTAAAACAAACTTTCTTCATAAGCACTTGGATGATTTCTTTTTCATATGGCTGATTCACCTGAGAAAAAGACTGTATACCAATGCAGCCACTGACAGAAGGGCTAGCAAAAGCACAAGGAGTAAGTGTTAAGTCATGTTTCAACGCACCTGCTTTGTCTTTTACCATTACTGTTGTAATACAGCATTTCTCAGAGCTACCTATTACCATTAGGTTACACATTATTATTATTACTACAAGTAAGAACAGATGCCTTACTGTAGATACTGACCTCTAACCTGCATGGTGAGGACTAGCCTACTGTGAGCAGTGAACATGCAAGGACTGGTTGGAGGCACTTGGAACATCAGCCCAATCATCACCAGTACAGAGGAGAGCAGAGGATGAGAACTGCTCTGAAACACACTCCTTGGGTTTTGGTACAGGTTAGAGAAACTGTCCCCTCTAGATGGGGGATTCTCCAGAAGCCTGAAGTCTTAAAAAAATCCTGGTCAAGAATCTGAAAACATAGTGTTAAAAAACCTCAAAAACCTACATTAAAAAAAGCTTAAAATACTTCAGCATATGTCATAAATAAGAGTAAATGAAGTCTGAAGCTTTCCATTTCAGCATCCATTTTTACTTACAATTTTCCTTACATTTTACTTACATAGTTAATGGCTGACACTGTATTTAACTTTGTCGTGCGAGTTCCTCTTAACATTGTCCTTTTCTGAGGCCCAAAAGGGAAGATAAGTTTGCAGCACATCTTGCACAGCGAATGAAAGCTAACCTTGACTAGTTGCAGTATGCCTAGAAGAGGAGTTTGCTTCCCTGAATAAGAAACACACAGTTGTTTGAAAGAATTCTTTAGGGTCATCTGTTGTGTTGCACTAAGTCTTGCCCTGCTAAATCCCAACACAACTTCTTGCATGCAATTACTGTGTCTGCATGCAAGCTGACTTCCGCACACGATTACATTCTCCTGAAGTCTCAAGTTTACATGTAAGGATTGCTCCATTTCGAAGGCCATACGTAAACCCACGCACTGAAATCAGTCAAGAGGAAACTCAAAGAGCGAAGGAGACTTCTCAAAGGGAATGCCATTCATAGCATTTCATCTGACGTTTATTTTTGAAACAGTAAGAATACCTGCCCCGTGCAAAGACAGAAAAGTACATTTCTGTGAGAAATGCAGTTCCAAAGATCTGAGCGACACTGATTTACAGAAACAGAGCATCAGCTGAGTCTCAGTTCTTCTGTCGAGTCCAATTATTGCACAACTACCAATAATATAACATCATCAGGTGAAAAGCTCATTTAGAATGCCTAGCAAATGAAAACAGTCTTTTTCCCAAGTAATTTTAGCAATGTGTCAGAACTGAGGGAGTATTTGTTCCGAAGTAAGCACGAGGTAACAATTAAAGTATTTTCTGAAAATCTGAATAAATTGGGGCAACCCAATTCTAGCTATGGAAGGAATCCAATTTCTTTTCTTCTCTGGCAGAAGGATTTTTGCTTTAACAATCAGCCACTTGGCAAAAAAAGTAGTCATCTAATAGCCATAATATTGTTCTTCACAGTGGAATAGAGCGTTTTTCTCCTGTGAGTACTGTTTTATAATATTCAGTCATCAACAGCCTTTCCAAGATCCGTTTACAGCATCCCAAAGTGCTGTACCAGAAGCTTCTGCGACTATTAGTGTCTTTCAGAGATTCAACTTGGGAGTCTAAAGAAATGAAAGGTGATTATCACATTTTGGAGAAATGAGGCTTTTCCATGCGCTCCTTTTGTTGGATACCAGTAGGTCCTGTCTACAAACGAGTCCTTTCTGCTTCCTGAGTTCTCTCTCAAATGCAGTTCCACAGACCTTCCAAACAAAAATAGCTTGAGCCCATGTTCAGCATGCTAGCTAGTAGCTTGGGATCTTATCAAAAGAGTTGACAGACCTACTAAAGACAAATTAAGTGCCTTCAACAGTTAGCTAAAGTAGAATTAAGCAAAGTTTTTACTACAAAAACTGTTAACTTGATTTAGATCAGTCTGTGGTGGAGACCTTTCCCCTAAACCTAGGCAAATCAGTGGAGCCAATTAAAAGTAACAAGAATTCATCTTGACACTGAACTGGAGTCTAGAAGCTATTAAATGTTTTAAGTTTGTCGCATTAGGAGAGACCATGCTGGCAATCAGGAATCATACTTTTCGAATTTGATGCCCTGTAGAGAACAGTTCAGAAGCATGCCCTGTAGCAAGTCTGGACTGCAACATGTTTGGAGTCCCATCCATAAGCACCCTCGCTGTTCTAACCAAGCTTCTGACAGGAAGAGAAAGGGAAAAAGGAAGACATTTGTTCATCCTCTTTCCCATGTCTACTGTCCCAAGATGCAAGCACGTCCTGTACTTGATAAGGATTCTTTAGAAGGCAGCCTACACTCACAGGCTGTGGGAGCAGCCATGGAAACTAACCCCCTTGTATGGTGGTATTAAACCAGACTCATCTTAACACTCCATGTCTCCTGCTCTGCTGTCACACTGGTGCTTGGTGGGCCACTCAATGACTAGTCAACTAATTTCTGTTAATCCTGCTTCCAGCAACAGTAGACTGCCAATAGCACAAACCCTAGTGCCAGCACAGAGAACAGAAACAAGGCGACTAACACAGGAGGCAGGGCAGCAGCACCGCTTTTGACAGCCAAACAGTCTGCGTCAGATTCAAGTGACCTCATACAACTTGACAGATATGGCAATAGGAATTTCGGTTCTCCACAGCAGTAGGCAAAACATCGGTTACAAAACCAGTAAGAGAAGTCAGACGACTTACACAGTACAAATAGGAAACTACACAAACTACACCTTTTGAACTGGTTATCATATAAGCAGCAACTGCAACCTCTACTTTCTATCACTGTGTTGTGAACAAGGGACCTTGTTCAGCATCCATCTTCTGGAATGCAGGCTGACTTTCCCAGTTTATTAACATTTACTGCCTCCTAGCAGCACCATATTCTCCGCCTTAAAGAAATGCTACAGGTTTCAAGCTTCTTGAAGTTTTAATGCTTTTCTTCTCCATCTCCTCCCCAAATTGTTTTAAAAAAACCCCATCTTTAAAAGGAGATAAAGTTAACAGTTAACTGATGGCAAACCTCTAATTTGCAAGTGTATTATTTTCCACATTTTAGATATCAACACCTCTTTTGACCTATTTTTAATCCCTCTGCTGATTTTTCTAAGCATGAAAATTTAAAACATTCATGCACTCCTATCCTTGAAAGGCTGAATTCAAAGTACATCTATTATGACACTGTTGAACTATATGGTATTAATTTTTGCTTTATTCAAATACAAAGCTGACTACTTTACAACATTTCAGATTAGCTGTTAAAGCAAAAACAAAACATGATCTGAAGGTTAGGTCAGGCAGCACTTTGTGTTATGCTAACCATTCTCTCACAGTGAAAACTCTAAGTTACATGGAATCCAATACAGCACATGATCCAGCCATTTGAAATATTAAATTAGGGAGAAGACAAAAATAATGCAACTTATGTTATTTAAAAATATTTTCATTTTTTCATTTATGATATGGCAATTACAAAGCTGTTACACATTCTAAGAGACTAACAGCTGCATTTTTTAAGTTCTAAGTTTAGCCAGAAAGGTAAGGTATTTGTTACATGTTTGACGCATTCAATGTTTGTGGCAAAAGTTCTTTTATGTTATCTCTCCCAAAGAATGAAAATTAATTTACTCTTCTGCTCCTGCCACATGAAAAGTGTAAGAATTTAGGAAGCCTGAATCTGCATCTGCATTTCTGGCTTCTTGCAGCCATCAGCTGATAACAGCCCTTGATGGGGCTCAGCATTCCATAACAAACCAGAGAGAAGAACTTAACATGAGAAGAATAAAAGGCTGAGAGAGAAAGAGCTGATGTTCAGAGGGATCACCACCAGCCATCGCTGTTCAGTATTTAAGCCATACACCTCCTAGAACACAGGTGGCTGAAAGAAAAACCTGAAAACAGTGACCAGATCCATTTCCTCTGCAAACTATGACACTGCAAACAAATGTTATGTGCCCAGTTGCACAACTCAGTCAAATTCTTTATCCTTGATATAACCCTGGAATGTAACTGCTCTAAGGAAGATCCTTTCCATTTCCTGCTTTCTCCAGTCTTCATAATATAAAACCTAAGCAATAATTTCAGGCTTGAGTACAAGTGAATCATTGTAAGGAGGTAATAGGTCAGATTTATGTTAATATTTAATCATATCCAATTTATTTTAAAGTTTTAAGTGTCAGACTAGTTCCTTTGAGCATTCCTACTGCACCAATACATAACTGACACACTTGCTCTAATCCTCCACATTGGTGTGTATTAATACTGCTGCTGTGGGCTTTCTGGCATTTCAGTATTTCAGTCCTGCTGAGATCAAGGGTACTGTTGATGTCAGGTGATATCTGCCTCTAGATGAAAGGCTGCGCTACAGAATGTGGCTTTAAAACAAAGTTTCTTACTTCTTATTATTGTCAAGCGTAAAGTCAACCACCTAAAATAAAAGGAAAGCAAAAAGTCTGAAGTTGAGTTATTTTTGAGAATTTTACTTTAGAAAACTTTTGGAACCAGCAGGCAAAAAAAGATTCCCAGGTAAAACTAATTCATAGAGTCCCAGTATCCAAAAACCTGTAACAGAAAAACATACTGTACCACCTCAGTGAGGCTATTCATGACAGTAAGCAACAGGGCCAAGATGCAGAAGAGGATTCATGTATTTAATATAGCTGTCTAATAAAATTAAGATACCTGAAGTCAAACTTCTCTGCAACAGCAGTGGATGTGGCAGCACAGTAAGACTGGAAGGGAGGATTATTTTAGCAACACATGATGAGCAAGACTAGGGAACTGATCTGGTTTTAATAACTGTGCTACAGACGAGGAAGGAGTAAGTGATTTTAAACTTGATCTTTGTGAGTCAATGCGTTAAAACGATCACACCAGTACAGTTGACAGCAAGCAGCAAGGTAGCATGAAGACACAAAAGCAGGAGCAGAGTGCAGAAATAAGCAGACAGAGCACAGAAATGTTCCACTAAGGGATGTGCTTGAACCTTCTGGAGAGGGCTCTAATCCTCACAGTCTCAGTGAAAGTACTGAAGAGCTTCACTTTTTGATAGTTAATAAACACCGCAGCCCCTCTAACAGCAGTCTCTGTCCTGTTAGGTACAAAAGGGTTTCGGTATGATCGGCTCTATAGATCAGATGCTTGCTAATTAGTTCAAAGATCCCATTCAGTTTATCCTGGAAGATAAGTGACAATCATCCGCTGAAACAAATCAAGCTGAAGCCAGGGTAAATTCTAAATAAGCCGACTTGCTTTACTTGGACAGTAAAGATTCATAGCACATACCCATGCTATCACTGACTTCACCATAGGGAAATCATCTATTAAAATACAAAAGTCGGGAGTATCACTGTGTTAGGAATGGGAAGATTTCCATGGAAAGGGTCACAGCTGAATCACCGCTGAAATTGAAGAGAAATTACAACATCTGGATACTTAGAAAGGTCCCTGAAGACAAATCAAACTAAAATCTGTTGAAAATAAAAAGTTGATCAGAAGCTTTAAATACATCAACTTCATTTGACACTCAATTACATATATTCAGCCAAAACTGAGTAAAAGTGAACAAAATGAGTTGGAAAGAGTATCCAGACTTACATGTAATGAGCCCAAAATATTTTCCAGGAAACCAGGGAGACAAGCTTTATCAAGTTTGCAGTTGGCTAGCATGAGTGAATGGAACCAAAAAACTTGAGCCAGGAGGTGTGGAAATCTAGAGAAGAAACTTAAGACATTAGCTACTGTGAAAGCCAACTGATGGGATCAGTCAGAACTTGGGCCAAAACCGGACACCTGCAGCACAACAGAGTAGAACTGTCAGAGAACCAAGATGAGATTTCATGAGAACTGCCTGTTCAAGTGGTCTCCAACACCTAGCAATGTTGTCTCTTCAAACATCGCTCTGCATAGCATCTAGAAGTCAGATGTTTGAGTGACAGCTTCCAGCACAGAAGTATGCTAGCTATGAGATCAGGGAACGGGAGGGATACTACTGAAACAAAGACCTCCCATCTAACTCATGCTAAGTATTACAGTAAAGGAGGACAAGGCGCCAAACACATGGTTAGCACATGGTTAAATGTTGAAACAAGAACAGTGGTCACTAAAGTGCATATTTTGTTGTGACCTATTAGTCAAGTGCAGGCATGTACTTTTCCCTGATAAAATACACTTCCTTTCAATTTTGATTATAAGATATACGAGAATAATTCTTCAGTGCCAGCACAGTACCAGTGACCTAAACATGAACTCAACAAATAAAATATGAAACTATTAGATACTGACTTCACTGGCATATACAGATCTTTCTACACACTGCTTACTGCTTTCTCCCACAGCTAGGGACACAGAACCGATTTGTAAATCCTAATTAGTTCAAGTAACATCTAGAATTTGAGTATCTGAAGGAGTGCCAAATTACATTTGCTAGTATTGGATAATATAATAAATTTCAACCCTTGCCTGATTTTACTGCTTTTCTGCCCTATGTATAACAACCTCCCCACCCCACAGCTCACCACTTTTGTGGTCAGACACATTTACCAGAGAAAGAAGAAAAGACCTCTGAAGGCCACTGCATCTCTCTACCTTCTCCCAATGACCACCCCTGTATTGCAGCAGGATTATTTCAACTTTCAGCATCATCTGAAAATTGGTTTCCTAGTACCAGTCTCTACAGAAGATAAATAGTTCTGATTAGTTTCCCATATCTTCATCACTCACAGTTTGGTATAACTATTAGAACCCATTATAAGCATGATGTCTTCCTGCAGTGCTTATACATGCTTTTTCCTGCTCACTCCTTAAGAAGTTTCCTATTTTACTGAAATGTATCTGATAGTTTATAGTATAAAGATTTCAATCTCGCCAAATTTAATTTCATAGCTAGAAGTTACAGATGCACTGATCTACTGTAAAAGTTCTTGTCTTAAAAAAATTAAACTAGCTTCAACAAATCACATTGCTGATATATCAGTGAATTCCATTCTCCACTTCTCAGCTCAAAAGTAAGATTCTCATCCTCCACCAGCAAGCCCTGAAGCAACTGCAATATCTTGTTATTTATAATATGGCCACTAAATAGTTCAAGCACCAGCAGATGAAGCAGCAAGCAAAGCTCCTGCCACCACAAGAAGTACTATTAGTTTACCAGTCAGTGCTCTGGCACCTCGCCAGACACTGCAATAACCCGGCCAACCTCCACATGCAGGAAGTAGGTTATCAAGATCTGAGTGATCTTCCAGAATAATGGACAGAAGTGAAGCTTTCTGAACTTTAAGTCTGAAAATACTGACTGCCCCTGCCTTCAGTTCTGTACATCAAGGAGCAGACACTAAAGACGTAGGACTAGCGCAATTAAGCCGTTAAATTTACCTTCCAACAGCAAGACTGCAGGCTTGGTGTACCTCTTCTGACAAACTACAGAAATAACCATTCAAGTTTACAGACTTGTTAACATATAGGGACACTTCATAACAAGTCTAAATATGCTCTCCTCTCAACAGGATCTCTTGTATTCTCCTCCTGTTGTTCACACCCAAAAGACAGATTATAGATGAAAGTAGATAAAGATCAGAAATATAAGACCAGTTACACATATTTGACATAAATAGCATGCTTCAGTAGTGATGTGCAATACAATTAAAATCTCTCACGTGGCATTTCTTCTGTTCCTGGAAAAAACAGATGCATTATCTACAACTTACAGACAGAAATAAATTCATTTTCTTAAAGGAATTGTCAGTCACTGATATCCAGACTCAAGAGGTATACTTACATTGCAAAATAGCTAAAAATTTTTCTAATAAGGTCATATACTCTACAGCAAGGACAGTGTTACCTACCTTGTGCAAGCATGTTAAACTCCAAGAACAGTGCTATGTGATAAAGCTCCATAGCTTCTTCAGCCCTAGTCATGTTTAGTTTTCCTGCTACAAGAGCCTGAACTTCACTTAAACTGCCCACTGAAGGGCTGGAGTGCAAAACTGAGAGGTCCACCACATCTGTCTACATACAGTTCAAATGACCTTAGCATATTTTTTTGGTATGATAGATTCATCCAGTATAATTCTAGTTGGAGTTCGTAGAGTTCGGTCTGTGATTTCTTCACCAGTTCGTATCCTCCTCTGCAGCAAGTGACGAAAAACGGAGATCCGTGATGAAATAATAGCTTTGTGAGCTCTGAGCTCTTCATCTAGACAGTTCTGACTTCCACCAAAAGTTTCAACTAAGTCAGAGTTGGATGAAAAGCTAAGAACCAATCATAATAGCACATGTAATCAAACAGCGCACGCATGTCGACATCTAACGAATTTGGTGTTCCAAATTCTCACTAAGCTGCACAAGGATATCAACATTTTGGAATCTTGAATCTTCCATTCCAAACTAGCCTGTATAAAGGTAGTGTAACAAAGCAGAAAACATAGGCATATCTATGCCAGCTGTGTTAATATCCATTATTATTTCTGCTCCATACTCTGGTGAGGAAGAAAGCAGCGTCTTAAAAAATGGACATCTTGCTGCCAATATCGCGCGATGCACAGGAAACAAGTTTCTTGAAATATTAAGTCTACATCAGTACAATATTTGTACTGATAAAGTTCAGCCATGTCTTTTTGTAGCGTCCTGGCTTCTGGTCTTGCCAAATTAGCTTGTAGATAAAGCTCCTTTAAGGCTGATGTCCCTTCGTATTCTTCTACTAATGCATTAACATCTCTGACATCCCAGCCGGAGAGGAGTTCACGCATCTGCTTGGCATGATCAGCAGATCGGCTGGATTTCCGACGCTTAATGAATTTCTTTTTGAGGGTGGCAAGGCCAGAGGTTTTCTTTTTCTTGTCTTGAGGTTTCTCATGGCCGTGGTCAAGGCTATACAGCTTTGATTCACAGCCATAACCTTGATGAGAGTAGGATGATGTCCCTGAAGGCAAAAAGGAAAATGGAACACATTATTCTTTAATTTAAAAGGAACATTCATAACAACCATGCAGTCCATCAATGTCTCTGCAAGTTAACACAGTTTTTTCCTTCTCCTCAGTTCAGATAATTCAACAAGTTGGAAATCTTACTGAAGCCTTTTCTGGCCATTAAGAACAAAAAAACTTTTTTTTTGCAACTATCAAGTCTATACTTTTTTCTATTGTTCTAAATTTACCCAGTTTTAAGATAACAGTGCCAGTTGATGTAGCTCTGTAGCACATGGCACACTTATCTAAGCAGAAGGAGAACACTGTGGTCGAAATGTTACAAGTGCCATTGTATTAACTATAGGAGGCGAAAAATACAGTCTTTTAAAAAACTTGTATGATCTCGGTGAAATGGTAGCACCTCCCCCCTCTCCTTCGAAGTGTTTTCAAATTCTGTTCTTCTAGCATTAAGTATCATTTCAACAGGAAAAACATATCTGGCATCAAATAGTTATCACAGTCACAAGAAAAAAGGGAAAAAGAGAACATAGTATCAAAACATTCAGGGAAATTGAGGACAATGGCTTAATTTCCAATGCAAATCTAACAAGAAAGTAAAATCCTGTCATATGACAATCAAGTAATGCTTAAAATCAGCATACAGAATTGGTTCCTTTCCACAGAACCATAGATGCTAACTTGTGCGTACACCCCATTTAAAAGAATACGGAGAACGTAAGTTTTACGGTATTATTAAAGATGTTCTTTGAACAGAGCACTATACAATTAAAGTATACATATAATTATTTTTCCACCCCAAAAATCATTTATAAGTACATATGTTATGATCCAAACACATCGTGAAATGAAAAATGGATTCATCTCAACATTATCTGTGTTACTACCTGACCTGTTCTTCTAAATGACCTTTGCTGATTGTCAGTTTGAGGCTAGCTGCATATATAGTAACACTGATAGCCATTTAGTAAGACAAAGAGGAATTAGGATCTGCATTTCTAGAAGTAACGGAAAACTGAAGTAATGTTTCAATAAAAAAAGTAGTTTAAAAGTATGGTTTAAAAGAAGCATGACTCTCACATGAAAGGGTTATTTCTAATTTAACTTTATTTACAGAATTTTCACTTTAAGCCAGATGGTGAAAGCCCTTAGTCATGACAGGAAAAGAAGAAAAAAAACCCCAAAACCACACATGTATGCAAACCCAACTACTACTTCCAGACAAAAGAAGAAACCCAGAAGAAAACATTTGCAAGTAGTATACAGATTAAAAACAATTGCAGGTTGATCTGAAATGGTATTTGGCCATTTTCCGTTGGGAACAGTTATTGTGTTTCCTTTGGTACACTTGTGTAGCTTCACTTCTTGCCTTTTTGAGATCTCTAAGTTTAAAGCACGTCCAACCACCCGAGTTTTAGGGGCTTTTTATAACTTGTTCTGTCATTGCTTTCTCACAGTTCCATTTGTTTTAAGTAATTTGACATGATGCTATTTGCTATGCTATTTTGACAGCTTTTAGTTACCACACTATTTCAGATAAATATTTTTTGAACTCTGAAAGACCCTGGAGCAATTCAAGAATTTGTATTTGAGAGCATGGTAACTGCAGCAATCTAAGATTTTTGTAAATCGTTTTATTATTTAAGCTTCAATAATTCTAAGTAACCTTATGCAATGGCTTTTATGCCAAGATAATTAATTTAAGCCTCGATAATTCCAAATAACCTTATACAGTGGCTTTTATGTCAAGCTAATTAAAATTCCCCCAAATCATGCAACGCAATAGTTTTACAATTCTTCTATTAGTTAAAAATTTGGGACGGAACCTTGGTCTCTCCGAGGAAACACCTCTGTTTTATTTATGCTACATTAAATTTCCTTGATCAGGCAACCTGTTATAATATTGAAAGACATTAAACAAGTATCAATTTAAATGAAGAGAACAGCAATAACTCAAGACAACTTCAACAAAGAGGTTATTCTGCAAAATCCACCACAAAAATTCTTTCCACATGCTATACCCGGCATTACAATAGAAAAGGAGAGATTCAGTCTCCTGCTGATAGAGACAAGCCTAAAATTTCTGCTCCATTTAAAGAGTATCGATACACTTCCCAAAAGTAGAACTATGCTTTGGTCACTCTATAATGACAGATTCTGCTCCATGCCAGCTCATTTCTATTTGAAGTATTTTGGATTCTAACGGCAAATTTGATTATGCTAAAGAAAAACTAGGACACCCGCAGTCTCAATTTCTTTCTTCCCTGAAGGCTGCTGCAAGGTATTACTTGCATGTGTATCACAAGATGCTAGAACACCATTCAAACCTATGTGCAGCCTGAGCTACTTAAAAGATTTAACTTCCGAGTACTGCAAACAGTGCTGTTAACCCTTACAGATAGATAAAACACTTTATAAAGTGCCATCTTACAACTGCTTTTTGCCAGAGGCAGAAGGAGAGATGCACCAGCACAGCCTCTCTGGGTTCACAATGGCTTGGTGGCTGTATACCCTCAAGAAAGAATTCTGAAGAGCCTCTTTTTCACCTGCTTGTATTCCTTCATAAGGCAGTAGCATTAGCAGTAGAAACAGAATTTATTCCCCACTTGTACAGTAAAAGGCACCAATTCTACTAACTGCTGTTAAAAAGCAATAGCTACTTCACGCCCCTAGACCATATCTAGCTTTGAACAGATAAATATTTACAAGAAACAGATGACTGCCAAGAAAACTACTTGGGCACTTGACAATGAATAATGGATCTGTCTAGTCCTCTGCATGCTAACATCTTAAAATCTAATTATAGAGCTCTGTTTAAATAAACATCTTGAACAGATGTACCGCCCTAGAAATGGTGTGAAAGACTCCTCCTGAATGCTGCAGACAAAACAGCTAGATGACTAGTTAAGCCTTTGCTAAAAGAAAAGTATTTTTTACAGAAAGAGCATTGCATTATTTTTACTGATTTATCTCCTCTTCATAAACTGTACATCAAATTCAGCATCAAGTCAACTAGCACAGGAGCTCGTCCTGTGAAACTACCGTGTTTTGCCAGATCATTTTCTCAGCTTTTACTATTTACATTTAAAATGTAACATGGTACAGCACTTTAATGGTGAAGCAGCATGTCTAAACCAAACTCATAGGCCTGAATCCAGTTTCCGGAATAAAGCAAATAATATATATTATGCAACATTATAATTCTAGTTCCATATTTCCAGTTTACTTTGTGGCCATAAATAAACCTAAAGCCTTCTACATTAAAAAAAAAAAAAAAGATCTGCAAAAGTTGCCTTAACATTAAAACATCATTATTCTGGTAAGTGATGAAAACCTCAGCTATCGATTTTAGGATACATGTATTTTCTACTGAGACAACTACACAACCAATCATCCAAATAAGGGTCAAGACGAGAAAGAGCCAAACTCCACAAAGCAGGAATAAGAGATGCACACCTGTGTTGTAGATAGAACACTTTCTCTACTTGCACACTCATATAAGCGTGTCGTGGTTAGGCTGAATCCGGCAACCAAACACGCAGCTCTCCCAGTCCAGTAAAATGGAGAGGAGAGAAAATGTAATAAAAGAGCTGAGGATCGAGACAGGAACAGAGGAGCACCCACCAACCACGGTCCCGGGCAAAAGAGGCTTTTTTCTTAATGCAAAACTATTTATTAACAGCTACCTAGAAAGAGAAAAGCACACAAAAACGGTTACTTGAGAGAATAACAAGAAAACAAGGCCAGGTCTTAAAAACAACACCACTCCCCCCTCTTTGCCTCTTCTTCCCGGCTCTACCTCCTCCCCCCAGCGGCGCAGGGGGGCAGGGAATGGGGGAGTGCAGGTCAGTTCATTCCAAGTTGTTACTGCCGCTTCTCTTAAAGGAAAAGGAGTCCTTACACCATTGTCCTTGCTCCAGTGGATCCCCTACTCACGGCGGGAAAGCGTGAATCCTGCCCGCTGGGGGGCAAATCCTTATCCCATCGGATTTGCCCCAAATGCGGGCTTTACCAGTCCTGGGCTTTTAAGGAGCTGCAGCCACTCGCTCTGGCGTGGGTCATCAACAAACTTTAAATGTGCTCCGGCGTGGGTCGTCATGTCGACCTTAAATGCGTCTCCGTACAGGACTCTGAATGCGTAAAATGCGTAAATGTGTCTCTACCTGTGCCCATGATTCACAATAGTCTCAGGCTTAGGCATCTCTTCCCGACGTGGGACATCCACTGGTTGCGAGTGGGTCTCTGCTTGCTCCACCGAGGACTGTTACAAAGGGGTCGCTGCTGGCAAGGGGGACTCAGCCGCGGCACACGTTGTTCTGTTCCATCTTCACTGACCTCTTAACTGTGTGGCCGTTTCGCTTAGATTTCAGTCCTGTCTGGTGTGAACTCGGCCCAGTGGGCGCCCGGCAGCGGGGCTCTCCCCGAGTTCCCCAAGCGGCTCCGCCGCCGCCATCCTCGACGGGGCGGGCATTGGGCCCGGCCCAGGCCGCCGGCCTGGCCGGGAGCGAGAGCGGGGGGCCGTGCCCCCCTCCCGTCTCCTGCTCCTGGGCAAAGGCACACCTTTCCGGTTCATTTGTCCGACGTAAATAGGGCAATTGGCAGAGGCGCCGATTGGCTCAAGCCCCGAGAGGGACGGGAGTCCGGGTCTGATGGGCAGCTTCTGCCACCCGGACCTCCCCCCCCCCACTTCAAACCATAACAAAGCGCCACCATAACATCACAAGATTTCAGCACAAATTTTAACCAGAACACTCTTCTGCCTTGCCTAAAACGACGACAGCCACTCACTTTAGGTCTTCCTCAAAAATGTCTCAACCACAATTTGTAAGGTAATGGAGATCAGTAAATTTATCGTGACATACTACATAATGGGTTTCTATTTTGAATTTAGTACTGAAGGGCATCAACAAAACCTTCCACATACCAAGTAGAAAGTTTCTGGGGAATTATTGAAGCCTTTGAAACTCCCAACTCCCTTCTTCAAATCCACTCAAAAGGTGTTTCAGCATGCAGATCTGCCTCTTTTCAGGTTGTAAGGGTTCCTCTCCATTCAGTATAGATGCAGATACAAACCACCAAGACGTAATAAAATGTTTTGGCTGTGATTTTAGAAAGTACAAATATAAACTGGGGCAAATCTTTTACTATTCATACTTATGATGCACTGAAATACTTAAAGCCTTGGATATCATGGATATCCAAGATGTTAGTACTAAAGTGCTCCTTGACATGCTACGACAGCACAAGCAGAACTTTTTAGCCCAGAGCAGAGTCTTTAGAGGACAGCCCACAAACTGTTACGTGTACTCAGATCTCCAAAATTAGGTGTCACAAAGCTGAGATAAAAGAGAAAAACTACAAAGCTAGTAATTTTTTCCTCTGCTAAGGATATCACTATGCTTTCAGTGGTGATTAAGAAAAAAGTAACACTGAATAGCAATAACTACTTATTCAGTGTTGCAAGCCAAAGCATAAATGAGAAAAGTGTTATAAAGTATTCATGTTATTTACTGCTAAGATCATTCTTCAAGCTGCCAGTGTTGTTTTCTTTTTTGCGTTATCGTCTCAAAAACTGCCTTCTTTAGATTCATCACATAACTATTTATTATTTATAGTGTAACAGTACTTATATCTACATTGAGGCCTTTTTGCACTAGACCAAAAAGCACATAAAGGTAACATCTATTCCAGTTATGACTGGGATGAGAAAATAAATATTTGAAGTTGAAGAGCACTTCAACTCAGATTTCCAGTTAAGCAAGGTCCTTGCCTGTAAATAATACTGTTAGGACAATTAGCACCCCCATTCCCCATTTACAGAACAGGAAAAGGATAGGAGGAAAAAGTTGTCTTCAAGACTTCTTGTTACTTTAACAGGCTTATTATCAGAGATAGCTCTTCTAGAAATAAGGAAGTAATTCACTCATGTTAGACACAATGCCAATACTACAACGAATGTTGATGATCGAGTGTTACATGCTCTAACATAGTTTCACAGAAAATCTGAGGCAGAGAGTAGAAAACGGTAGATAGTATTAAAATGGTAAATAGTATTAACAGATGGCAACTGCTCTTGAATTAGGAAAACTAATTATAAAAAAAAAAATCCACTTTTAAATAATCTGGCATCTGTTTACTAGCAAATGGCAGATCAACTCATTGCAGACATAGGCCAAACAGATACTGGACAGTACCAAATTTCATGCATGATTGAGCTTGAATGGATTCAAACTGGTGACCTAGAAAACAAAAGCTCTGCATAACATCACGTAAGCATTTCAAATCCAGTGCATACACAACCAAGTCAGTCATTTATGTTAAGTGACAAGATAACTGAAGAGAGTTACCTATGAATGTCTGTTGTGCCTGTGAATTTCCCCCTACCCTTGGGGAACACGAGTGAGGGTAGTTAGATGCATTAGCACCCATTTTCTTCAGTCACTCAGGCATCCCGCCTGCTGGCTCTTCAATGTATAATCCCATAATCCTTTATAAATCTTCAATCCCAGGTCCAACATTCTGTTCCTTCATTCCTGAAGAACAAAAACACCAATAAATTATTTTGGGTTTGGGTTTCTTTTTCAGTAGGTATTATGTGATCTAGATAAAATAAACTCAGCCTCCAGCACAGAGTGTTTTCATAAACCAAAACCTCAAAAGTTTCCAAGACTTTTATTTGAAGGTTTAAACCAAGATCAAAATATTTTTTTCCCAAAACAGTTTGAAATTTTCCAAACCATTCACAAATCACTATGATACACTGCCACAAGCAACAGGATGACTACCAAACTTTTAGCTAAGAAATCTTCAAGTAGAAGTTGGTCTGGACTAGATATGCTCCTTTAACTACACCAAGAAAGACTTTCCATACATGCTGATAAGTTTACACATTGTTATAAAAATCCGAAATTGAATTATACTGAGAAGAATAAACCAATCCCGTTGGAGGTTATACCATCATCACTGCTTTCAGCTGCATTTTGATTTCATACTACTTACATAGTTCTTATGCAGTCCTACTCTTCAAATTTAGACTAGTACCTAGAAGTAGGTCTATAATAGTAAAAATAAAGCATTTAAGCATTCACCTACTGCTTTATTAAGCATTTGAAAACATTTTACAAAGTCAATTTTGAGGCAATTTTAACAAAGATTCATTGCTAAACATACAAGCACATTCTAATTTATTCATATGCTAGCAGTGTTAAAATATTAATAACGCAAAATGAAAGCTACCACCATGAAGATCTGCTTACTGTCAGCTGAACACGTGTGCCCTCAACCAAAACGCAAACACAAGGAACAGATAAGAAAGAGTGACACATAGGTAAAGTCTATACTAAGAATTTTTAGAATCTATTCAGTGTTGTGAACATGTAGCTTAATTCTACCGTGTTGTCCCAGGGGCACCTATATTTGCTACATGCTCCCAACTTTATCTCCCTTTTCAGTACACCTCTGACATGTTAAATCGTACAAGTGCGTGCCATGCAAGAGCACGTGTTTGAAGGAAGCTGCACTGTTCCAGTCTCTTCTCTCTCCTTTAATAATCTGTTTATTTCTGGCATGAGGAGTTCCAAAGCAAGAGCTATTGTGACACTGGAGAAGTGAGATCTGATTCTAAGTGGAGACGCACACTCGGCCTCTTAGTGACAAATGCAGTACGCAAGGCAGATCCTGGGGAGCAGAGAGCAAGAGACACAAAAGGAAGGAGAAGGCTGAAAACTGCTGTAGGCACAGACGTGAGGGGGAACAAGTGTCACAGGATTCAAGGGCTAGTTACATCAGGAAAAAGATTAGGGAAGGGTTTGGAAACCTGGCTTAGAGACGTGGGTATGTGGAAAACGTGAGGCACAGGCATGGCACTGAAGGACTGTAGAAGCATGAGAGGGTGGATGGTTTCCAACCATCTGATGCCTTCAAACAAGGTCACTGCACATCAGTCCTTTTGGCATTTGCGGTCAATGACATGACATGTTTTGAAAAGGAACCACAACGCCTCACACTAGACATGACATACAAGCAGAATCACTGCTCTACAGAGCACACAGCACAGGTCAGCATCACACAGCTGCAGCTGCTGATCACTAACTGAATTCTGCTAAGGCAGGACACACAACCATAACACAACAGTAGCTTTGCTGTTGTTATACAAGCCAACTTGGGGTAATCTACAGGCTTGCAAAGGCAGAAAGGGGAAGATCCCACGTCTGCCCTCCCTATCTAGCTGGGAATGTCTCCTCGACTGCACATAACCTGATGCTTTTGTTGAACTTGCCTCTACATAGGTTCAGCGTGCTACACATCATGAAACAGAAAAATAAAATACCTTCCTAAACGAATAGTGAGCCTGCTCATGATAAAGTTAGAACCAGATCACACGCAAGATGGGCAACATCACACCAGCAAACGCCAGTAAATCTCAGCAAACACAAGCTGTGGATCAGTTCAGTCTTAGCCAATGCATGTACTAATTTTCTTCCTGTGCAGGAATAAGTTAGCTATTAAAAGCTATTAGCTTCCAACCTAATGAAGTTCAAAAAGGCCAAGTGCAAGGTCCTGCACATGGGTCGGGGCAATCCCAAGCACAAGTACAGGCTGGGCACAGAATGGATTGAGAGCAGCACAGAGGAAAGGACTTGGGAGTGGTGGTGGATGAGAATCATAGAATCATAGAATGAGGAGGGCGGGGGGGTGTGTATGTGTGTTTTGGTTTCTTGTTTTAGGTTGGGTTTTTTTTGTTTGTTGTTTTTTCCCCCTCTATCAACCACTAAAAATACATATCTAAGTCTCAGGTTTGAAGTTAATACCTTCCACCTCCTTCCACTTGGGAACAAGCATGTCCCAGAAGATGGAAGGAACATGATCAAGGAATATACGCAACTGTTCCATACTATTACTCTTCAGTGCTTGAATTTGCAAAACAACAGAATTTAAATGAACTGAAAAATGTAAACACTATAAAAAGTTCCTAAAATGTCCTACATATAAAATAATTTTATTCAGAGGCTTACTATAAGAACACTGTTACGCATTAAGTCCAAGTGAGTATCATGCACAACAAATTCACTCACTAACTTCAAAATATGTAGCTTAAGGAATTTAGGACAGTTTAAAAACAGTGTCATACTAAAGCTATATATAAATATATTCATTTATGTAACTATATAGAAATATGTATATTATGTAAATTTATACATAAGTAAAACATGTCAGGTTTCAGTGAAGGAACAATTCAATGCAGAGGAGGAACTGTGGTCAGCCATTTACAGATACCAAAATCTTCTGTGCCTCCTTTCAAGTTTAACCATTTACTGCTTGGCCACAGGTACACTGGCTGACTTCTGGAGAGTCTTTTCATCTTGAATTCAAACACAATGTAGTTCATAACAAAGTGCCCCATTGCTCAAAACTGATCATAGCTTTAGTCCACTACTGTCCTTCATCTCATGTATCAACTGAAAGTACAATTTTTTAATATCTAGTGATACAATAAAAATACAAGACAACATTGTATAACTCATGTTCTATTTCCCAATCAATTTAAGCTGGCAGCAGTGATGAACTCCTGTGTTCGAGGAAGCCCCTGCCTTCCTCTCCTCGTTCTCTTATCTACTTTCCCTACCTTGTTTGCTCTTGCCCAAATATTCCACGAGCCAGATAAACTGACCCACATTAAAATCAATCTAGACAAAAAACTTAAACAGTATCAGTTACCCAGTTGGTTTATTATGGCATCACGTGAATACTTGTGCCAGCACACATGGAAAAAGAAAGAGGACCATGGAAACAAGCTGCTAGAGTCAGGACTGTGTCTTTTGACCAGAAGGTGTACTTGAACTGCTAATGGACTTAGGGGGGGGTCTTTGGTTTGGTTGCATCCACTTCAGCCTCTACACTACCAAACTGCACTGAAGTCTGTCTTGCACACAACCTGCTGAGTCTAGTACAAATGGAAACACATCTCAGTTACCACATAAAATGCCAAATCAAGAACGCTGTTTCCCAGGGTGAAAGACAGCTGTAGGAGGTGAATGCAAAATGAAGAAACAACCCTAAACCACAAACAATTAGATCTTTAGCTGCAAAAGGGAAGAAAGATTTCATCTCTCCTTGCAGAAGTTATCCTGCATACCAAAAGCTTCCCTACTCTGGCTTAGCTGAAGAATTTTTTTAATCTTATTTTAGCCTCAAGATACAGTCACAGAATTTTTTTTGTTTGCTTTAAAAACTACCATCAGGTCAACTTTTTCTTGCCTTTCTGTTATGAGTTTATATGCATCCACGTAAGCATTATCAAAAGGAAACTAAATTCAATATCTGCTGACCTACTGAAACAAGATCTCTTGTTGAGAGTTGTGACGCATACACAGATGTGCATTACGTATGTATACATGTACACAGAAAAGTTAAACTAAGTCAAAGCTTGTTTAGAGAAGCCTGCACTGCAGAAATAGCATATGAAGTGTGTTATATGAAACCATGAAGCTTTAGAAGCCAAAATTACCATCACAAATGCTACAGAAAGCCCAGAAGTGACTTTCAGATTATACTGATACTCTGAACAGAATAAAATTTAAAATAAACACAAATCTAGGTAAAAGTTTCAGTGCCTGAAATAAGTTTCTCAGTCTTCTCAATACTTGTCACATTGAACTTCAAATCCTAAGAATCTAAGAGGTTCTGAGCATCTGAGGTGTCTGAGCTAACAGCCAGGACTTCCTGGATTGGCAATTTTGATTAACAAAAAGTCTGTGTACAGAATGGACTTTGGGTAACACTGACACTTTGTTTATATTCATCACTCAATACAAAGATTTCATCGATTTTTCTGTAGTTCACTGGGATCCAATTAATATAAAGGGCAAGGTTAAGAGTTTACAACATGTTTTGCAACCAGAAATTTTTTACTTTTTCCCCTCTAAAAGGTTAAGGGGTTTTTGTATGTCTTCTAGAGTCGTCATCATAGGATTATGAAATAGCATAACACTAAGACCAAAGTAGGAAATCATATCAAGTACATGCACATACTAGTACCAACATGATTTTTCAGGTGCTACATTTTATTTAATGTATTTTAAATTTATTACGAGTAAATGACAAGTATCACAAGCACACCTTATTCGCATTTGCTTAGATTTTTATCTAGACCAAAAATGCTATGCTATTTTGCCTTAACAGTTCCTTTCAAGTAGCAAGGAAGTAGAACTGTAATGCAAGATGAGAAGAAAACATCCAGCAGTAAATTGGTATATTTGTGGAAATTTTTTTTTTTTTAAATAAACTTTAGAAGTGATAACTCCAGTAAAGAAATACTTCAACTAAATTTTAGCAAGGACAAACCTATTTTCATAGAGATTAGGTAGATAAATAACTAGAAGAGAAAGAACAGACCCCTGCGTTGTCCCTAAGATATATCCCACCAACTTGCCTTAACCACCTGAACCTGCCTCCGAACCAGAGACAGAAGAGCAGTGATCTAGTAACTAATACAGAGATCACAGAGGAATTCAGTAACAATTCCATGTTCAGCAGAACAGTTCTACAGCTCCCATCAACTGGAGAATCTCCAGAGCAAGCCCTGGCCCCACTGGTTGCTATGTAGTATCACTACCGCAATTAGCAGCCAGCAACATCCACAGGGACAAGTACTTAAACATGAAGAGAAAGCTGCTTGTGGCTGGAGTTCCAAATGTTTGTTCAGACCTGTGTTTACCATCTACCACACGTTCTTACTGTCCTACTGGGGAGAGGGTAGGCAATTCTCCAGGGAAGAGGACAGGAACCGAGTATCGGACAGGAACTGAGTATCACCTGTCCTGATCCTCCTCTTATTCCATAGACCAAGCACGCCGAGGTACTGACATACAGGTTTTGCTCAGGCTAGAAGTCTCCAATCCCAAGAGTATACACGCTAGAGGACCAAATGCATATGGGACAGCATATCTTGAAAAAATTGTGTAATTGGTAAGTAATTCTCTGCTGAAAGGAAACAACTGACATTTTGAATTACCAGCTGACTATATAGCCTGACGCACATGCAAATCCACACAAAGCCTATTTTGACTCTTTTTTAAATTCAGTCAAGCAATCAACTTTTATCATTATTCAAAATTATCTGGATGATATAATAGTAAGATATAACTGATACAGCAGAAAAGTTCTGGTTTGGATTAGTACTGCACAAAAATGAGGAACAGATAAGTGTTCTTCATGGTTTGGGTTTACAAATCTGTGCTACTTCGTGATTTACTGCATTGGAGAAAGAAAATCCAAGCAAAATACCAGAACGTAAGCCATATCAGCAGTTACAGGCACAAGAGGGCAAGAAAAATAACTAGATTATGAAAGTGACCGCATTGCTTAGTGCTTTGCTGAGAATCATGTGTTCTGGCTATCACAAAGAACCCTTTCTTGAAGTTGGGAATTAATTTTAAAGCACTTTCTTTTTCATAAAGTAGTACACTTCTCCATTAACAAGTCTCTTAAAATGGAGGCAGCAAAAACTCCACAGTAGTCCTGGCTTTTTATTTCTAGGTTTGTCAAGAAACATAGGGCTGAGTTTTAGGAAGGAGAAAAAAAACACCAAACCTGTACCGATTTTCAATACATCCTCTAAGGAATCAAAGTGAAAGTTAAAAGAATTACATTCAAATAGAGTATAAAGGTGTGTAGTCTTGAAGATATGTACACTTCAGAAAATGAAAACACTGAGAAGCATTCTGGCAGTTGAAAAAACACGAAGTATAGGAAAACCCTCTCTTTTCAATGGTGGCTTTGCAAATAGTGTTCAAAGCAGGATTTTTGATGACCAGCAAAGCAATTCAGAGTCTGCTGTGCATGTGTCACATCGCAGAAGCAATTAAGTAATGTCATCAGCAGGCAGTGATAGGTCAAATCACTAACAGCACTGGGGATGCATGGGACATTAACGTATTTATATTCTCCTAAACACAAAAAAAAGTTCCAGCAGTGAAAAAAACAAACACACAAAGCACATGCAGACTAACTGAACTACCACAGTACAATCCCGCACAGAATAGGAAGTTCCTTCCAAGAAACTTAAATGTTTTCATATACTGGCAAACAAATCTTGATTTCCTTACATCACTGATCCTTTCAGGTCATTGCAAGCACCCACTCATTTACCAAAAGTCTATTCTGACTGATGATACTCACATGAAAGACTTAAGTGTTTTGAATTCAACTTCAGAACATTAGGGGTTTTTTTTTTAGCAAAATCAGCAACAACTCACTTATTGCCCTGTAGGACTCTCTTGAAGTGAAATAATAGCACATGTTCTTCAATGACTTACCATTTTTTAGAAGCTCACTTGAGAGGAACATTATCTGATTCAGACACAAAACATCATTAAATCTACTTTGTAAGAAAAAAGTCAGTGAAATCCTATCCAACCGAGTCTTTATCAGTATCAGAGTAATTAGGTATGAACATACCCATTTACAGGGAAAATTAGAATTATTCATTTTAGCCAATCTAGAATATGCTGACATATTGTGGTACATTTTGCGGAGTCTAAAGGTTTTTTCAAAAGGCCTCTTCCGAGCAAACAAAAATACGCTTTTGTCTTTTAAGAGAGGCAAATCCTCTTTGGCATAGTAAATATGTGAACACATCAGCTGGTTAAGACAGAAAAAGGAACCTCCAAATTACATGAAAAGTACCTCCAAAAAAAGGATCGGACTTTTTTAAAGTAGTCTGCTTTTTTCTATCAAAGTTCTGGACAACACTCAATTGTCATGTCAGGCAGTGAATTAACTCAGCCAAATTTCAGCTAAATTCAGCTTCAGATACTGGAATTGAATACCAGTCTGGTAAGACCACTGTCCTCCTCTCTCTCTGTCCTTTATTGTAGTAGTGTCCTCAGTCATCTTCCCCTTTCTTCCTCCATGGAAAAGGCAGCAGTGGAGCAAAAGTAAGAATTCTCCACATGAGCTGTCTCACCTTTCATCAGCGTATTTCATGGGCTTGCCACTCAAGTACCCCTTACCTGTCAACAGGATTGTTGCTTTTTGTGGAGGAGGACAGGCAGTCCTTTCTCTGTAGTTTTCACAATTTTGATCATTTTCTTCTATTTCTTTCAGAGCAATTCCCAAAGATCCCTGTTTCATCAAGAAAGGGAATTCCTTCTCTTGCTTGAGCTGTGACACAACCACAACACAAGATGCTGTTTTCAATTAGTAAGTCTACTAAGACAGGGAAATCTTGGCTCAAACCCCAACCACACGGAAAATCCGTCTCTGGATTTTAGCGCTGCTGCCTTCTCAAATCAAGTACCACCTCAGTGGGGTATACCCTACAGTCTCCTTGTACTGAAGACGTTTTCCCTTTTCTCTAGGCTCAATTATTTCACAGAAAGCAATTTACTCTGAATGAGGATCTGGGAGCTTCCTGTACACAACAGTGGTTCTAAATTCACCACACTTCCTCTCGGAACACGTTTCCTCTTAGAGTACATTAAAGTTACCAATAAGACAATTGCAGACACCATGCTCTGTATCTATACCAAACAGCACCCATCCTCTCTTAACGACCTGCTATTTTCAATTCAGCTTCAAAAAAAACACCCTTTTGATCATACAGTTTTAGTTCCCTTATTAACTTCCACAGCCTTAAAAGGAACAGTACTTCTCTCTGGTGATGACACTGTTTGGGGTTTTCCCAACAACAGCTCCAGTATCCCTATGTTGGAGCAGACTAACAACCCTGGATCCCTGTACTAACTGGCCTTTCCATACGGGTGAACTCTGTTCATAAACCAGTTTACTGATGATCATCTTATTTTGCTGCAATCAACTCCTCATCCTCATCCTGCAGCCAGCCATCGTATCATCATCATCTTGTGGTATTTTTGTTGCTTGGAACCATTACCAACATCATTCCTCATTAACTCTAGTGTTTCTGCATAAGCCTCTTCCTTTCTGCACAAGTTTCTGAGATGCTTGGTGACAGAACAACATGCATCTCATCCCTTCCACTGAAAACCTCTGCCTGTGGCTAAAAAAAAAGCTATTACCAATATTGCCATATATTCAAAACAATTTTCTTTACATCCCCCTCCTTAACACAGCACCATTCTTTTTGTTGTGTACACCATCCTCTCCATGAATCCTTTTGTCATACGCAACCGCACATTTCACCCATGCAGCCCTTTCTCTCTGTATAACAAAAGTTTGAAGTATCAGTTACTAGCATCATCTCTTAAACATTTAAGACTAATGAATTCATCTATCTACAACAGAAAAACTGGAAGGTGGAATACGAAAAGGTGTAGTAAAGAACTTAAAAGGCAATCTAGTCCAGTCAATTTCATAACACATCAGGAATTTTATTAAAGAAACATTGATTTTCCTGGTTCAAGAAAGCATTAAGTCACAGCCATAAAACTGACATATTTCAGCTACAGTTTAAGTCTCTACAATAATAGTCACAAGTCTTGGATCCAACCAAAACACTGTTCCAATCTGGATTCAAAATGTATTATTCAGTGTACGCAAAAACAAGTTGGTTCATTGACACTGTGGCTCCACACACATTTCTTCAGCAGCAATGCTCACCTCAGCTACTACCGTCATCTTCCCAAAGCTCCTCCATTATCGGCAATCACATCAGGGTATTCTCTCCTATGCAATTAGCTCCCTGCACCAGTTTACCAAACGACCCAAGGAACATCATCAGAGGAAGGAAGAACAGCAAGAAAAGGATGCTTGCTCCCCACAGTCAAACACAACATGCAGTTTGACTAATATTCAGTTGGCACAGATTTATTTCAAAACTAAACATTCCCAGTCCCATGCATGCACTCCTACAGCAGAGCTGTCCCCTTTCATTCCAGCAAATATTTAGGAAGCCACATAAGTCCTATCAGAGACCTGACTGGAACATGTCTGTTTTCAGCTGATCCTCTGATATGGCTGCAACAGTCGCTGCCCTTAAGTGTAGCACTACCTCTATCTTCATTCAGTCCACTACCACTTTCCATGTAAACATCCTAATGTACGTGGGTAGCTGTAAGACCACTCTTGCAACACACTGTTTCTGCTACACAGCTCTGAAAAATTAACAGTAGGAAAAAGATTACCTTCAAGTTGTTTGCAAAGCAAGGGCAGTCCTAGCAGAAACAGGCAATTTACACAGCAGTAACTGCCATTAGGATTCACCATGGCAGTGCTCACTGTATCTAGCTAGCTGAATTGCTCTTTCTTCTTTGGCCTATACTTCTTTTGCTCTGCATTTGTGCAGTCTGTTCCTCTCTTCAACTAGGACTTGGTTAAAAACCCTTCAAATAGCAGCCATTACTACTAAAGAGGTCCATGGGGTGTTGTTGCTTTTTTTGAAAGCCTGGAAGATTTTGAATTTGCAGTGATAGGATATATGCATCTAGGTATTAGTCATACGGGAAAAAAATACAAAGCCAAGCCTATGTGCATTTTAACACACTCAATCCCTCCACCAACGGGGAGAAGCTGACTGTGTACGCAGGACTCCCTGCCTGTCAGCTCGTCACAGGTACATCACGGTGATCTCACGCTACCACTGAAGTCAAGCTAAGAGGGAGCTGGACCTTCCCCTCGCTCTGCTGCTCCAGGCATGGGGTTTTCCTGCTTCCCCTGATGCTACATACAGAGATTACGTGATTACAGAACAAGTCATTTCAGACGGCTGATCCCTCAGCCCACTGCTGGAGAGAGTGACAGATAACAGACAGGAAAAAGGGGATTCTTGCAGGTTGGTCTGACAGTCAGCTACTACTGGAACAGGAACCCACAGCTATCAATATTAAGAGAGTAGGCTACTGCTATTAAACTGCCTCACGACTCCACAGAACTACACCCTTGTAGTCATCCTTTTCATTCTCTCTGAGCTCAGGCTCAGCCTCAACAAGTCACTCTAGCCTGGCCCCAGGCACACAGGCAGAGTCCTACTTTGCAGATGCTAGTTGAGGCTCAGCTTTCAGTGCTGACACTCTACCTTTTCTCTTGTCTCCTAACACCTACAGTCACTCCCAGGTCTACTCTGCTCGCTGAAGCAGGCAGCAATACAAAAGCCAACATGGAAAATTCATCATGCACAGTATTTATACAACAATTGTCTCAATCGAGAGCTTGTAAACTGGTTATGGACTGCTGCCACCCTGAGCAAGTCTGAAATTCCTGGTCAAACCCACAGGCCATTTTCCTTTTATTTAGATGTTTTTAACGCACAAAAACACAGCTAACACGGTAATCTTATGGCTGTTTGTATAAATCGGTTACCTTTGTATATACTGAGATTTTAACAGTTATTTGAAAGCTTGCACATTTAAAAGACTTCTCCTCTGCTTGGGCTTCTCTATGTAGTCAATTTAAATTCATTAACTTAAGCAGAAAATTTTTAGAGCCACACTGACTTCAACAAATAGCACTTATAATATCTGATGCCAAGAACCCTTTCTACATCATACACTTCAAAGATTTCAGTTGTTTTGAAGACAGATGTTTTAGTACATGCACATGAGAACATGCACAGTAGCAAAACAGTAGTATCACAATGCTTCCTCTCACAAGCAGACTTCAGATACTTTCACCAACTATCAGAACCCTCAAAAGTTACACCAGTAACTTTAGCTTCAGTAGTTACCTTCAGTAATACCTACATTTAGATTCCATGCAAGTATACCAAGAACTAAACGTTCACAAACTTTGAGGTACATCCTCCCCAAAACCACAGAAATCCATTTCAAATGAAACAGAAAATATATTTTCTCCATGATAAAAGGAATCAGTTAAGAAAGGAAAGGCTTAATCAGAAAACCAGTCCAGTAGTTACTCTACAATTAAGTTGGAGTTTTGTTTACATTTTCCCCTTGGCAAGAAAAGGAAGTTATGTCTTCCAGATTTCCTGCAACAAGCTCTCTCAGCGCTCCTAAAGTGTTCATTTTTTGTTCTGTAACATGAGCATGCAAGTTTTATTGAACAGTCAAAAAAGCGTCGCACATGTTAAAACAACATGTTTTTCCTAAAAACAGACGCACCCTTTACGCTTTTAATTTAATTAATTCAGCAATATCTACACATACCTCATGTATGCAGACTTTTTAAGATTGCAGTTACGAGAGCTTGTGGGGTGGTTTTTTGCTAAAGCAAATCTGCCCTTTGAGCAGACTGGTGACGTGCCTTAACTCTTCCCTCTCCCTCCACAAGATCTGAAGCTTTTCAGCTATCTTAGAACATCCATAAAAAATAAGATTTTCCAAAGAAATCCAAGAAAAGTTTTGGAAGTCTGTCGGATTGTACGTAGAGGAGATACTCCATTAAATCAACCCATTATTCAACCTCATTTGAGACTAAATTTTGTTCATCTTTCTTATCCACAGCTGTCCTTGATACTACTTGCACACTCAAAGCAAGCATGAAAGGTAGAACGGGAAGCTTTTGCCAACGTTTGCTATACCTACCAAACCTCCTTTGATCCTTCCATTGTTTGACAAGTTCATCAATATACAGAAAAAAAAGTCAACATTGCCACCAAAAAAGCCATCTCACTTCCCTCTCAGATCATTCCCAGATGATCACTCCCACAAACTCTCCATTCTCTACTTTCATGTTCATATTCCATGAACAAGAACAGTTTTTAGCTGGATCAGTTTTCAGATTAAGAAAAATAAAAGGTTCATTTTAACTTAAAGGAAACAAGTTAATCTTGTATTTGTGGAAAAAAAAGAAAAGGCAAGTTCCATTTCCTTTCAAATTTAAAACAAGGATGAAACTCAGATTCACAAGATGTTTAAGCTTTCTCATTAGTGTTGAAGATTGTTAGTGCGTAATAAAATTCAGCCTTGATGCAGATAACATCTAGTCACAAAATGTGACATTTTGTAATTCAATTCTCCAGAACAATAAATTGGTAGCTAAAAACAGAACAGAGGGAGAAAGGAAGAAGGAGAAAGGCAAGTAGATCTCCAAGATGGTAGTGGGAAAATATCTAGATCAGCACAAATCTGTTAATCCAATATGGCAAATTTTGAGCCAATAATCAATTAAGGACAAATTTTGTTTTCCTTAAAAGGGAAAAGCCCAAGTAGTATGGCCAGATCTTTTAGAAAGTTTGCTTTAGGGCTGCACTTTAAGTAACATCATTTTCAGAAGTCTTGCAATTTAACCTGAAAACCAACTTCAAATAGTAACTGTCCAGGCTACTGCACCAAAGATCATAGGCAATTGCAGCTGAAGACAAGCAGCTTGATTCAGTGCAGAAATACATACAAGAGGCACTTTATAAGGAGCTACCAAGCCTTCCGGTTTGTGTCTAGAACTACAAAGTACCATCAGGGAGCGGATAATCTTAGGCTGTATGACAGCCTTACTATGCTAGAAGGATACTTTGGCATTTCAAGTCCAAACACACACTTTCAGAAGCACTTAGTAAAGGTCTAAACCCTACAGAGATTTAAATGACCAACTACGAAGCAGGAGGTACTTTCTGATCCAAATAACGTATTTTTCTATAAAAAAGCCAAACAGAGAATGATCTTGAATATTATCTTTGGCTATACGAAAGAAAAAAAAAAAAAGTCAGTCAAGTTGGGATTTGAGAATCTGAGGCAGCAAATACACACTTATCCAAAATTTAGATAAGCTAAATCCCTAAATTACTCATGAAAATAAACTGCAGAGGAGATGGAGACACAGTACATTTGCAGGGGGAAGACGATTACGACACTTGCGATGACACTGATCAGCAGCTCCTCACGCTGTTATATGTACTCCTTTGTAGGAATTTCGGTGCTTACATCCAGTTCACCAGTAAAAACTGTTGCCTCTCAGGAGCTGAAAAGCACTGACACAGCTTAGATTCTTCCTTGTTCAGTATCGAGGCCATTGCTACATTGAATAATACAAAACTTCCTATCTTGAGTGTGCATTTTGTCAACTCAGCATTCTTCTACCATGCTGGCTGAAGTACAATAAATAACTCATTTCAAAAACTTCCTAGAAATACCTCACTGACAAAGGTATATTCAACTTAAAATGTCAGTATAAGCAATTTGATTGTATTTCAGTGCGCTGTAGTCACTACTAGAAAGACTTTAAAGAAACCCATGAACGTGATCTTCACCTGCATTCTAGAGACTTATATGTATTTTGTTTCACCTCTCCAGACATCTGAAATTGAGACACCCATTACAGGATGAGCCAAGGTACAGGAATCAGCCTTTAATCTATTCCCATACTTGATTAGTCTGCGATTTATTTTTTTTTCCTAATGGATAATACGAAATTTCACTATGTATATGCCTATACTCCTCCCTTCTCCAAGAAGTTTTCTTCTGGTCATTCAGTTGAATATTGCAAGCAGCTTCAGAGGTTGTTAACCTTCCATGCATTTTAAGAAACAGACATCTGTGTACATGAGAGAAAACCTCTAAATGCCTTCACCTGCACAAAATACTTCAGCACAACCTCATACTAAACACTACAGAACTTACATGGATGACCACTATAATTATCACAGCAGCAGAAAGGCTTCAAATAAGACTTGCATCTTCCTAGCTGAAGTCAAAGATCACCAAATTCACAGCAAACCCAGTTCCTCAGGTCCAGTAGTCAAGGAAACACTTCCTCGCCTCATTTACATTAGAAGTCATCCTGAGATAAAGCAGGAGAAGATCAAAAAAGCCGAAAGAACAAGTCCAGAAAATATTGTCTCATTGCATTCTATTCAGATTTGTTATTTTAGAAGGCTTTTTAAGTCAGCTCTCAACATTTCCAATATTGGGGGGTCAGGAGAAGTAGTATGAAAAGGAACTTTCATCATTCATACTCATTATTTTTAAACAATTAGAATAACTCATCCGTCACAGAAGTGTTTTACACACTTTATTGCAGTACAGAAATCTGGGGTAGCAGATGATAAGCAAAGCAGCACTCCAATTTCATAGATTTCTAGGTTGGAAAAGACCTTAGAGATCGAGTCCAACCATCCCTGATTCCCATTAAACCATATCGCTAAGTAGATCATCCACCCCATTCTTAAACACATCCAGGGATGGGGACTCAACCACCTCCCTGGGCAGCCTATTCCAGTGGCTGACAACCCTTTCAGAGAAGAAATACTTCCTAACATCCAACCTGAATCTTCCCTGACTAAGCTTATACCCATTTCCTCTTGTTCTATCACCCAACACTAATGTAAAGAGCCCTTCCCCTACCTCCCCACCATCCCTTCTCAAGTATTTGTAGACTGTAATCAGGTCTCCCCTCAGCCTCCTCTTCTCCAGGCTAAACAGCCCCAACTCCCTCAGCCGCTCCTCATAAGTTTTATTTTCCAGCCCCTTGACCAGTTTAGTCGCCCTTCTTTGGACTCGCTCCAGGAGCTCAATATCTCTCTTAAAGCGAGGGGCCCAAAACCGGACACAATATTCCAGGTGTGGCCTCACCAGTGCCGAGTACAGGGGCAGGATCACTTCCCTATTCCTGCTGGTTACACTATTCTTGATACACGCCAGTATCCCATTGGCCTTTTTGGCCACCTGGGCACACTGCTGGCTCATATCAAGCCGGTAGTCAACCAACACCCCCAGGTCCTTCTCCGCCAGGCAGCTCTCCAGCCACTCTTCCCCGAGCCTGTAGCGATGCTTGGGGTTTTTACACCCCAAGTGAAGGACTCTGCACATTGCCTTATTTCTCGCTAATGCAATGTGATCTACCTGGTCATGCAAAAATTACTTTAATTTGCATATAAATAGGGATAATTTTACTAAAGTTTGATGCCTTTGCAAAACTTTGGTATTCTTACTCTTTGTATTGCAAACCTTGATTCAAATCTCAGTGCTGGACTACAAAAAAGAACAGTCTCTTCTCACCCAAATTAAAGTCTAAAGCATATATGCAAGAACACACAGACACATTTTGCAGCTCTACTGGTCACACAGAGCTTCAGCAAGTATGGGGTCACAAAATAACATGCCTACAAGACCAAGCAGCAGTCATTTATTATATTGCTATTTCAACCAACTCCTTTGAGTTTAACCATCATTACCATGAGTGGAATGAACATCATACAGAACATAAACGATGACCACTGAATTCAGACAACATGTGAGGACAAAGATCAAACAGGATTTACACAACGATCAGACATTTATACAGACAACAGCTAGTGTTAGAATGTCAAGTTTGAAAAATAATGCAAGATCTCCAGAAAATACTTCTGAAACTTAGAAACTGATCTAGGAAGATGTTACCCTCAAATGTTACACTCCCACACCTTGCTGAACATTTCTTCTTAATCAGTTTTGACTGCTGTTAAATTTTTTGGCATGTTTTATCACCCTGGTGTAACATGGTAATTCCCATTTTTCTTTTACAGAAATAGTTTAAACCCACTGATGACAGAAAATCCCCAACAAGCTGAACGCTTGTCTGCAAGCCGACCAGTTGTTAAAGCACGCATTCAATAGCATTTGGTGTAATCTTGCACAACATTTACACCCAATGGAGCAATCAAATCAGATTTAAATTTAACTGAGGATATAGTTATGCATGTACTTCAATCCAACACACTTAAGGCAACACAGTCCCACCCTCAGATCCCTTTACCTACCAGACCTTGCCTGTGCCAGCAAACAAACTTTCCATAGCAATGCGATGACTCACATCAGGGACCTGATCTGAAGTTATTTTGTGTTTCAGTGGTTTATTTTTCAGATAGATCAGTTTCCTGCAATGCTTCAGAGTGAAGCCATACAAACAGCTCTACCAACACCGCTGAGGTGACAGTGCAGGAAGCAGGAAAAAGCAGCTGTGGACTGCAAGTGTTTAAGCCAATTTTGCCACTAAGCATCTATCAAGAGCCTCATTGGCATCCTTATGAAGCAAGAAAGCTATCTACCATAGTCCAAGGACAGAGAAATGAGAGACTTCAGATCCCTTTTAGTTTCATGTGAACCTCTCACATGGTCTGATCTCTTTGCTCGAACACTGCAAACTAAAACATCACAGACAAAGAATAAGATGAAAGCAAAATGCTAACACTTTACAGAACTTCAGATAGCAAGGTATGAAACAAATGTTGCATACTCCATTATTGATATCCCACTCCTTCCTGTACATTTTTCCTCTTGTCCATTTCTACTCTCCCAAGACACAATTTTCACCATTTCTACACAAAACACACAAGGATTTCAGATGTCCTAGCATCCATTCAGTAAACAGAAGGCATCATTACAGTTGGCATCCTTCTTGGGAGACAAGCAGGACAGACTGAATAGGCACAAAATTCAAGACTAGCATCAAACTTTGCAAATCCACTCTCTTCTTGTTATAGTTCAGGCATACTGGTTAGCCAACATATGAAAGAACATTCTAAAAATCCACAATAGCTTCCATTCAAAGATTTAAAGATACATTGACAAGCCTTATTCTTCAAAGAACTTAGGTAATGAAGCAGATCTATAAATACATGACTCACTGGAAGCTCATCTAACACTCGCATCTGAACTAGGATTCCCATCTACACTGCATGCACAATAAAGTCTGTGCATCAGTCTTCCATACTTTTGTGAAAAAAATGGTACAAGCCATCGATTTGGTAACAGAAATCAAAACTCATGTAAATATGTTCAGGGAAAAAAAAAAACGACTGAAACTCAGTTTTATATGAGGATTTGCCACAAAGGCAGTCAGATTCTCATCAGTATTATTAAGAAAACTGCTATTTCTTCTTAAGAGCAATCTCACATTTTATCTATAGATCTCTTGTTTGATTAACGTGAACTACATGCAGCCCATGCGAGATGTCCGTAGGACGTTTTAATTCATCTTCCTTTTTGTCTCTGAAAGGCAGCCAGCCACAACTATCTTAGTCATCACTGTGCAGACACGACATGAGAATACACTCCCCTTTTCTTGCATATGGTCTAGTATATCAAGACCAAACTAGCATCAGGGCAGCAGGAGGGGCAGGGTTAGTGTCATACCTCCTCCTATGGCCACACACAGGACCACAAGATACCATATCACCAATGCAGCCTGCAAAGCACGACAGAGGAAGACATTGTTCGAGCCTAGAATTCATCCGCTACAAGCCTCTGGGTTAATTGTCATCAGTGACAGCTGTAAACCTGACATCATGTGCAGCAACTTGAAAGGCCACTTTCAAAATGAAGACTCAATATTTTGTTAGTTTATTCATCAAGCTCTGACAGCCTCACTGAATTTAATTCAAACAGCTAGCTGCAAAGACAGCACATTCTACTATAATTTAACAATGAGCAACATACCTTCACAACATAAAGTTTTGAGCTTCTCAGACACGCTTGAAAAGGGGAGGGGGGGGGCGGGGCAGACGGGGAAATTAAAAAAAAAAATAAAAAATCACTATGACAAGTCCATGCAAGTCTTCCAGGAGAGCTTATAAAAATAATTCTATTCTTTCATGTATAACTCTTTGCAAATCAGTGCCAGCTATAGGCATTACACCACTACTGTATCTATGACTCAGCAAGGGAATCTGGACATATGAAGAAAATTCACTTACATCAGTAAGAGGCAAGGATGTAAAAAAAGCCAGCAACTACAACAATGCTATAGAAAATGATCCAAGATGACTCGTGCCTGTGCTCCTTGTATGTTTAAACATACAAAATTAGATTAGAATGTCAAACCCATTTATATATTGGCTAAAGTTTGAAAGCACATAAAACAATGCTTAGTGCAGCTGAGCACTGAAAAAATAGCTTTTTTCATCTCCAATGAACAGAAACAAACACTGGCTGTACATTCTACACAAAATATTGAACTTTATTTCCAAGATTACCTGTATGTAGTACAATTACGCAAGTCTAACTTTAAATCTGAATAAAAAACAGAGAGCAATCAGCAGCTTCATGTTGTAACTTACGATTCGCTAAGACAGTCACCAGAGGTTTACATATAAGCATGAGCAGATAGTAATGTTTACACAACATTATTTGATGCAGCAAAGTAGCAAGTTCTTAAATGGCTCAATTATGCTTTGGTCCATCAACTAAGACTAGTTAGAATTAAATTATTCCAAGGGAGAAAACATCGCAAGCAGTACCCTTCCAATACATCATCTTCATCCAGATATTATACAAAGTAAGCACTCAGACCTTGCCTTTTAAGCACCACAGTCCACAGAGTCTGTACTTTACTAAATAAAAGACACTCATTCCACATCCTTAAAAACAATCTCTACAGAATTAATCTTGTCATGCTGGCAGCAGACTCTTAGTCAACGAGGGGAGGAAGAAATATTTTCGTTGATTTCTTAAGCAAAAGGTTCAAACAGAGAGGGATCAAAACTCATCGCATCTAAAAATGAACTCCCCTCCCTGCACCTCCTGGTGTAAAGCATACTGACACAGAACTAGGATGACTGGTCCATGGCTCACCTTTGAAACAACAAAGGAGAATCTTAGAAGACTAATCCTCTTCCCTAACATCTTTCAGACAAAGAAGCTAAAGCTTTAACTCATCAAGCTTCTCAGTGCCTCAAAAAAAAGTTGAGCACTAAAAATTTTGTATCTGAGTTTCTGTTTTTACTTTCTCCATTTCTAAATGAAAACAGAACATGCAATATGTGGTAAAACCTGAGGTGACCACGTCTCAGTGGTACATCTGCCAAACACTTTAGATTTGTGTATTATGTTACACCGGTTTGGAGCAAAGCCTCAAGCGATGCTACATTTCCCAAGCAAAATTCTGACACAAATCAAGTATCATTGCACCAACATGGATTTTATTATCTTACCATGACATTTTATGTTAGCACTTGACATGTGTGTCTTCTTTCACCCAACAGCCTGAAATGGGATAGCAGGGGAGAGCAAACAGAAGCATGAAACAACAGCAACGGAGTATCCCACCGCCAGCAGGAACATTCCAGAGACACAAGCACGCACACCATCTACAAAACTCTCCAAGTTTCTCCAGGAACATCACGGTAACACCGACATGGAGAGGAGCAGGACGCAACCCCACATCCCAGGGCGGCAGCAATGTGAAGGCCACAGGAACCGCCGAGGGACGGGCTGAACGGCCCGGCGCACAAGCCGGAGCCCCGCAGCCCACAACGAGTGAGCGCGGCCGCTCTCGCACCGGCCGGACACGAGGGGAGCACCGCAGCGGGAACACGAGCCCCACAACCGGCTCCTGCGTGAGGCGACCCCAGCACCGCCCCGAGCCGGCGGGAAGCGCTCACAGCGGAGAGACCGTTAAGGCAAGACCCCACGGCGAGAGGAGGCGGGGGGCAGGCTGCTGCCGTGCTCCGGAGCGGGGACCCCTGCGGGCTGGGCCCGCCCTCCCCCAGGAGCAGCACCAGGAGCAGCACCAGGAGAAGGGCCGCTCCCCCACGGCGGGAGGCCTCGTGGGGCGGCGGGGGCCCGCACCCCCGCCCCGCCGCAGCGGCCGAGCCGACGGCAGAGCTGCGGACGGGGACTGACGAGGCGAGCGCGGGAGGAGCGTGCCCACAGCCGGTGCGGGACACTGCCGGTCTGGCGGGGCGCACACCCGGCCCCAGCTCAGGGAATCCCACCGCGGGGGCGTCGGCAGTCTCGCCCCCTCCCCTCCGCCGCCGGGACACCGAGCCCGACCCCCGTCCTCCCAGCCCACGCTCACCGCGCGGCTCCCCGTGGCGCCTCACCTCCGGCAGCCGCTCGCTGCCGCCATCCTCCCCATTCAGGACCGCCCGCTCCCTCCCGGCCCAGCTTCGGCCGCCGCCATTTTGATCCAGAGCCCCAGGCTCGGCCGGGCAGGGGGAGCGGCCACGGCGCCTGCGCGGCGGCGCTGCGGCGCCCGGGCCACGTGGCCCGCGGGGGGCGGGGCCGGGCCGGGCGGGGGCGGGCCGCGCCTGAGGGGCCGCCCGACTTGGCCGGTGGGTGGGGGGTGGTTTGCTGTGGCGGGTCTGTGCGGTCCTGCTGGCGTTCGGTACCTTCCGTTGTCACGGCCGTGGCGTGGGAAGAGGGCGGCGACGTGTGATGGCAGCCATGCTAAAGGGGAGCTCACACCTCCGCGGTGGGGGTTCTCGGCAAAGCGACCAGGTGTTACTCTGAGAGGTTTCCAGTCAGCACGGGCTTCGGGGGCCTCATCCGCCAACAAGCAAAATGGAGGGTGGGCAGGACGAGCCGGCAGGGTACCCCACCGGAATGGGCAGAGGCGCTGGCTCGCCGGTCTGGTGTCGTGAGGGAGAGCCGATGTCCGGCCTTGGGGAGAGCGCACAGCAGGTGTGCCCCTGCTGCTAGCCCCCTTCGCACACGCGTGTTTTGCTTGCTTTGTGTGACAGATCTCATAGAATCATAGATGGTTTGGGTTGGAAGGGGCCTTAAAGATCACCTAGTTCCAACCCCCCTGCCATGGGCACGGACACCTTCCACTAGATCAGGTTGCTCAAAGCCTCATCTAACCCGGCAATCAAATCTTGCAAGTTTGTTACGCCCAGGTACAGAGGTGTCTGCAATGTAAGTGGTTTGTCAACACACGTTCCTTGTCCTTGAGACTTCCTTAAGCTGCTTACATTAAGCATGCGTTTAGCTCCTTGCTTTGCCAGCTGCTCTGAGCTTGCTACAGACAGGCCACAGTCAGATTCCAGTTTTACTGTCCATGCAAGAAATAGATACTGTTCACCTGGAAATAAACTCCCACTACCTTCCCTGTTTCTGGTAACCTCTCTCAGCATCAGAAATTAGTATTTCACACATCTAAGTGAAATTAAGTGCCAGCAGTAAAAATGCTTGTAGCTTTCCCCACTGTTGCTGGTACCACTCCTGCAACGTTTTCTTCAAAGAAAGGTGCATGTAGATACAGTCAGGATGAGAACATACCATCCAGCATGTATATAAGAATGTTGTTTTCTAAATCAGGGAAAGTGACCAAAAATATACCTCAAAGTTTTATTAGAACAATAAAACCGCTGAAGTTAACCAAACTACTTCTGCTCTCGAGAACTAAGCACCATGTGTTTATATATGAGAAAGTCTGAGAAGAGTTTCATGCACAGGCCAAAAATCTGATGAATTCACGTGGCAGAAAATATTCAGCAAGCTGAAAGCCACATCTGTGATCATTCTTGGTTGGTAAAGTCGAGCTACGACTGATTGTATCCCCTCCTGACTTTGCTGACAGTCTGTTTCTGGAGGGAAGCCTTCCTCCCACTTGGCATTGTGCTGTCCTCCAACCATCTCTGTAATTAACTTGCCTGAATGCAGCAGACCTCCCTAACTACCACTTGGCATAACATCGCATAATACTGAGCAGCTTACCAAGAAGCTAGGAAAAAACCAACCTCTAATATATTTGTCCATTCTGTAGAATGTTTCAGCCTAAAAATGGAAGAGAAACACAGTTAGTCGGGCTGATGGACAGTGTTTTGTACTCCTTGGGGGTTTAACAGTCTTATTTATATGGTCTCCAATATTGTAGTATCTAAGAGAACCACAACCTTTGACTTTGTATCTGCACAGTACCAGAGTGAGATGAGGGAATTTTTATAATCACAATGTAATAGATAAAGTTCACACTGTCAGGGTTATGCTTGTATTTGTTCAAGGGGGACTATGTTCTGTAAATATTATGTCTTTGCACGCTGTTGTTGCTGTTGTGAGGAGAGCTAATAAAGCTGACTGGCAGGCAGAGCTCAGCCTCTTCAAGCTATTGCCTGCTAGAACCTTCTCATCGTCTAATTCTGTCTCTTTTCTTGTGCCTGCTCCAACTCACTTTCCATTCCCTGCTATTAGGAACCACGATCATGGAATACCACATACACAGTGTTCAGCTTAGTTCTATTTTACCCTGTTTTTCTGTAGAAATGTGGTATGTGTGATCATATTGTCTGTCTGTGCAAATATGGTTTTAGGTCTATGACTTCTGTGCTAAAAATTTTTTAGCTCATTGAGCCGTTTCTCATTTGAGTCCTTATAGATGGCTGCAACTACAGAAAAGGCTTTGTTTATCTTAGCCATCATAGTCAAGCAACCAACAGACACAAACCTATAGGAAGCTAAACTGCAGTAGTTTTAATGCATATGGAACTGTTAATTTAAATATATCTGTTAGGAGAAATGATTGTAGTCGAGGTGCTTTAATATCAACAGTGTGAGACAACCCCTGCCTTTACACATCATTCATGATTTATAATTGTTGCAATTTTAGCAGTGCATTTCTGAAACCAGCATAGAACCAGTTGAAGTTAAGTAAGTAAGATTCAGGTCAGAGAGCTTTTAGACTAAGGGGAAATAGTATGCTGGCTTGATTTTCAGGTGACAAGAACTAGTTACGGATTTGTTGCCAAAGTTGTGTAGGTAGGTGAAAAAATCCATTCTTCCTTCATAATCTTACAGGTGGTGAAAATGAGAAGAAGGGAAAGAAGTCTTGCAGGCTGAATGTTTGCTTTGTTAGTGGTTTTTTATATTCTGATAATATAAATGCAAGTGTAGTTAAAATGGATGGTTAGATCAAAGTCCCGAGATCTTGCTCTGCAATAATCGTCCTTTTAGTAGCTAAAATAAACCCTCTCTCATGACTCAGAGACAAACGGTGTGTTGGGTAACAATTTGAGGAGACATCTGGCAGGTTGGAAGTGAGGAAGGCCACCACGTGCTTTCTCTTCAGGCTTTTTAAAGCATAGAGGTCGCCCCTTCATTGCAGTACAGCGTCGTTATCTCTGAGAACTGTGTGATCTCATGGGCTAGACAGCTGGGAAGTGCACCAAAAGTACGCTGACCAGCTCCTTCTGCCACATGGGACCTTGGTGCAGGGGACTGGTTATAAAATGCTGAGTGGCAGACCTTGCTGCGGAGGAGTGGGAAATGGAAGCTAATTGGATTTACATGCAGGTGAACATGTTTTCTGAGAGAGGATAGGAGATTCACACCATCTGACAAACACCCCCAGAGCATGTGCACACACATCACTTCCCTGATCACGTAATTGTAATCCTCACACTGTGCTCTCAGAAATAAATCAATCTTCCATATTTAGCAGGATTGAGATATGTTTGGTTTGATCGGTTTAAAATAATCTCTTGATGTCTTAATGAGCAAAATCTTACATATGCCTTAAATATTGTAAAATGTCATCTCCCGTTTAGAACAAAGTACAGAATGAGATACTGTCTGAGCCACGCAATGGTTCTCAGTACCTCTGCTCAAACAGAATGATGTAATGTTTTATTCATGTTTTTGCAGGGGCTTCTGTGAAATACTTACTGATGATAATCGCTGTACATACACATTGCATTTTATCTCAAAATTCAAGAGTGTTAGTAGGAAAAATTGATTATGTGCCACCACTTATTAAAAATAAAACCAACCCAAATGTCTGCTGTAGTTCTTTTACCCTTCATTTGCACTAGGAAGCTGAAGCTTTGAAATTCCCTCTGGATATTTATCAGAGTTTATTGAAGAGAAAATACACTTGGAAAAAAAAATAGTTCACTTCCATTGATTTATTTTTTGTTCATGACTCATTTCTTAGACTTTTGGATGTTTCATTTGCTTTTCATTCCAAATGAGTACTGTTTATTATTATTAATGATGTATTTGTATTGCTGAGTTGTGTGGAGGCCCTAATCAAAAATTTGGGTCCCGCTGTGCTGGATGGTATGCCAAACTCAGATGACAGTACATGCTCTAGAGAATTTACAAATTAACTGGAAGGTGTGATCATGCAAAGTATAGAAAGCTTCCTGCAAACCAATGAGAAAACTGGATGTGCACAATTTCCAGTGAGAGCTGGGGTCACACCACATGTTGCAGAAGGTTCCTCTGAGTGCCTAATACAGAAGTAATGTCAGCTGTGTTAGAGACTGTGATTATGTTTTGCTGTAAGCAACACCTTTTTATTCATGACCATCTGAAGTGTGACTTGCTAGCATTACAGATCAAATCCTTAAAGTCCAATTTATCCCTTTTTTTTTTTGGTGTATGTATTTCCGTTCAATTTTATGGCACTCAGGGCAGTAAAATATGGCTAAAGAAACCTTTGAATACTTTAAAGTATTATCTGTTTATTGGTAACTGATCCACAATAACTGGAATCCTCAAGGGCTGAAAAAATAGATTGAAGACTGATGCTTATTATGCTAAACAGGCTTCATTTTTATCAGTGATAATGGTGAGATTCTGCAAATATATAGATCTGGACTATTACTAGCTCTTTAATTTTATTCTTTGTCTGTTGTCTTTCTTACTATCTGAGCTTTTCTCACTACCTAAACCTGCTTTACAATTTCGTAGAAGAAGGGCATTTGCAATACTCATATACGCATTGCTCGTTGTACGCCATCTGACAGCCCCTCAAAGAATAGGCTGAAGTTGATGTGCAAGCCACAATAATTGGATTTCTGTACTCAGTGATGGCAGAGCAAGAGATGTGCTTCCTTGCGTGAAATAGGTGGCATGGAAGCACTGCGATGACAGCAATGCTCTTTCTGCCCTGATTTTGCTTGTTCCTAGAGTCACCAGATCTTCACGCTGAGACGAGGAAAGCCCTGTGTTCTGGCAGGAGAGCAGACGAAGGGAGGTGAGGGTAGAGGATTTTGTTTGCTGCTGACTGGGGAGAAGGAGGCTGCCCTGAGGCAGCGGTGATGGGGACTGCCATGTAACCAGCTGCTATGGGCTGTCTGCCTGTTTGTGATGAAGCAACTTCCCCATCAGCACCCACAGGGGAAAGTTAAGGGACTCATGGCCGTCTCATGCTTCTGGGAAGCTTGGCGAGTTTGATGAGGTAAGATAGTTGCATCCAGCAGGAGCAAAGTGCAAACTAGTACCTTGAAGGGGGTGTTAAACTGGACCTGCTCAAGGCAGGTGGCAGAAAATACACATACATCAGGGCCTTTGAAGAAGGATGAGGAAAAGAAGTGAGGTAGACTCGTATATTAAGGTGGAGAGGCCTGGGGACAGACATCTGTTTGTGGACAACGTGGCACCTCAAGAAATGAAGACAGGTTGGTGGTGATCGATGCCAAGAGGTTAAACCTTACAAAAGTGACTGCCTATGAAGTCTGAGGGCTGACGATGCTGGGCAGCCCATGGCCGTTACGTTTAGACAAACTTACGCTGGGAGTCATAATTAAGATCTCAAATTTAAGCACACAAAATTAATTGTTTGGCCTGTGTGACCTTTATGTAGCTAACTTCATAAATTAGAAGGAAAAACTCTCACCCTGATCACCTAGGCATATCCTAAAAAGAGTATTACCTCCTTGTAAATCAAATGTCATTTGGATTAACCTTTAGTTGGGTCCTTAAAGGGGTTTTGTTATGTGTGCAGTTTGTTTGTCGTTACTGATGGACTGCATCACTGATGCTTTTGGTGAGGGTACAACCACCCACTTTGTGGCTGCATTCTTTGGTAAATGTTCTTTGTAATTTGTCAGTGTAGAGAAAGATGCCAAAACCAAGCCACTGCTGATGATGGCAATTGCTTGCTTTGGCTGCGGATACCTGCACTGCTGGTCTTTTCCTACCACTGATTCCTTTTTTTTCCACAGGACCCATTTCTGTGAACAATGTGCAAAACCTAAGACAGTCACCAAATGAGCAGTTACTCAATATATTGATCTCTCCTCTCAGTTCAGTGTGGCACTATGCCTACTTTGCTGCATGCTTCAACCTCTGCTTTAAATGCAGAGTTATTAACTTCCTAACGCCCTTTCTGTGGCATCTGAATGCTTCACAAACACTAATGAATTTTCAAAAACCGTTACATCCACCCTGTAGATTACAATGTGAGGCACAGAATTATTCAGGTAGAGAATCTGCTTGTTGTGGGGGCTCAGTTAAGGTATGGAGGTTCTTAAGGGTACTTACCAGTACTGTAGATCTTGCTGTGTTCAGTGCATGTTTCCCGTTCAGTTCAGCTGCAGCTGTGAGTCTGCCCTTTTGCAAATTTGGCACCGAGATTTCAAGTCAAGCAGTCAGAACATGCAGAGCAAACAGCCAACCACAACTTATGAAAATTTTAAGTGATCAGCTGATCATTACATTGTAATTCTTTGGCAGAGGCAAGGTTGGATTCCCAGGAGAGCACTTAGCTATGAGACAGTCCTTTTTCTTCCTGGAATTGCTTGCCTCATGCCATCTGCACCTTCCAAGTTCTGCAACATACCGAGCAAAGGTCAACATATGTACAACATTTTTTTAAATGTACACCCCTGGTTTATACCCAGAACAGGTCTATCCTATAAGTTAGACACTCATCTGGTTAGACCCTGCTATGACCCAGTTGGATCTAGGTGTTGGGAAGTGCAGTTACTGGTGTTAAAAATAGTTATCCATCGGAACCTAGACGCAGTGTTTGAAGTTACATAGTGTCAGCTAAATTCATAGCACTCACTGGAATTTGTTTATGTGCTTAGTGTGTGGATAAACTAACTAACCGATTAGGAAGTTCATGCTGGAAAGGTGATAGTAGATGGTCAGTGGAAGAATACATGATACAAGAGCTGATGACGTGCATATAAAGCCTGTGCTTTGTGTTCAAATTCCTGAACTGGTAATCCTGCTGAGATGTTGCTTGATCAACGGTCAAAGAATCAAACAAAGTTATTATTACTACTTGCTCTACTGCCTTAATAAAGAAACCTGGATGATGAAGTGGTTGTCAAGCTAAGTAGTGTCTGAACAAGACTGAGTAAGTCTGTTTTCTAAAAGAGGTTGAGTTAGAAACACATTGAAGCAATCAATCATTGTCAGTGAAAGAGCAATGCTAACAACACCTTCAGATGCTGAAGGTTTTTGGAGTGCCAAGTAAGAGCAACAAGCAGAGTAGCCAGCAGTCAGAGGGAGAGGCACCCTGCAAGGAAGCAGTCAACATGATGGAGATCTCCTAACCTCCCTAAAGAGAGCTGAGCACAGTAAAGGATTGCTCTCAATCAGCAAAATTTTCCTAGTGTCAAATCCAAATCTTCCTTACTGCAATTTAAGTTCACTACTTTTTGTCCTGTCAACAGCAGACACAGGGAACAGATTATTCTCTTAGTCTTTGTAACTACTTTTATAGGACAAGTCTGGAAGACAGTCACCTTCTCCCCCACTTCTCTTTTATACTAAACAATTCCAAATTCTTCAGTTTCCCTGCAGATGTGTTTTGTAGTTGATGATGCTCCTCACACTTCTTGTTGTCTGTGTGATTAGTTCATATCTTTCTCAAAGTACAGGTCCCAAACTGGAAGCCAAATTGCAGCACAGATTTTACCAGTGGCATGTGCTGTAGAGGACTCCTTCAAATATGTCACAGACAGTGCTTTTCTGTGTATCTCCCAATACAAGCACCTTTTTCTCCAGCGGTGTAATGCTGACCCAGGTTTAATTTGTCATTTAGTGCATCTCTGACGTTGTGTTCTGCAAATGATTGAGTAGGACAATTCCTTTTTTTTTTTTGTGTTTTGCGCTATTGGTTATCCTAGGTGCAGAATATTCTGTCCTTTGTGATTTATCTAAATTTCTCCTTGTTTATGCTGAATTGCCTGTGACTGAGACAAGTTGGCTTCTTGTTACACACATGTCCTGTTCTTTCTTCCCTTTGGGTTACCCTGCAACTGTGACATTCATGTTTTTCTAAGGAAGTACCCATTTTCCGAAACTCCTTTTCCTCTTGGGCATATTTTCCTTAGGATCTGCAAGTTTATTGAGTTTCATAGAAAGCAGAGTTCGTTGTCCTTATTTTACTGTTCTTCCTCACTCCCTTCACGAAAATGAGGAACACTGTTATTTCATAGTTGCATCTACCTTTCCTCTCTACGTTCTCAACCAGTTCCTCCCTACTGCTTGCAGTCAAATGGAAAGTGAGCTCTCTTCTAGCTGTATTCTGAAAAAACACATCACCAATGCCTTCCAAGAGTTTGCTGGACAATCTGTTCTGTATCTTTTTTTGCCTAATATATGTGCAGATGGCAAAGTCTCCATTATTTCCAAATCTGGAGCTTTGGCTGATTCTGGTAGCTGCTCTCAAAAAGCCTTGTCTGCATGATCTGCGCTCTTTAGTGTCCCTGTGACACTACTGTTGTGGTCAACGTTTCAATGTCCAAGTGGAGGCCAGTGGCGAGTGGTGTTCCTCAGGGGTCAGTACTGGGGCCAGTGCTATTTAACATCTTTGTTGATGACATGGACAGTGGGATCGAGTGCACCCTCAGCAAGTTTGCAGATGACGCCAAGTTGCGTGGTGTTGTTGACACGCTGGAGGGAAGGGATACCATCCAGAGGGACCTTGAGAGGCTGGAGAGGTGGGCCTGTGAGAACCTCATGAAGTTCAACAAGGCCAAGTGTAAGGTCCTGCATGTGGGTCGGGGTAATCCCATGCACAGGTACGGGCTGGGCGGAGCATGGATTGAGAGCAGCACAGAGGAAAAGGACTTGGGAGTGCTGGTGGATGTGAAGCTCAACATGAGTCAGCAACGTGCACTGGCAACCCAGAAAGCCAACTGTATCCTGGGCTGCATCCAAAGAAGCGTGGCCAGCTGGTTGAGGGACGTGATTCTGCCCCTCTACTCTGCTCTCGTGAGACCCCACCTGGAGTACTGCATTCAGCTCTGGAGTCCCCAGCACAAGAAGGACATGGAGTTGCTGGAGGAGGGCCACGAAGATGATCAGAGGGCTGGAACACCTCTGCTATGAAGACAGGCTGAGAGAGTTGGGGCTGTTCAGCCTGGAGAAGAGAAGGCTCCGCGGTGATCTTATTGCAGCCTTCTAGTACTTAAAGGGGGCCTAAAGGAAAGCTGGAGAGGGACTTTTTACAAGGGCGTGTAGTGATAGGACAATGGGCAATGGCTTTAAACTGAAAGAGGGCAGATTTAGGTTAGATCTAAGAAAGAAATTTTTCACTCTGAGGGTGGTGAGGCAGTGGAACAGGTTGCCCAGAGAAGTTTTGGATGCCTCATCCCTGGAAGTGTTCAAGGCCAGATTGGATGAGGCTTTGAGCAACCTGGTGTAGTGGAGGGTGTCCCTGCCCATGGCAGGGGGGTTGGAACTAGATGATCTTTGAGGTCCCTTCCAACCCTAACCATTCTATGATTCTATGATTCTATGACTCCTACTGTGAGAGCCAAGGTGGCATTAAGAGTGTTAGCAAAGTTTCCTCTTAGGAGAGAAAAAGGTGGAAAAGTGGATGGAAAATCACACAAATATTGACACTTATATTCTGATGAGCCTTTTAAATATAAAGGTAAGTTCTGAGGAGGTCATGTATGAACTTTTATATACTGTAGTGGGGTCGTATTATTTTCATGGGATAACTGCTGGAGATGAGGGACTGCATCCCCAAGTCTTCCCAACCAAGGATTAGAATTTGCTGCACTGGCCCGCCATATATATAGAATGTGTAGTATGCATATATAGCGTTCAAGCTAACAGAAGGATTTACAGCCATTACCTGAATGAGATGATTGCCTTGGAAGCCCCTTTTGAATAGAAGTAGGTTAAGCTGTATCAGATGTAGTTCTACATTGACTGAGGATTCAAGGGTCTTTGGATGCAGAGTATAGGTGCAGATCTTAACACATAAAGTCAACCCTGAATGCAGTTAAACTGAACTGGATAGAACATCACAGTAGTTTAAATTAATAATTTGTAGAAAATCTGGTTTTGCTTATGTTTCAAGATTTTGACACTGCCTCCCTCTTTGAAGTTAACATTCATTGTACACTCATCTTTGATTTCTCCCAAGCACTTTCATCCTCTGCCTCAGGCCATCCCTTGTACATGGGAGGAGATCTGTGCAAAAGGCTTTTTTTCAAATCCCTCCTTAAAATTAACTTCTACTGTGAATCTTATGAGCAATGGTATGCTGCTACCACTTGCTGTGCTGCATATGGCATTCGTCTTGTTACTCCTCACTTGTCCCACCACATGTACATTTATTTTTGGCTCAAACTCTGCCCTTTAAAAATAACGGAGCCTGATGTGCCAGAAGGTGTTACCTTGGTAAGACCAGCTTTGCTTCTGTAGACCTTTGCAGCTGCCTGGGGATGTCAAAGCAGAAGCTGCTTGTGAAAGTGGTGTCTCAGGGTAAAGACAGGCCTCTGAGGCTTTGCTGGGACAGTGACTCCACCAATTCCTTTTATAATATTGGAGAACAAAAACAAATTGATGTCAGATCTTGCTAATTTTCCCCCTTAGTGTCTGATTTTCTCTGTACTTCACTTTCTAAAGAGTTGTTTTATTTGGCCCATTTAGACTATAGCGTAGCTCATGCAGTAGCTTGTGTGTAGATATATGGATAGCTGTCATGGTTGAGGCCGATCCGGCAACTAAACTCCATGCAGACGGTTTCTCACTCCAGTAAAGTGAAGAGGAGAAAAATGTAATAAAGGGACTGAGGGTCGAGACAAGAACAGAGGGAGCACCCACCAACCATGGTCCCGGGCAAAACAGACTCGACTTTCTTAAAGCAAAACAGTTTATTAACAGTTACTTAAAAGGACAAAGGGAAACAAAACTGGTTACTTGAAAGGGTAAAAAGAAACAAAGGCAGATCTTAAACCCGACACCTTCCTTCCCCCCCCCCCTTTCCTTTTCCCCCCAGCTCTACCTCCTCCCCCCAGCGGCGCAGGGGGGCAGGGACTGGGGGAGTGCAGGTCAGCTCATCCCATGCTGTTACTGCCGCTTCTCTCTTAAAGGAGGAGGAGTCCTTGCACCCTTTTCCCTTGCTCCAGTGGATCCCCTACTCACGAGGAAAAATCCACAAACTTCTCCAGCGTGAGTCCTACCTGCAGGATGCAATCCTTCCCCATCGGATTGCTTCGGTACGGACTTTACCACAGTCTCGGATACTTAAGGAGTTGTTGCCACTCGCTTCGGTGTGGGTTGTCACGCAGACTCCAGATGCCTCTCTGCCTTGTCGTGCGTCCCAACACGACCATCCTCAGGCTCAGGCATCTCATCTCCACGGGCTGCGAGTGGGTCTCTACTCCACCGAGGCTGTCCTGGTTGCGGGGGGACCACCTGCCGTCTCGCCACTGGCTGCAGGGGAAACTCAGCTCCAGAACGCTTCCTCCCGCTCCATCCTCACTGGACCTGGTGTCGATGCAGCTGTTTCTCTCAGATCTCAGTCCTCTCTGGGTGAACTCAGCCCAATGGGCACCCCGGGAGTGGGGTGCTTCCTGACTTCCCCAGCTGGCTCCACCGCCACCATCCTCAGTGGGTGGTGCCGGCCTGATGCAGGCAGCTGCCCGGCCGGGAGCCAGGGAGCGGGGGCAGTGCCCTCCTCCCTTCTCTGCTCGATCCTGGGCAAAGCACCTTTTCCAGTTCCTTCGTCCCGACTTAAATAGGGCAATTCACAGAGGCGCCAATTGGCTCAACCCCGAGGGGGATGGGAGTTTCGATCTGGTGGCCAGAACCAGGTCTGACCCGGTTCCAAAACCAGGCAGGTCACAGGGAGCAAAGCCCCTCTCCTGCCCCCAGAACCGCGCCCCTCCCCCTCATCAAACCATGACAATAGCATATAGTCTTGTGGCATAACATGTATTGGCAGTCCGTACCCTGCTGAATTAAACCTGTGCTCTGGAGTGATCAATCAAGGATTAGGCACTGGGAGCAAAAGTCTTTTCTCAGAGCCCAGCTGTTACATCCACACATTACTGCTTGGGAATATCAACCTGATTCCAAGAGTAGTACAGATATATAGCAAGGTGTTGCACATTTCCAGAGCTAACATCATCTCTACCAGCTCGGGAATGTCTGCATTTCTTTGCTACACACCAGAGACATGCCCTAGATTCATACAGGCAAAATTCTCTTGCAGTCTGTAATTCTCTGTAAGCAAACTTTAGACATAAAAATGAGCATTGCAGGCAGAAGATAAAGATGTGAAAGACCACCCACTGAAATGAATGACCTGGCTCTGGACTGGTCCCCAGGATTACATCGTCTTTCAGAGCTGAACATGCTAATTACTTTGTGATGCCTACCCACAACAGAAGAAAAAGCCAAAAGGTTTTGTGTTCTTGGAATTTGATGAAAAAAGAAACAATAAGTGCAGAGATTTCAAAAGTAGGCAGAGTGCATTTATCCAAATTGGATGAATCAGGGTACTAAGACTTGCTTGCTTTTGCACGAATGCCTCCAGCTAATGACTACCAGCCATTTGGATCAGTTTTGTGTCTTGTCCAAAACACAGTGTGTTGAACAACCATACCATGGGCTGTCTCCTCCCTCTGTCTGGGTTGGCCCAGTGCCACTGTCTTCAGTTGTACAGTGCCAGCTCATACCAGCTGGGATTCTAGGCTATCATTTGCATATTCATCAGATTCCAAGGGAAAAATATAAATAGTACTTAGCTCTCTTACTGCTCCTTACAGAAAAATGGAGGAGTCTCATCTTCATTTAACAGAAGGGAAAAGTCAAATATTGTTAAAAGTTTTGAAATTTTGATATCTCAAGTAAAAGGGCAAAAAGCTCATCTTGTCCCACTAAAACTGATAAGAACTTTATAACTGACTGGTGGATGTAGGTTGAATCCTCAAATCAAAATAAAAGCCCTTTATGAAAGTAGAATGGATTTCAGAGGAATTCAGCATCTCGTGTTTACCAGTGTTAGCAATATATTGATTATTTTTGTGATTGCACGTAAAGGCAGCAGCCAGTTTGGGTCCTTACTATATTCAGAAATATCTATTGAAAGAACTTGCAAAATACTCAGCCTTTCTCAAACGCAATTGCTTAGTACTGAAACAGCTGTGGCCAGAAAGAGAAGCCATCATCCCTGCACTGCCCAGGGAGCCACACACACTCTCTGGTCAGTTAGACTGCCTGCCCGGTCCCCAGCATGTCCAAGAGCAGTCTTACAGCACTGTACCGTTCAGAGGATCAGACTTTGAACTGGGACTTTGCCGGCATTTAGTTGTGCTGGGACAGCTGGAGGAATCCTAGCCTAGAGTCACATCAAGTAATCTCTGTCTTCCAGCTCTTCTACCAGTTGACTGTATCATTTGAGCTTGCAGAACAAAAATGTTGTATTCTGTGTGCAACAGTCAGGAGCATAGCAGAGAGTATCTTTTGTCCTAGGTTGCAAGCAAGTTTTAAGTTGTTTTTCATGCTACTTACTTAGGTGGATAAAAATCTTTCCTCTGGGAGAGCAAAACCAGAACAAAGTCACTGTATACCCATCAAGATGTAGGTAAATATGAGTCTGCTTTGTGTTGTGCAATGATTTAGTGCCATCTACAGTGTGAAATGGGTCTCGAACACCAAAAGCTGTCAGAGGTTGAAATTACACGCAAAGCAAAACATCATGCACAAAAAAAATTACCTTATGATTTTAAAACAAATAAATACATGTTAAAAAGCCTGAAGAAAGTGAATTAAAAGCTTAATGTGCATTAAAATAACAGAAGATTTAATATTGTTTATTAAGCTTTGAGCTTTTGAATATGCTTCATTCCAACATAGATTGATGCATTCATATATCATAAGTTTTTTTTTTCTCAACTCATTTATTTTCGCTATTGTTTATCAAACTGAGCTTGAAGTAAATGACAAAAAGTCACCTGGTGCCCTTCTTAATAGAGTTTAGGCAACAGTGTACCAACCTTCTCTGGGTCCTCTGGTGTCATTGGTAAGACTTACCTAGATTTCAGGAGAAGAGAACCAGGCCTCTGTTAAGTAAATCCCATTTTGTGGAGTTCTCCTTGTTAGCACAGTCATTCACAACCTAGAAGCACATCACCCTTTTTGAAGCACTGTGCTCTTGCCCAAAGCACATGAACGTTTTATTGCCCGTAACTTGTCCATGAGGGAAGTTCTCTCATGCCTGACTTCCTCTCTATTGTCTCTCTTCTCTTATGTGCTCTGTTCAGGCAGTAAATCAAAAGGGTGTTTTTTTTCTCCACTTTATGACAAACGGAATCATTCACTTCTTTCTCCCCTTGTACAATGTTGCAGTGAGAAGGCTGAGCCTAGTTGCTCTTCGGGCTTTATATGTCATAAATGCAATTTGGGATTGACAATTGGATGTGGACTCAAATTGGCAGTCAGGCTCTGATTCATTGCAAGAGCAGCCTCCCGATTTCTGCAGTGTCTCATTGCCCAAGTGGAACCTCTCACAGTGATCTGTGAGAGACACTGACAGAGAATGAGTTCTCCGTTTGCTATTAATAACATTTCTGAAAGAGAATAGGAACTGAAGGTGCTGGCTCTGATATCAAGATCTCTCACAACCTTCCTCACTGCTTTCCTCTCTCTCCTTTCTGCTTCGCTTGTAGTCCTCCTCAGTATTTATAAGTCTTTGCAATTAGATCCATTGTTTTCTTAGGACGTTGATATTATATACATTGTTCTTAGGGTAATACACTGACAATAATCAAGAATGCATTTTCTCCTTGTGTATACGCACTATATTAAATGTCAGGCATAAATTCATCCCATCAAGCAACAGTACTTAACCAAAGTATCTTAGTTAGGAGCACAGTCACTCTTAAAGTCAGTAGAGGAAGAAAGGCATCTGCATGATTGCTTCAGATCTTAGATGCACATTGGTAGGAAGGGAAGATCTACACAATGAAGTAATCAGAAACAATGATAGAAGGAATCTATAGACTCCAGGCTCCTAACTTAGATACCTCAATAAAGTCTGGGGGATGAGAGACAGGCTGAGAGAGTTGGGGCTGTTCAGCCTGTAGAAGAGAAGGCTCCGGGATGATCTTATAGCAGCTTTCCAGTACCTAAAGGGGGCCTACAGGAAAGGTGGAGAGGGACTTTTTACAAGGGCATGTAGTGATAGGACAAGGGGCAATGGATTCAAACTGAAAAAGGGCAGATTTCAATTAGATATAAGGAAGAAATTTTTTACATTGAGGGTGGTGAGGCAGTGGAACAGTGGAACAGGTTGCCCAGAGAAGTTGTGGCTGCCCCATCCCTGGAAGTGTTCAAGGCCAGGTTGGATGAGGCTCTGGGCAACCTGGTGTAGTGGAGGATTTCTCTGCCCATGGCAGTGGGGTTGGAACTAGATGATCTTTAAGGTCCCCTCCAACCCTAACCATTCTATGATTCTATGATTCTATGAGTTCACTGGACACTGGAGTTGCGAGAAAGGATACTTTTTTTTTTCTTCCCAGAATAAAAACAATTGTAAAATTATGAACAAGAAATTTGTTATGTTTGTGTTCAAGGACACAAGAATTACTCAGCTGCTTTTCTTAAAAGCAGGATTATGTTAAAGAAGTACCTGCCTTCAATTTTTCTTCTGCACAGAAACAATCTGCAGAATATCAAATACTAAGTAAACTCTCAAGGCGAAAGGATGTCTATAGTTACCTTGTAAGCGGTTTGTGTATTCAAAATGTAATGATGACTTCAGTGTTATTAAGCCTGCTTTGTCAATGCTCTTGAGCAACCTGTATGCTGGATTATAGAATCATAGAATCATAGAATCATAGAATGGTTAGGGTTGGAGGGGACCTTAAAGATCATCTAGTTCATTATAAACATGCAGCATCTGATACCAGGGTTTGGTTTCTTTCTTTCACATACTCTTGTAATTCAGGAGCAACTTCACTGAAGAAGGCCAGGTTGGATGGGGCTTTGAGCAACCTGGTGTAGTGGAAAGTGTCCTGCCCACGGCAGGGAGGTTGGAACTCGATGATCTTTAAGGTCCCTTCCAACCCCAACCATTCTTTGATTCTAAGATTGGATGAAATGGGAGCGAGGCCGAGCTCTGCAGTCCCCAGGTGGCAGCGTTTGCATGGTAAAGGCACACCAGTCCCGGGTGGTGGCTCCGAGAGAGCCAGGTTGCCCTATGTGTAGGGTGCTGGGCTAATGGTCAGGGTCATGCTGGCAGTCACTCTGGCCAAGTCCCATTGCTGCCTTCAGAAAAAAAACACTTCCAGCCTTTTTTTTCCAAAAGTGCTTCTAAGAGCCTGTGCAGCTTAAATAAGCATTCCAATAAGGTTCAGACAAAAAGATCGTGAATTTATCTTAAAACATATCTGGATTTGGTCTATCCTAGAAACAGATACGAGAATAGTTTCTATTTCCAAAATTGAAAGTGTGTTGTTCTGTACCTGAAGAAGTGGCTAAGAGGAGAACAATCACCAAATCCTCTATATTCTGCCGTACTTACTATTGATCTGCAATTTATGGAAAAATAGAATATTCCTCATATCAGGCACATTTGTAAATATGAAGTATATTTAATTTTATTGAAGTCAGATTTTTTGATGTGTCCAAGCAGTAGAAATAGATGGGTTTTTTTCTTCCAAATATAAAACCTATAGCAAGAAAGTTACTATCTCAGAAATTGGCCCTGCTCCAATTTTTCTCATTAAACTAAAAAAAAAAAAAGAAAAATCATCAAAAAAATCAAAGTAATTGTGGTTACTTCTTTTTCAAATTAGATACTTAAATTTCACTATAGTTTTGCTGATTAAATAACCACCATCAGTACAACTGTCCTAAATTTACATTGCTGTAAGACTTCTGTTTTGAATTCCTCTGTATCTTCATGCATCTTTAATCTTTTATGACAGTGATGGTTCAGAAACTAGTTCACTCCAACTGAAATGTTTTCATCTGTGAAAATGCAAAGACAATCAGAAATAGTCTTTCAAACATTATATTCAAGGGTTTTATTCGTGGGAGTATCACTAAAGATAGATAGACCAGAAAAAAAAAAAAAAAAAACCGTGGTTAAAAATTCTCTCTCCAATGATGTCATTGGAGTCATTTTACCAGGACTGGAAAACCTGCAGATCCGTAGATCGGTGAATGAGTGATAATTTTCAGAGAAGCTTCAACATGTGTTGTAGTTCTGTATATTCCATTCTCTTTAAAATAAAAATTTAAATTTCAACATCCAAGGAAATTAAAGATTCTCTGTGCAGTAGGCTTGGTTTCCTCAGGCTATACTCTGAAACTGAACACCATAGAAAATATAGACAAACATTAACTTCTTGCACACCCGCTTCAACTTTTCAAATAAAATAAACAAGCAGTCTCATGCTGAAATAAAACTGCTGAAACAACCTTACACTGTTATCTACAATTTCCCTGCAGAAGCAGATGAGGAAGAGAATGAACTATAACATCAGAAGGTCGGTGTTGTCACTGTGTACGTTAGTTGGAAATGCTTTGCTCTGGCACTGATGCAGATGTTATAACCTGTATCACTGTAGCAGTGGCTAGAGAATCTGTTCTCTCAGCTCAGATGTGAGGAAATGGTACTAGCTAATAAACATATAAGAAAGGACCTCAGTAACTCGAAATTAAATTATCCCAGTGGTAGCAGTCTAAAGAGCAAACCCTCTTAAAAGCAGAGCTCTGAAAGAGAGAAAGAGCAAGGAACCATCCTGTGGGATCAGGTATGTTGGGAAAAATACAGAATGTATTTTTAAGGTAGCAGAGGAGAAGAAAGCTGCTGGATAAACAGTTCCAGGAGAGCTTTGAAGTCCTGCCACCCTGAAGGGACCAATAACAAGCTCAGGAACAGCAAAAGGCTTTTCGAATCTAAATGTAATGTCAGAAAAGTCCTAGTATTCACAAATGGTGTATAAGTAGTGTTTGGAGGTCTGTTAACGCAAGTACAAGTGAGGCTGGAGCAGGCTGAGCATCCCCGGGCACTAAATGAGACACAGATTGACTGAGGAGCAAAAGAGCCAGTGCAGAGCCAAGAACAGTTGAGCTTTTGGGGTGGACTTTGACAAATACTGTTCACTGCTCTGTATAAAACCATAGACTGGCTGTAAATGGGAGGGTGCAGCACTACTGCGAGCAGAAGGCTATGGCAATGGGGGAGATGAGTTTGGACTTTACAGCTGGGTAGTTGGAACGTTGGCTAGAAAAATAAGATTATGTCTCATTTTCTAGTGCAGAAAGGTGGAAAATAGTTGCCAAGCCTGGTAAGATTAATGAGAACCACTGTTGCTATTGTAGGACAGTGTTTGATTTCATTTTAATACAGGAATTAATGCTAGTGAGGTCTGTGCAGGAGTCTCAGTATAAGTTTCCAATCCTCACAGCTGTAGAGAAAAATAAAGTTTATGTAGAAAGCATGAAACCCAAAAGCTAAGTACCTGAAAACAAGTAGTAGAACCTGAAAACTGTTATTTTAAAATATCATATGTTGTATATCTAGAACAATCTCTTGGTGTTAGAGGGTCTGTCTCAGGAATTTTGGTTGCTTAGAGTTATCTACTGCACGTTTAGCTGCTATCGCTACAACTGATGAATGCAAATCAGTCTTTTGCTCTCTAGTTGCTTTAGATGCACCTCTCAAACATATTTATTTCTGAACAAATTCTGTACTTGTTACAGCCAGGTAGGATATCTAGTGTTTGGGGAGGATTTACAGGAAAAAACCTTGTTGTCTCTTCCTCCATAAGATTGAGCAAGTAAATTTACTGAGATAACAAATCCATAGAACTGGTAAAATACATGCCAGACGTGTCTGTTTAATCACGGATCCACTATTGTTTGTTTGTGTAGACTGCTAACTCTTTGCTCTTCACACCTTGCTAACATATTCTTCACATTGTCAAAAAATCTCAAGCTGAGGCTCTCACCACCACCACTGTGCTGCAGCCTGTCTTGGAAGCGAGATTGAAGGATGTACTCTGACGAGAAGCCTAGAGAAGGATGCCATAGCTGTCCACTTCAGGCTTTTAGTAATTAAAGGCAGCAGAAAGCACAGAAGAAATGAATAAAATGGCTGCCAGATGTCTGATTGCTAGTGGTGAAATCTGACTAGCTATAAACCAGCCCCAGTTTGCAAGTTGAGTTGCCAAGTTAGCATGGTGCTGGTCCTGGGCTAATAGCTCCTAAACTTGTGTGTAGTGCCACAGCACCGCAACTCTCCAGCATCCAGCCAGCTCTGCGTGTGCAGGAGTGGACACATCCTTCCCTGCGGCTGCCCAGTGACTGCTGTTCTTAAATAATCTCCTACCAGTAACACTGATAATATTTTTCTGCCTCTGTCTGTTACCCTGTCACACATTCTGCTTTGATGCTGGACCCAGGCAGGTGGCTCGGCTTTACCTGATCCTCTGCCCCTGCTGTGGATGGCTGCTCTCCTAGCAAGCTGCTTCACAGCTTCTTTGTGCACCTGGATTAGCGACGTTTCTGGTAGGATGTGGAGGAAGGAGATACTCTCTGCAGTGTGGGGCAGGGAAGTCTTTTATTTGAGGTACTGGACATTTACTTGTCCGATCATTTTGCAGATGAAGGCGTAAGTAAACTGCAAGCGTGGGCAAATGAGAATTTCAGAAAGCGTGTAGTTTGAGGTGCAAATAATTTGTGTGGAGGGCACATGCATTTGAATATAGGGGAAGGAGACTGTTAAGGCTCTAGTAAATGGGAAGATGGACAGCGGCAGAGACAGACTCCTCCCATCTGCTGGGCTCAGCAGCATCACTGGGTGAGTCGGTGGGAGGTGGCTGCATCATTCCAAAGTGCTCTTTTCTCAGAGAGCAGGCATATACACACTGTCCTGATGGTGCTCACCCAAGCAGGTTTGTGTTTGTGCTTCTTGCACCCAACATAAAAATGAAAGGACTTGGCTCTCAAGAAGGACTCCTTGCCTTCACTGACAAGAATTCAGCATCATACAGGCTTTGAGCAGTAGAAAATAGCAAAGGACTGGGAAACTCCTGGCAGCAGTAGTTACTGGCTGGTCAGGATACCCCAGCCATGCTGTCCCCTCACTGGGATAAAACAATGGGCCCTCTAATGCACCATGGATCCCGACTCTTCCGCTTTGGGTCTGCCGGTTGGAGCAGCCGCTGCATCCACAGCTCCCCACCTGAGGAAAAAGTGGGACTAGTGGTAAGTTGTATCTTTGTGCCCTCAGTTTTCCTCTCCTCATCCACAGCTTGGGCATAGGTCCCAGTCTTCTCAGGAAGAGCTTCCTCTCGCTATTCTTTCCCGTATAGACAATATAGGTTTTCTTCACCCCAGCTAGAAGCCAGCTCTTTCCAGGAACTCCCCCTCTACTCCTTGCAGAAGTTCTTCTCCTCCCACCTCCTAGACAGCAAATTTGTTCCTGAGAGGAAGAGAATGCTCTCACAGCATCCTACAGAGACATGCGTCACAAATTCCCATTTCTGTGAAGTGCCCTTTTAATGAGCTTTGATTATACTTCCCAGCACGACTACTCTAATATGTGATTATAGAAGACACATAACTAAATTTTTAGCAGCAACTCTCTCCCCTATTGTATCAGCTTCCAGTGTTAGTTAGATACCCAAAGTTTTTTGCGTACGATTAGAGGTGATCTGCACTACTGTAACTACTAAGCAAATAATACTGTTTCTATAAGGATTTTATTCATAAAAAGCTCAAGAAACAGGTACGAACTCTGTAGGAAAATAAGAAATTTGCCATCTCTTTTAATGTGCCTTTTATGCTTTTAAATGTGTCTGTGAGTGCCACAAAGTACGATAATTGTTTTTCCAACTGCCATGGATTACTAGTGCTTCTAGTCCAAACATGTAAAATAAACCTGTGGATTATTTTTCTTTTAGAATCTGTCACGTTTCTGGGATTATAGTCGCAGAAGTTCAATAATGTCACATAATTTGGTTGGCAATAGTCTGCTTACCCTGGGAGCATTCCGGCATGTTTAGCTTTATTTACCCTTATTTCCTTTAATTTAGGAGACAATCATTGGATTCTCAGCATTTTCACTGGCAGTTCTTGGACCGGCTGGATGGTTCCTGTGCCGCCTTTCAAGCTATAAAAAGAAGTAGAAAACATCCCTTCAAAATTAAGATGTGGAGGCTGCAATAAGTTGTAATACTCCTAACCTGGACTCTCTTGAAAGGGAAAACACAGGGGCTTGAGGGCCACTTTAAAACAAAATGATTGAACTGTGAGCTCAGGTTTTATGTAAGTCACATTTCTTCTGTATGAAAAAAAGTCCAGATAGACAATATGGCTAACTAAAGTCTCAGTTGACACACTTTCGTCAGTCCTGTGGGACAGGTCCCAGGTCAGAAAGTTTTTGCTGGTATTATAAAACTGGATCCAGATACAGAATGGCGTAGTGCTGCAAAATTGTTGTAGATCTACTCCTCCATCTTCTGCTGCAGTTGGACCAGTCTGCATGGACCAGTCTGAATCTATCATCAGGTACCATCAAAACTTTAAAATAAACACATGGGAGAAACTACAGAAAAAAACCCCAACAACTTTAATTTATACTTGTCTCAGATAAAAACTCTGAGAGTTTAAGATTATTTTCTTGAGAGTTTATCTTTAATCTTTACATGTGTTCTTTTATTATGTTCCCCCACCTAATCCACTTTTCCGCCAGAATAAATGTTTTTCTGCAGGTCATACTTGTCAGATACTTCAAATTATTTTCAATTTTTAGATTAAAATTTGTGGCATTTGAGAGATTTTCGCATGCTTGCTATTTGTAATAAATGCTATGATAAATACTTTGAAGTCTATATTTGAAATAGGTACAATAAATAATACTTGTTATGCCATGTTATATGTGTTATAAAGGAATGTCTTCTAGTGATTTAATGTCTGTCTTGCAAAAAATACAGAATATTAACCTTTTGTGATGCTTAGGTATTACTTGTGATGCTTAAGTATTAGTAGAATATGATTTATAATTCCATCAAGTCATTTGTAATGTCTAATATCAAAAGAGATTCTGAAAGTAGGGCTGTGAGTGTGTGAAAGTGTACATTCTTGCTGTACTTCTGAAGTATGATTTTCAAATAAATTGTGAGTTTCCCTCAGTCTTTTAACCACAACTGAAGTTTTCAGAGTGAGGATAGAGGCACCCTGATTGTTTAAAGAAAATGATGTTGGTTTACTTTTTCCAAAAAACTATAGCTTTGTCACAAATTGAACAGCCTGGTCTGGAAGCCTAGTTATGTATGTGGAAAGTTTCCCACAAATTTTGATGAGTTTTGGATAGGTGCCTATGTTCTGGGTATCCAGAGAAAATCTCGTGCCGGTAACTGAAATGTCTCTGGGCAAATACTCTGTGAAACTTTGCTTCTGCACCCCGTGAGCACATCCACTGAAATCAATAAGGCTAATTTGCAGAATCCTTCGTAAAAAATGGTTTTGAACATTTCGGTATGCCTGCTTGTCCTGCATCTGATTTTTCCATCCATCTCTCACCTAGTAATAACTAAATAAATCAGTAAGATATGACATTTTTGTCATTGTACTTGACCTCTTAAATTATGGCAATGAACAATAAGATTGCCTGGTTATAATGCGTACTCGGAGTATGTGAGTGAAGCACTAAATGAAGTGCAGTAAAAAAGTCATCTGGTGTTTAATATCTGGCAATACAGATATATAGGGATATTTATATTGAAGCAGGGCTAATTTTTAGAAAGTGCTTACCTGAAGGACTATTTAAAATGCACGTATTTTTCATAAATATTTTTTTTTTTTAGATTTCCAGTTCACTTGAAGCATTTCTTCCTAAAAGTAATATGGATTACATTTTACGTGTGTTTTAAAATACCTGCTGTTTTCATGTAGACCTCTTTACTGATGGATTGCAAATGGATTTTTAACCTTGAGACTGGAAGCTCTGGGGAATGTGAGTCACAGAAAACCAAGACGAAAAGGAAGGAAGCCAGGTCATTGCAGGCACCTTTACTGCTGTTAGTGTGGTATGAGTGACATAATAAGCTTTCCAAGCACAAGAGTTTTTATTTTCTGGCCTAAAGCAGACAGAGGTCAGACAGGGCTGGGCTGGTAAACGCAGCTGGTGGAGTCCAGGGCTCCAGTTCCACCAGCTGTTTTTTTTTTTTTCTCAGGCTGCCTGCAGCTCCCGGAGCCATTTGGTCAAAACGGTTGTCGAGTTCTGCATTTCAGCAGCAACGACCCTGCTTGCAGCCCGATGGGTACCCCAGTGCCAAAGCTCCCTGCTCTACGTGCAGACATCAGTGGAGCCCTTTGCAAAGAGAGGCAAGAGCTTGTAATTCTGCAGGTGGGGAGTACCAAACATGAAGTACCTGCCCAAGATCAGGCAGCAGGTTAGGAGGAGGTGGAAACAGGCTATTGGAGGAAGGTTCCCTGCTGTGTTCACCTTGTATATTTACCTCAATGGTTTGCATTTCTTGCAGATGTGCCAAAGCTGGGCTCTAAGCTGGCTACAGGTAGTAGCTCAGGTAACACATACATGTCTAAGGGTAAGTGGCAGAAGCCTGTCGTTCCATACAAACAGAAGTAACAGCCGTTCCAGCTAAGACAAAAAGTCTTGTATTGAACTAAACTTTAGAATATTTACTCGGTTGGTGATTATAGTTACATGCTGCAGTACATATTTATGCTAAAATACTCATTGTAGCTCTGAATAAGTAGAAGGAAAAGTGTCCATGGTGCTTTTCAACTACTGCATTGCCTCTTCTCAAGAATGGATGCTCTGGATGAGCTCACACTTAACGTAAGAGACCCGGTAATATTTAGCTGATGGTCCATACATACACCGAGCCTGTAAAAAGTAGCTGGGGAATACTAACCAACTGTCAGCAGGCTTGAATTTGCTATAGATAGGCCAACACATTCACTTGACAATTTGTAAGGGTCTGCAGATGAGAAAAATATCGGCATTCCTGTGCAAAGGGCAGCACCTTTCCTACAGGCTGCTCTAAGAGTGTCCTAGTTCTGTCAATTTAGTTCACTTTGTGTCTCACACCAAGGCTCTAGGCTCTGACAGTCCACCCTTCAGTTCATTTCACGTAGCTCCTGGACTCCTATGTGGAGCAAACTAATTTGGAGGAGAGACTAGCTAGCCTACTGGCTGCTAGGAAGGTAGCCCTCCAGCACATGAGCAAGGTCAGTCAACTTCAGTTGTTACTGAGCCAGGGCCTGCAGTCTGGCGCGGGTCACACAAATGGTGCACACACAGTAAAATGCCAAGGACCTTAGCAGTATTGCATGTTGTGTGCTTTCTCCTCACCTCCTTCGTGGAAAATCTCATGCTTTCTTTTGCTCTCTGTTGCTGTTTTTGCCCAGAAGAGGCCTTTCCCAAACATTTTTACTTCAGTGTAGAAATGCTAAAGCAAAAGAAGAATTATGCTCTGGGTTTCCTGTCTTCCATGTTCATGTCTTAGCCTTTGGGCCATGGTGCTGTGATAGGTTTGAGAAGGCAGTTTTTTGACACGTGTCATTCTAATTACTAAAGCACTAACACTACAATGTGCTTTTACTTTAGCCATGTAGGTAGGTAGTATAGGTCAATTCTGCACAAGTCTGAGATTAAAGGTAACAAGCATTCAAGTCATTGGGGGAGATCTAATTCAGCCAGGGTCATGCTAATTTTCACAAACATGGCATGGTAGCTGTCACAAATACTGTGCTTTGTAGAGCTAGTAAAGCTAATCTCTGATTTTACATGCTCATCAGGTTTGTGCTAGTTCTTTATGCAGGTCACTATTTATTTTTCAAAACTCCACTGCTATGGCAACAAATTAAGTATTTTGTTCACTTAGAGGCTAATGAGATTAGAAGAGAAATAGAAGGCATTTATCAGAGATTTTTTTTTACAGTGACAGATACTGACAAATGTAATAATAAAGCTAACGTTCACAGAGTTAATTGAAGTAATTGTCAGAATAAGAAGAAAATTACAGATTTGTAAGTACAACCAAATAACCACTGTATTTCCTAATAATGTTTTTTGGTGGTTTTTTTTCTTCTTTTTTTTTTTTTCCCCCCCTGAAGTCTTAATTATTCTGAATTGGGGAGGGAAGGAATAAATATTAACGTCACAAGCTGGCTGCTCTGTTGGGATCACAGTACTAGCAACAAGACCCAGAGCTCTTTACTGCTCAGTCCCTCACTTTAAATTAACCCAAGCCAGTGATGACTGAAATGCATTTGTCACATGCCAAACAACATAACCAATATGGGTTGGTGGCTTCAGCCAAGCTTCTGATCATATCACAATCACTTCTACCATGACTGCCTACATCTCATCTCTTCTCTTCTCTTCTCTTCTCTTCTCTTCTCTTCTCTTCTCTTCTCTTCTCTTCTCTTCTCTTCTCTTCTCTTCTCTTCTCTTCTCTTCTCTTCTCTTCTCTTCTCTTCTCTTCTCTTCTCTTCTCTTCTCTTCTCTTCTCTTCTCTTCTTCTCTTTTCTCTTCTCTTCCTATCTGATTCTATTCTCTACTCTATCCTACTTTCTACCCTATCCTAATTTCTATCCTATCCAAATTTCTATCCTACTGTACTCTACACTTTCACCCTCAGAATAGCTACATTTCTGTCTTCCCACAGCAGGAGATCTGGTTGATTTTTTTTTCCTGTAAATACTACTGTATGCTAGTAACACCAAAGGCAAGATAGGAAGTTTTCCTTGCATTTTTAAGTCTCAGCACAGACTGAATATTCTTCTCTTGGGAAAAAGTTCTTTTTCTACAGACTATCATCACAAAACTATACAAGCTGTCAGTAATATTGTGTTACTCTTGTGCATAGACGTGATTTTCTGTGAGCAAGAAGAGGTGCCTTTCCTCTTCACTGTCACTTGGCTGATGCCAGTTAACCCGGGTGTCTGAGCCCTGAGGAACAGCTCTGGAAGTCATCCTGTGTCAACCAGGATACATGCTGTAGCATATCTGAGTTGAGCCTAATGGTTCAGTTTAATCTCAGATAGACATTTTCCTCGAGCGATTATCTATTTGACCATCATTCATGAGGATTAATGCTTACAGAGAGCAAAGATTTAGGAACAAATTAAATTAAATGGAGTCTAACTGTTGCTGTCAAATGCACATGTCTGAGCCTGAGGGACTCTATCTGCTGTTTGAATCTGACAGGGAGGACATTGGTCCCAACGTAGGTCCTGTTCAGGGGCCCCAGTCCCATACCAAGCACATTGTATCTGGGTTAGGTTAGCCTGGGGGTAGTGGTAGACACCCAGAGAGCACCATGTGGCTTGAAAAGTTTTGAGTGCCAGAGAAGCTCGCCCTCTCCTGCTGCTGCTCCAGCTGACTCGTTATGTTTGGCTTTTCTTATTCAGATTACCGCTGCCTCATCAGTCAGACTCTACTCTCCCTTACCTCCTTTATATCATGGCAAAGCCTTCAATTCAGATAGGTCTGTGGTGATTAAAGCAAGAGTTTGAGACATTTCAAGCATTTTCTCATCTCTACTGCAGGGTTTAATATCCCTGTCACAATGTTGTTCATGACAAGCTCCTGCCAGAAATTGTGAACAAGTTTCAAAAAATCGAGATATGGGCTTAAAATAAATTAAATTGAAAGTTGGCTGGATTTATTTGTTTTGTGTTTTTTATAAAACCGACAAAGCTTTTAGGTCCCTGCCTCTCATTTAGGCATTGAAATCCTCATTTGTTTCAAACATTGTTTATATTGCATTTGAGACTCTGAATATGTCAGGCAAAACCTAACTTTTATTTAAAATTCAAATATAGATTAATGTAATTATTTGATTCCAGAAGCTGAGCCTTCAAAGAAAACACCATGAGAATGTCTTAAGAGTTGGTAACAGTGATACATATATGTCTCTAAACAGATACATGGACAGATTTATTTTTTATACATGCACGCATTCACTTTAATTTATAAACAATTTAAGAAAATTTCTGTACATTATTCAAGGTAGGAGATCTTAGGATTTTGTGTTTTTCAGAAAGGATTACCTTTCTAAAAGTAGATTTGGTAATGCTTGGAGATTAAAAACAAATGAACAGTACTACATTTTGTGTCTCTGTTCAGAGCTGAATACTTGCGAATGTAATTCAAAGTGACAACAGTCAAAGAAATAGTGAGCTCAGCTCAGGACAACTTATTTTCTTTTTATAATATATTTCATTAATTTATTCTTGAATTACATTGTAATTGCAATTCACACTGTTACGGCGGACAAATTTTAGTTAAAACCAGCACAAAGCACACAGTATGCTCCCCATCCCTTCCAAATCTTATCTACCTTATCCTGTAAAAAACATAGTGGAAGAAAATATGAGAATTAAGACTCTTCAGTCAGTGAAACAGAGAATGTGGTTTATAACTAATTCCTCTGTAAGATGTAGGTGTATTTTGTAGCTCTCTTGAATACACTTTTCACCTTAATATCCAGCCACCCAGTTGACTGATTTTCAAGGATCACCTCCTTCAAGTGCCAGAATGGTCCCTCCCAACATGAAGGAAGTCAACTATAGGTCACAGGAAGCTTGCATGGATGAACAAGGTGTTCCTGACAAAAGTCAAACATATAAAGGAAGCATACAAGAGGTGAAAGCAGGAGCAGGTGACCTATGAAGAACATAGAAACATCGGCCAAGTGTGCAGGGATGAGGTTAGGAAAAGCAAGGCCCACCAGGAATTGAATCTGTTGAGGGAACATGAAGAGCAATGAGAAGGACTTCTATGGGGATGTGGGAAAATAACCAAAATTCTCCAAATTTTGAGAAATTCTATGACAAAAATTCTATGACAAAAATTCTATGACAAAAATTCTATGACAAAAATTCTATGACAATTCTATGACAAAATTCTATGACAATAGTAGACTATAGCCAGCATTTCATTAAAGAAGGGGTAAACAAGTTTTGGAGGTAGTGGGAAATATCCAGCTCCTATCAGATCTCTGCAAAGTGGTTGGGAAGGTTCAGCTCCTGTATATCCTTCTCTCTCTTCTTTTTTTCCTGATTCCTGGTTTTGTCTGAATGCAAAGGAAGTTACTACAGACATAGATAAGGAGAAAGTCTCTGTTGGCTGCATTTTCAGGAGAATTTCTAGTCAGGATTGGCACAGATAAGCTCTCCAGCGAGCCAGGTTTCATACACTCCACCTTGGCATGGCACACTTGTGTATTCTAGATCACTCTCAATGACTTTAGGGGAAATATCCATGTTTTTGAGTGATGTTTCACTGCTTTAAAGGCTTACCAGTCACCGACTACAGAGCGACAATATTGCTGATAAATCAGTGTCAGAAAACTCTGGAAAAAGCTATCCAAATGAAAGAAGCCCTAATATCAGTCAAAGGATGTTCCTTCCCTATGCAAAGCTTGTAGCTTAACTCTTGAAATCACTGTCCAACAATTTATACTGAAAGTCATTATATTTTCACTGTGTATTCCCAGAAAAAATGGTCTTGTGACTAAGATTCAGATCCAAGAAAGGACTTAGATGTCTTGAGCAGAATGTGATGCTATATATAAGGAAGGAATTTTTTGCAATGAGGGTGGTGAAACACTGGAAGAGATTGCCCAGAAGATTTGCAGATGCCCTATCCCTGGAGGTGTTCAAGGCCAGGTTGGATGAGGTTTTGAGCAACCTGGTCTAGTGGAAGGTGTCCCTGCCCATGGCAGGGGGTTGGAACTAGATGACCTTTAAGGTCCCTTCCAACCCAAATCATTCTATGATTCTATGATACAACACCTGTCTCATAAGAGCTAGTGAGGATGCTGAGTGGTCCCCAACATGTAATCACCTGCAGCTAGCCCAGAGACAAAGCAGAAGATAGGGAGCTTACACGTTGAAAATTGGGGAAATAGAGAAACACTGCTTTGCAAAGTTCAGCTCAAAAGCTGTAATATTAATGGTAGCTTTGAGGCAAGACGCAGCTGCTGCTCCCGAGAACACAATGTGGTTGGCATGGCCAAGGTCTGCCCTAGCCGAACAGAACATATAATATCCTTGAAATGGGGAGCAGAGTGGTACGAAAGCAGCATGGCTTGTCCCTGTTCTCAGGGATAAAAGAATGGCTGGCAAAGGGAACCGTACAACTGTCAAGAAAGACGGATCGTGGCCCTCGCCTCAACAATGGTGATGGATAGAGGCATTCACCTAGGCCATTTGGGCATGTCGATATTCAACAAGTTGCCAAATGGCTGGCCTTTGGGATAAACTTTGCTCATTATAATATCATTATAATACCAAAACACACCTCCATCCCTGTTGTGGTTTAGGCTGATCCAGCAACTAAACTCCACACAGCTGCTCTCTCACTCCTTCTCCAGTAAAGTGGAGAGGAGAAAAAATGTAATAAAGGGACTGAGGGTTGAGACAAGAACAGAGGGAGCACCCACCAACCATGGTCCCGGGCAAAACAGACTCGGCTTGGGAATAAAACAATTCATTTTGTTAACAGTTACTTTGAAAAGACAAGAAAACCAGTTACTTGAGATGATAAAAAGAAACAAAGCCAGATCTTAAAAACAACACCTCCCCACCCCCCTTTCCTTTTCTTCCCGGCTCTACCTCCCCCCCAGCGGCGCAGGGGGACAGGGACTGAGTGAGTGCAGGTCAGTTCATCCCATGCTGTTACTGCCGCTTCTCTCTTAAAGGAAGAGGAGTCCTTACACCATTTTCCCTTGCTCCAGTGGATCTCCTACTCACGAGGAAAATCCAGAAACTTCTCCAGAGTGAGTCCTACCCACAGGATGCAATCCTTCCCCATCGGATTGCTCCAGTGCAGGCTTTACCACAGTCTCGGATTCTTAGGGAGTTGTTGCCACTCGCTCCAGCATGGGTCTTCCCATGGACTCTAGATGCGTCTCTACCTTGTCATGTCCATGCTTCACGACCATCCTCAGGCCCAGGCATCTCTTCTCTGATGTGGGCTTCTCCACAGGCTGCGAGCGGGTCTCTGCTCCACTGAGGCCGTCCTGGCTGCAGGGGGACCACCTGCCGTCTCGCCACCGGTTGCAGCGGAAACTCAGCTCCAGCACGCCTCATCCCGTTCCATCTTCACTGACCCGGTGTCTGTGTGGCCGTTTCTCTCAGATCTTCGTCCTCTCTGGGTGAACTCGGCCCAGCGGGCACCCCAGGAGTGGGGCCCTTCCCGACTTCCCCAAGTGGCTCCACCACCGCCATCCTCAGTGGGTTGCGCTGGCCCAGTGCGGGCAGCTGCCTGGCCAGGAGCTGGGGAACGGGGGCAGTGCCCTCCTCCCTTCTCTCCTCGCTCCTGGGCAAAGCACCTTTTCCAGTTCCTTTGTCCCAACTTAAATAGGGCAATTCACAGAGGCGCCAATTGGCTCAACCCCGAGGGGGATGGGAGTTTCGATCTGGTGGCCAGAACCGGGTCTAGCCCGGTTCCAAAACCAGTGAAGTCACAGGGAACAAATCCCCTCTTCCTGCCACCAGAACCCCCCCACATCAAACCATCACAATCCCAAAAGCTACCCGCCTCCAGGCTGCGACCACCCCGCACTGAGCATGCATCCTGAATTTCTTCTTGTCTATACCTTTAAATCGAAGTGAGGAAAATCTGCACCAACCCTGACAAAGATACACTTGACTAGAGTCACTCAAGCTTCATCAAAAAAGTATAAAAATGGCTTAAGAGAAGGGAGATGCTGGGCGAAGCCCTCCATCAGAACGTCTGGGATCAATTGATGGGCTGGACCTCTCTTCTCCTCCCCATAGGGACGTCTATTGGGTAAGAGCTCTGTGTTATGTGCGCTTAGTTACTAACACCTTGCTAGCTAGTTAGAATTATTGTTGATCAGTTGTGTTTTCGCAGTCAGTCCCTATCACCGGCTACCTTTGAATCTGTATCCTGTCACGAGCATATGAAATAAAGTTTGTCATATATATAAAAATATAAGTTTCCGGAAACTTCATAATTGATACAGAGAATATAGGGGATTTGGCCCATTGCGCTGCCCGTGAGGTCCCTGAACAGGTTAGGCAAACACCCTCCGACTTAGCGGGCTGCCCAGGGAGGCAGGCGGGTCGGGTGCAAGGGTCTTGTCTTTCTTGGGAAGCTGGTGGACTGGTCAAATTGCTCCCTGATCTCTGTTGACCTGACCTTGTGTCATAACATGACAGGGCACATCGGCAGCAAAAGGAAGGCTAGGGAAAATGTGGGTCCATTGCTGAATGAGGCAGGGTACCTGCTGCTGAAGGACACGAAAAAGGCTGAAGCATTCAATGTCATCTTTATTTTGGTCTTTTCTGGTAGGACCTGCCTTTAGGAATCCCAGGTCCCTAAGAGATTCTGGAACAAGGAAGACTCACCTGTCAGTGGAGAACAATCAGGTAAAGGAACATTTCATAGAATCATAGAATGGTTTGGGTTGGAAGGGACCTCAAAGATCATCTAGTTCCAATCCCCCTGCCATGGGCAGGGAAACCCTCCACTACACTAGGTTGCTCAAAGCCTCATCCAACCTGGCCTTGAACACTTCCAGGGATGGAGCATCTACAACTTCTCTGGGCAACCTGTTCCAATGCCTCACAAGCCTCAGAATGAAGAATTCCTTCCTTATATCTAATTGAAATCTGCCCTCTTTCAATTTAAAGCCATTTCCCCTTGTCCTGTCACTACATGCCCTTGTAAAAAGTCCCTCTCCAGCTTTCTTGTAGGCCCCCTTTAGAAGGGCCCCCTTTAGACTGAGGCAAAAAATATGTTGAGTACCTGAGCCTTCTCCATATCCCGAGTAACCAGGTCTCCTGTTTCCTTCCAGAGGGGGTCCACATTTTTCCTAGTTCTCCTTTTATCACTAATGTACCTATAGAAGCCTTTCTTGTTGCCTTTAATGTCTCTGGCCAGATTTAATTCTATCAGGGCTTTAGCTTTCCTAAATTGATCCCTGCTGCTCAGACAACTTCTCTGTATTTGTCCCAGGCTACCTGTCCCTGCTTCTACTCTCTGTAGGCTTCCTTTTTGTTTTTGAGTTGGTCCAGGAGCTCCTTGTTCATCCATGCAGGCCTTCTGGTGGTTTTGCCCAACTTCCTCTTTGTTGGGATGCACTGCTGTTGCATGCACTGTTGGAGGAGGTGATCCTTGAATATTAACCAGCTTTTTTGGGCCCCTCTTCTCTCCAGGGCTTTATCCCATGTTACTCTACCACGCAGATCCCTGAAGAGGCTGAAGTCTGCTCTCCTGAAACCCAGAGTAGTGAGCTTGCTGTGTGTCCCCCTTGCTGCTCTCAGGATCTCGAACTCCACCATTTCATGGTCACTGCAGCCAAGGCTGCCCTTGAGCTTCTCATTCTCCACCAGCCCCTCCTTGTTGGTTGTTGCGGACTACTGATGCCTCAATCTTCGGGGATCACAACCCAGAAGGTCGTTGTGATCTTCCTCGTATATCAGAAGGCTCTAACACCCTCCAAAGGTCCTTGTCACAACCAAAGGTTTCTAACAGAGAGCTTCAAGACGCTGCTCTCCAGGGGCTCCTATCACTCCAGTCTCCAGGAGGGAACTGCCCCACTCCCTCCTGGGAGTGCCCCACCTTTAAACCTCCATGAGTCACGTGGTTTCCGGTTGACCAACGTGACTCACAGCACCTGTCCTAACAAGGCACAGGTGCTTTCTATTGTAGTAGCCAGGAACTCCCCCGACAATTCCCCCTTTCTTTTTTTGAAAAAAAGAAACAAACACCTGGTAGCCTTTAGGGCTTTCCAATGTTCCAGTTCCATTTTTTCATCGCCATTTGTCAGATGCCTTGGAACAAAACCGTGGGGGAGTCGTTCTTATGTTTTCCTGTCATACCATGTCGGTGGTGGATATATCCACTGTTCTGATGAGGTTGGATACATCCACCCTGGTTGTTCTGGCTGCTTAATCTGCGGCTGCCGCAACATTCCTTCAGGGGTCTTTTCCGGATTAGTTTGCGGTTGTTGCAGTGTTCCCGCAAAGGGCTTGCCTGGAGTATAAGACATCTGTGCATACTTTCTCTTTCTGCTGCTCCTCGGCCGGCCATTGGATTTGCAGTTTTTTGCGAGATGACCTATTCTCCCACACTTATAACACTTCAGTTTCTTATTATCTGAGGCCATCAAGGTGGTTGCTAGCACGGTCATTTCATGTTCCACGGACCCGACCTTAGCACATGCAATGACCATCTCCTCTAGGGAGGGGTCCCCTGGGAGTACTTCAATAGCTCTTCGGCAGTCAGCGTTGGCGTTATCCCTTGCGAGTTGTTTTGTCAACAGGGCCCGTAGATTGCCGTCATAAACTTGTTTTTCTATAGCCCCTTGCAATCTTTCTACAAATTGTAAGAAAGGCTCCTTGATTCCTTGTTTAATTGTAGAATACCTCGCTTGGGGTTTCGCCATTTCTATGGTCCGCATGAGGGCCTGCATTCCTATTTGTTTGATTTGCCCAAGAATTTGGGGATGCCATTGGGCCTGTACCGCCGGATTACTAAATACCTGACCCGTTCCCATCAGGACATCTGCACCTACGGCATAACATGGGTCACCTTGGGGTAACTGTATATTTTGTAGCGCCTGACGGTCAGCCAACTGCCTCCATGTGCTCATAAAAATGGAGCGTTGTACCGGCTGGAACATAATCTGAGCTAGATGTTGAAAGTCATACGGCACCAATATTTCCAAGTTTAGTAATCGTAATAATTGTGTTACTGCTGGGGAGTTTGGCCCATACTGTGCTACCGCTTTTTGTATGTCTCATACGACTTTCCATGACCAGCCCAGGTATTGATTGGGCTGGTTAGAACCCGGGAGGGTCAATTCCACAGGGAATACATTTGGCCTTTCCCCTATTTCCATCATGGATAATTTTTCGTTATTGACTGGCAGCCCCAAGACTTGAGCCAAGTCCCAATCCCCAGCCTCTATTGCTTTCATTTTTATTTCGTTCCAAAAACGGACCGGGTCACGGCGTTGAACTATTGCTGTAGGGGTTCCCAAGGGGTTTGGATTTAATAAACAGATAGATTCTAGTGATTTTTCCCTTGGTGGAGAAACCGGTGGTAATTCCTTAGCACTTGTCTTGGAGGTTTCTCCTGAAATTTCTTTTGCTACAGGGGGGGTCATAGCCTGATGCAGTATCTCCACTACAGCTGCCAACTGCTGAGATACTCCTTGGAGCATTGTTACGGCCTGGCGCACTAGTGCTGGCTGCGCCAAATGTACCTGGGCCGGATAACCAGATACCGCGGGATATGAAGTTGCCAAGGGTGGGGCCAATTGCTCGAATGGCGGAGCCGTAGGCATAACGCATCCTGAGGAGGAAGGGGGGGTTGCTGGGGCAAAGGGTGGGGGACGCTCCACTATTTCCTGCAGGGTGGGGTAGAGTCCCTGCATAGTCCCCGCAACTTTATTGACCTCTGTGAACAGCGAGGATACGTCTAACTCGCTGTCCACGCTGTCTGGGGTTAGTCTTCCTTCAGATAGTTCGTTGCTCCCTTCATACCCTTCACTTGCAGATACATAATCTGCTAATTCCTCTTCCTCCTCTTCTGCTGACCCCTTTTGGATTATATTATCTAGGGCCTCCCATGTACGCAGCAGGTCGGTCCGGCCCTTTTGATTAACCACAGCTTCATAGAGTAACTTATCCCCCAACCTTTTCCAAAGTTCTAGGTTAAAGGTAGAGGTGAGGTTGACTAGATCTTCATGTCCCGCTGCCCAGTTGAGTAGGTAATATAAATCCTCATTACTTATACTGAGCCCCACAGCCATTCCTGCAGATTTGAGAAAGGTGAAGGTCTGGCTTTCCTTTACAAGATTCTGACCCATGTTCACTCTCAGCGGCTCACCTTGTTCCAGGTGTCTTGGTCAGCCCGCAGCTCCTGCCGCTCTCAAGCTTCGGTCTGTAGTCCCAGTGGTTCCTGTTCCGACGAATCACATCGGGGTCACCAATTGTTGCGGACTACTGATGCCTCAATCTTCGGGGATCACAACCCAGAAGGTCATTATGATCTTCCTCGTATATCAGAAGGCTCTAACACCCTCCAAAGGTCCTTGTCACAACCAAAGGTTTCTAACAGAGAGCTTCAAGACGCTGCTCTCCAGGGGCTCCTATCACTCCAGTCTCCAGGAGGGAACTGCCCCACTCCCTCCTGGGAGTGCCCCACCTTTAAACCTCCATGAGTCACGTGGTTTCCGGTTGACCAACGTGACTCACAGCACCTGTCCTAACAAGGCACAGGTGCTTTCTATTGTAGTAGCCAGGAACTCCCCCGACAGTTGGTGAGAACGAGGTCCAGCATAGCACCTCTCCTTGTAGGTTTCTCTATCACTTGGAGAAGGAAGTTATCATCAATTCATTCCAGGAACCTCCTGGATTGCTTATGCCCTGCTGTGTTGTCCCTCCAACAGATATCAGGGTGGTTTAAGTGCCCCATGAGGACCAGAGCTCGTGAACATGAAGCTGCTCCTATCTGTCTATGGAGGGCCTCATCCACTCGGTTTTCCCGGTCTGCTACAGGTGGCCTGTAGCAGATCCCCACTACAATGTTACCTGTCCCTACCCTCCCTCTAATCTTGACCCATAAGCTCTCAATTGGCTCCTCATCCATCTCCAGGCAGCGCTCAATGCACTCCAACTGGTCTTTGACATAGAGGGCAACACCTCCTCCTCGTCTCCCCTGTCTGTCCTTCCTAAAGAGCTAGTATCCTTCCATTCCAACACTCCAGTCATAGGGTCCATCCCACCACGTCTCTATTGCGCCAATAAGATCATAACCCTGCAGGTGTGCACACATCTCTTAACACCTTTTGTTTATTCCCCATGCTACATGTGTTTGCATAGAGGCATTTAAGTTGGGTCCCTGACAAAGCTGACTTCTTGGCTGGAGTGGCTGGAATTCCTTTCTGCTGCTCTTCAGGTGCTCTCAGCTTGTCATGGGCAAACCTGATGTTATCGCACTCCCCCTTCAAGTCTAGTTTAAAGCCCTCAATGAGCCCCACTAGCTCATGAGCAAGGACACTCTTCCTCCTTTGAGAAAGGTGAATCCCATCTGGCGCCAGAAAGCCTGCTGCTGTGTAGGTCATCCCATTATCAAAAATCCCAAAATTGTGGCGGTGACACCAGCCACAGAGCCATGTATTAATAGACTATACATGTCTGTTTCCTCCAACGTCACTGCCTGCAACTGGAAGGAGAGAGGGAAAAAATAATCTGTGCTCCAGATTCCTTTACCAACTGTCCCAAGTCCCTGAAGTCTCTCTTGATTGCCTTTGGACTTTGTGTTGCAACTTCATTGTCACCCACATGGAAGAGCAGTAATGGGTAATACTCCAAGGGCCATACCAGGCTAGGAAGTTTCCTAACTTTAAACAAACCAGACATACACAAGTCCATGGGACATGATAGGATACACACACAAGTGCTGAGGGAGTTGTAAGGCTGCTTTTGATTATCTTTGAAAGGCCAACACAACTGGGAGAGAGTCCTTAGAAATAGAAGAAAGCCAATGTCACTCCTATTTTCAAGAAGTACAAGCAGGAGGATCCAGGAAACTATAGGCCAGTCAGCCTCACCTTGTTCCCTGGGAAGATGACAGAGCAAATAATCCTGGAAACCAATTCCAAACACATTAAGGACAAGAAGGTGTTTGGGAGTAGTCAGTGTGGATTTGCGAAGGGAAAGTCATGCCTGACCAACCTGATAGCCTTCTATGACAAAATGACTAGCTGGGTGGATGAGGGGAGAACAGTAGATGTTTACCTTTACTTTAGCAAGACTTTCATCACTGTCTCCCATAACATCACCATTGACAAACCGATGAAGTATGGACTAGATAAGTTGACTATGATGTGAATTGAAAACTGGTCAGACAAACTGCCAGGCTCAAAGGGTTGTGATCAGTGGCATGAAGTCCAGCTGTTGCAGGGATCAATACCGGGACTAATACTGTTTCAAGGCTTTGTCAGTGACCTGGATGATGGGACACCCTCTGCAAATATGCAGATGGTACGAAACTGAGAGGAGTGGTTGATATACCAGATATTAGCCTGCCATTCAGATGGATCGTGAGAGGTTGGAGAAATGGGCCAACAGGAGTCTCATGAAGTTCAACAGATGAAAATTCAAGTCTTGTGTCTGAGGAGGAATAACCTAAGCACCAGTACAGGCTAGGGGTTGACCAGCTGGAAGGCAGCTCTGCAGAGAAGGACCTGGGGGTCCTGGTAGACACCAAGTTGACCATGAGTCAGCAATGAGCCTTTGTAGCAAGAAAGTCAACAGGATCCTGGGCTGCATTAGGAAGAGTAGGCCAGCTGGTCGAGGTAGGTGATCATTCCCCTCTACCCAGCACTGGTGAGACCCTGTCTGGAGTGCTGTGTCTCATTCTGGGCTCATGAGTACAAGAAAGACACAGACATACTGGAGTGAGTCAAGGGGAGGGCTAGATGATGAAGAGACTGGAGCATCTGTCATATGAGAAGAGGCTCAGACAGCTGGGATTGTTTAGCCTCAACAAGAAAAGACTTGGGGGGGGTCATGTCAATGTGTATAAATAGCTGAGGGGGGGAGTAGGAAGATGGAATCAGACTTTTCTCAGTGGTGGCCAGCGACAGGACCAGAGGCAATGGGCACAAAATGAAATACAGGAAATTCCATTTAATAATAAGAAAAAACTTTTCTACTGTGAGGATGGTCAAATCTTGGAACAAGTTACTTAGAAAGGTTGTGTGGTCTCCATCCTTTCAGGTATTCAAAACCTGACTGGACATGGCCCTGAGCAATCTGCTCTAGTTGACCTTGCTTTGAGTAGAGAAGTTGAAGTAGACAAGCTTGAGAGGTTCCTTCCAACTTTAGTTGATGCTATGATTCTGTGAAACTTCCACTCATGAACTGAGAAGAGTACCATTTGTTCTTTTTGGTTTTCATCAGTTGGTATGTAAGTTTTCCATTCCCCATTCATTAATTGTTAAAAATATGTTTTTGCATTAATGACCTGTGGACTTTCAGATGCCTGCAGCTTTTATGTGTTCTCTTAACTGAGTGCATGCAGAGGTAAAAAGCATATGGACATAAACTTTAGCTGGTTAAAGATGTTTCCATTCGGCCACTGAACCCAGTTTATTAGGCAAATTCATGAGGATCTTGCTGAGAAATGGTGACTTCTGTTCAGCGTAGAGACTTGAGAAATTAATTCCCAGAGTGCCATGTTCCTGTATTTGCTCCTCTGTGCCATTTGTTCACAATTTAAAGCATGAGTCTTTATACTTGTACTAACAAACTAGGCAAATCTATCAAATTGTTTGACCAAATAACAGATGACTTGCATCAGGATTTATTTGGGGCTTAGGCATTGTTTAGGCATGCAGAAACACTCATAAGAAATAAATTGCTTTCCATATACCTGAATTACATGCTGAACTGTATAGGACCTTGTTCAGTAAACACAGGCATAGCTGCAATTTTCAGGCACTTAAACCAAAGAAGAAATTTCACATGAGAAATGGAATTCATATTTTCTCAGGGTACTCCTGCTTTATCAACCTGAGTGTTTTTAGTAGGCTCACCACTGCAGTATGTGAACATTGTATATTTTAAAGGATACCTGTGGGAGCTCAGTTCCTGTCAGTGGACAGTTCCCTATTGAGCGCACAGGTCCCTGTTGTTCTGTAATGAGCAATAAAGCAGTTCAGATTGATTTGTTGAGTCAACAGACAGAAGTTCAAGATAAAGATGAGACCTGCCTTCAACAGTGTATTTCAGTGAGGCCTGAAAGCCATTTGTCTATATTTTCATCACTTACGTTCCATGTTGTGAGACCTAGGGTTGGGGGAAGTGAGGCTTACAGCACCATGTGACCTCTCTGTGAACTACATTAAACAAAATAAATAGAAAAACTCTCACTGACTTCAATAGGACTGGATATAACATGTCAGTTTCTAATAAAAGGATAAACCTAAATGTTTACTCTTAAATGCTTAAATGTCAAAGAGCAAAATTAAATGTTCAGGTAGCAACCTACGGGACCTTGCAGCAAGTCCAATAGGAAGAAGGGGCAAACCACATATGGGAATGGGCCAGTGCTCTTTGCTTTGGAGAAGTACTGCTCAAGGAAACGGAGGCAACTCCTCTCTCAGTTAACTCATGCCTTTCAGTTGCTGGCCAGTCTCACTGCAGTCATTGCAGATTGTTCATGCTAGCCAGTGGTAGGGCTTGCAAGCAGCAGAGAGTGTGGAAAGAACTGTGGCCTCAAGGAAATGCAGTAAGAGCTCTATTTTGGATCTAATTAAGTGGTGTTGAAAAAGCATTGCACATGCAGTATTTTTAGAAGATCACTTTGAGAAAAAAAGTGAACCTGTTAAATGCCAGTGAACAGCATCTGCCCCCTTCACCATGGTTCCCATCTCAGCACATGCATTGTCCCCAAATCAGGGCAGCAGTAATTTGGAGGCACTGCTTTGCATGATGAATAAGAAAACGTACCTATTTTCCTCCACCTCCAAAGCATGATTCTCTTTGGCTGCCCCAGGCCTACTCATCTTATGCAGCCCAGTGTTTTGCGGAGAGTATGTTGCGACTGGCTTTTTATCTATACACATCAAAGCTCCCATGCCCTGCCTTATGAAATGCTACTCCTTCCACATACCTTTCTCAGAGGTGTGAGGATTACCAGTACAAGTTGGGGACTGAACTGTTGGGGAGCAGCACAGAGGAAAGAGACCTGGGGGTCCTGGTGGACAGCAGGATGACCATGAGCCAGCAATGTGCCCTTGTGGCCAAGAAGGCCAATGGCATCCTGGGGTGTATTAGAAGGGGTGTGGTTAGTAGGTCGAGAGAGGTTCTCCTCCCCCTCTACTCTGCCCTGGTGAGGCCGCATCTGGAATATTGTGTCCAGTTCTGGGCCCCTCAGTTCAAGAAGGACAAGGAACTGCTTGAGAGAGTCCAGCGCAAGGAAATAATTAAAAACTCACCATAAAATGAAACATCAGTTCGTTTTTTTTTAGCATTTACTAACATCTAAAAAATAAAAGTAGTTTTCCTATCTGTAAGTCTCCCTAAGTTTCTCTTTGAAGTCCTCTATATATCATTGCTTATCCACTTTGATATAACTCTGCCCTGGTGAGGCTGCATCTGGAATATCGTGTCCAGTTCTGGGCCCCTCAGTTCAAGAAGGACAGGGAACTGCTTGAGAGAGTCCAGCATAGGGCCACAAAGATGATTAAGGGAGTGGAGCATCTCCCTTATGAGGAGCTGAGTCTCTTTAGCTTGGAGAAGAGGAGACTGAGGGGGGACCTCATTAATGTTTATAAATATGTAAAGGTGACTGTCATGAGGATGGAGCCAGGCTCTTCTGAGTGGCATCCAATGATAGGACAAGGGGAAATTAATATAAGCTGGAACATAGGAGGTTCCGCTTAAACATGAGGAAGAACTTCTTCCCAGTAAGGGTAACAGAACACTGGAACAGGCTTCCCAGAGAGGTTGTGGAGTCTCCTTCTATGGAGATGTCCAAAACCCACCTGGACGCGTTCTTGTGTGATCTGATCTAGGTGGTCCTGCTCTGGCAGGGGGATTGGACTAGACGATCCTTTGAGGTCCCTTCCAATCCCTAACATTCTGTGATTCTGTGATCTGAAAAAATGTTTTGCAAAGTTTCAGAGTAGAAAATCATAGCTAGCCATTCATTTCTGAGATCTGGTAAGGCCAAGTCAGGATGCTGGAGAAGCCAACAAGGCACACACTGGTGAAATAATTTCTCTTGGAGCAAACCAATCATATTTTTATTACTGTACTCCCACCACAAATGGTCTTTCCATCCCATCTTCATCCTGCACTGATGGCACCTGGGGCAGTAACCATAGCTGGGAACTGGTGACAGAGGATGGATGTGGCTGGGGCTGAGCTCAGCCACGGTCTCTTCGGGAGAACGCATGATGGTCCCCGAGACGCCTTGGCGCACTACGGAAACAAGTAGGGATACTCGGCCAGAGGCACCTGGCTGTGTGCTGTCCCGAGGTACACAGCGAAAGCTCAGGGGGCCGAGGGGAGAAGTAGGGAAAGAATCAACATTCCTGTTTCAAGCAAAGAATAAACCGGAGTGTACAGGAACAGTCCCATGAACACCCCCTGACACTAAGCCGCCATCCCTGGCCTAGCTCATTGCTCCCCCTCTTGCAACTGCCCGCAGAGGAGGGCGTCGGCCCGGGAGGGGCACACCACCAGCCCCCGCAGCAGCCCCGAACACCCGCGAAGCCCCGGGGAGAACCGCCGAGGCCCGGGGGGACTCTTCAAGATTTTCCGGCCCGGCAGCTCTCGGCTAAGAGCTGTGGCAAGCTCAGCCCTCCGGCGGGGTGAACATCCCCGCCCGCGGCCGGTGCTTCAGGTGGGCCCCGGGGCGGACTGGCCTTCCCCTTGCAAAGCCGCCCCCGCCCCACAGCGGCCCCGGCCGCCAGACGCGCTGTGCCTTTAAGAGCGCGTTCCCGCCCAGCCCCGCCCGCCCGCCCGCCCGCCGCTCCCCGGCCCGCAGCCCTGCGGCAGCGGCACCGGCGCCGCTGCTGAGGCGAAGCGGTCGCCACCGCCTTCACCGCGGCCGGGAGCCCGCGCCCCTTGGCGGCTGCGGGGCAGAGCGGGGCGGCAGTATGTCCACCAAAGCGGAGCAGTGTGAGTGGCGGGGCCGGGCGGCGCGGGCCGGGGCCTGTCCGAGGAGGGGAGCGAGGGGCGGGCGGCCGGGGGCGCCTTCCCGCTGATGGCGCTGCCTTGCTGCCGGCTGTCAGTCGCCCCGGCGGGGTAGCGCTGCCCGGCCTCCTCCTGCGTTATGTGGCGTCCGCGTAGCTGCTGTTGCGAGGGGAGGGGGAGCTGCCTTCGTTCTGGTTCTTTCTGTCTCAGCCGCCGCCGAGCGTTTGTTCGCTGGCGGCGGCCCTCGGAGCATCTCGCCTCCCGCCCCGCGCCTCGCTGGCGCGATGGCCCTTCTGGGGAGGCGGCCAAGGCGCAAGGCAGCGCCGGGGACCTGAGGAAAAGAAATGGGGGGTCAGGGGATGAGAGTTAAGATTGAGACTGCCGGCTTGGCCCCCGGCCCCGCGGTGGGAGGAGTCCGGTCCGCCTCCTCTGCGGGTGCTGTGCTCCGTCCCAAAGGATGTAGCCACCCGAGAGCCTGGACATCCATCGGACTGTAGGGACCGGAGGTGACCCATGCGTTGCCATCTTGAAGGTGATTTTGATGTGAGATAGAGTGAGAAGGGAAGCGCGTGGTCGTTCTTGCCCGTGCTGTCACCTCTCGGGTCAGTGTAGACTGGGTGTTTCTGCTGTGCCTACATGCCGCCTGCCACCTCCCCGAGTCTCGCAGCTGGAGCCTCCCAGGGGCTGACGTCCCCCTGCCCGGGCCTTGCGTACCTCCTCACAGCCACTGATGTTTTAACCACCATGTTGGCTAGATCCGATTGGAGCAAGATCGGATGACACGGTGGTCGGGACGTCAGCAGCTGGGCCATGCTGGTGTTCCCCACTGTTGTTATTGCTGGTAACAACTGGTGTGTCTGCAAGAGCCTTGGTGGGAGGCTTGAAGAAAAATACCTGGGTAGTTGAGCTTGTCGTCCGTATCAAAGCTACTTTCTCTCCTGATGTGAGTGTCATGGTTGTGAGCCAGGCAGTCTGTGACCAGTACGTTGGATTGATGTTTGTCATGATGACATGATGTGATCTGACGCCTCACATGCTGTCTCCTTCCTCCAGGTCACTGGGAAGGATCCATGTATTTATATGTGCCTGTGATGAACTGATCTAAGAAAAAGAATACTTTTATCTTTTTCCTTTAGGGTTTACTGCTTATTTGCAGTGATGGATGATGTTGCTATCAAACTATTCTGTGAATGCTAATTTATTGCTTAGAAGTGCATTTTTGGCCTGGTAAATAGAGACACAATGTTCTGACTATACAGCAGCCCTGAAGTGTGCAATGTTCAAATCTGCACTGTTCTGTTCTTTCTGCCTTCCTTGCCCCCCACCTGAGTTCTGTGCTTGTTTCTTCTTTCTTGTGACACTTCTACATTAATTATGCTTCTTTCCACTAGCATCTGGAAGAATTTCTGTCACCTTTTGTCCCAACACTACCTGTGACATTTTCTTCCTTTTTGATTCTGCCTTCTCTGTTCCTCCACTCCTAATGCTTTTGGTTTGCTCTGTTGGAGCTTCCCTTCCATATTTTATCCGTGGCTGTTTTTTCTTTTCATCCCCTTGTACTGTTCAAGACACTGCATCTTGGCCTGCTATGTCGCTGTTGCTTTCTACTTTAAGGTTTACTTGGGGTCTAGGTTTCAGATCTTTCTGCCTCTTAACATTGTTTTTCATGATGCTCCAGGTAGAGTATTCATTTAATGGACATATCCTGTGTGTTTTAACCTACTGAATGTATTTTATTTACCAAGGCTACCCCCCTGACTAGTTCTTATGGTATTACCAAATATCTTTGTCTCTACATAACTTCAAGATTCCCTCGCCTGCAACTTTTGACGAATGATGATAAACTCTGACAAGAATTGTATTGATGTGCATACATCGCTATCAGGCAAACCTTCAAACCCCAACCATTGCTGCTGTTGCTTCTGCCTGACTGACAAGTGAGAACCAGAATGTCTTGGGAAGGAGTCACAAGTTGTAATGAATCTCAGTTTACCAAGAGCAGCAGCAAAACACTACAAACAAGGAAACAGACTGATCAGAAGAGCAAAAAGGAGCTGGTCTAAACATGGATCTGTGGCCACCCTACAGCTCTTTGACGGGTTGTATGAACAACAGGTAAAATGGTGGCAATCTGGGAAATCGTCTTGAGGAGCCTCCTTTTTTTGTGACCATATGTGTCTCATATCTCATACCAGTGGTATTGACAGGGACTTTCACTATTTGACTCATGATGGAAGGCCTGAGGTGTTCTATTTTGTTCAAAGAAAATCAGTTCTTTTTCATATTAAATAGTAGTAACTGGTGTTTAGTTGTGGTAAGTAACGTCCTGGGAATGCCTGATGCCTACTTTGTTCTTCTCCAGGACAATGGAGCAACCATCACCATCTTTAAAGACTTCTAATGGTTTTGCTCTTGATTCAGTCAATGCTTACAAGGGGGCTAGGGAGTTTAGTTAGGTCTGTGTCGATTCTAGAGAGATAACCGGCAAAGTGTCCTGGAATAACTTTTTTTTTTTTAAACTTGTTTTATGTGATGATCCTATGACAATGGCTAAGTACTTCCACAGAGTGACATCGCTTTTTCAAGTGCAGGTTTGAGTGCTTGGAATCCCAGAAAATCGGGTTGTTCGCACGCTTCCGTATCTTGAAAGCTGTCAACCTGTTGCTCTGGCACTTTCCTTCAGAAGGTTCTTTGTGTTCTGGGAGGTTGTGCTGAAATCGTCAGTGTTCTCGGAAACTTAACTGGGAGATGAGGTTAAAACCTTTAGCCTAAAGCTAATGTTAATGCTTAGGCTTTATAAATAACTTTTCTGTTTTGTTATTTTGCCTGATACAATTATGTGACAACGTTGATTAAAAGAAATAGATTTCCTTCTTTATTAAAAAAGGAGTGATTCTAGATATCCTATACCTTATTTATTTAAAAAAAATAACTCTAGATATGCTGTACCTTTTATTAAGAGTAAGTAGCTGTAGAGAGGCAGCTAGTTCTCTGAAATCCATCTAGACCTGAATTCTGACATCATGTTTGGCATTTTGTTAATCCAGTTCACTTACAGATATCTGACAGCAAACCATGGCAGCCACAGTAAACTGTGCATCTTGCTGTGAGTTGTTCTTTGTTGGGGTCCTGTGAAATGTGGTCTGCTTTCTTTGCACATATGCCTGGCTTCATACTTGTTTTTCCCAGTAAGAGAAAGTAGTGTCACAAAATACATTTATGAAGTAACTCCTTTCTTAATCTAGCCTAGTCTAGGTTAGTTTTTATACTTAATGTCATTAAAAAAAGAAAAAGGGGAGTATATTTACATAACCTGGGAAACTGACCTGCAAATCTGGGACTGAAACTGACATAGTGGGCAGAAAAAAATGAAGTGTGGGATGAGGAGGGGAAAACAGGTCTTGGACTGCTAAAATAAACTTCTGCAACCTGGAGTGAAACATCATGACCAAACGTTACTACCCCAGTGGTTTTGGGGGTGTGTAGGAAGCTAGCTATGACTGGTCTCATAGAGACAGGGATAACCTACTCCATAGCATGGTTCATGTGCCACAAGCCTGTATGGTGGCCCGAAGGGCTCTGGTCTTGCTCCTAGCTATACTGAGGCAATCTGAGTCCACATGACAAAACTTCTGTTTTCAGTTGTTGGAGGGGGGAAAAAAAATAGTGATTGATTTTAATTGTCCATTAAGGTCACCTTAAAATAAATTTGTGAAGTGAGGAAATGTAATTGAAGTTGCTTACACATCCTTAGTTTATTACTTTTGCATATGTATTATGATGGTGTCCCTAATTGCATTTTTACTTGCCTTTTTCCCGTAGACTCCACCCCTGTTCAGTCACATGATGGGCTTTCTCCCTGTGATGAAACGGGGTAATATCGTGAGGGAGACTTTTGTCTGTAGAAGCTTCACTTGCTGCAGAAATTGGGAGGGTACGGTCAGTACAGCAGGAAGCAAGAGAAAGGATGATCATGATGAGGGCAGTTGGGTGCTGGGAGACTGGGTTTCTTGTCATGCCATTCAAGCAAGCAGTATTCTTCACTTGATGATTATTTGTGTTGCTCGTTTGGTGGAGAACTGACTTGAAATTGTCAAACCTAATTTGTTGTGTGCCGGAGCACTTGCAGGGGCTTTTGTTTACTCGACATGGAAATCCAGTACATACTGCTATCTCTACTGGCAAAACGGCTCTCAGTATCTCAAGCTGAGCCTTCAACAGCAGTCGAAGATGCTTTGCTCTTGATCTCTGTCCTTCAGTCGTTTTCTGTAATATGGATACAATATCACCCTTTCTCATTCAACTTGTCAATGATCTAGAAAGAAGTCAGAATGCTCATGAAACGTTCAGATACAGCAGCAGCCAGAGGCCTAGGGATGTCTCTTAGGAAGTTAGTGCCCTTCTGTTCAGCGGAGGACTTAATGTTATTCACTCTTCAATAAATGCTATTTGACAATGAGAATAAAACAAAGTATTGATTAATTGCTCATTTAGGAGGCACAATTTATCTTCCACACTGAAGGAGCCCAGTAGGGGAAGAAGTTATGTCTTGGTGTAGTGAAAGACTGGCGTAATCCGTATGCTTAAGGACTGAAGTCATTCAGAAGCATCTCCCCTTTTAACTGCCTATTACACAGTCTTGGTGCACTTTTAACATGATTAAGAGTTCCCAGCCAGCTCTGCTTTCATTGAGGCTGTGTCTGCACAGTGATGCTGTGAACTGCTGAGTGGTCTAGCTAGAAGTGCATTTGAGCTGGTGCAGCCCCCTGCCACAGCCAGTGCACTCTTTCTCAGCAGAGTTGATTAGTCTGAGCAGAGCAAAACAGCGGAGAGTGTGCTCAGATGTCTCTGCATGAGACTGTCTTGTGCAATGTACACAATGTAAGGTGTTGCAGCTATCGTGGAAAATCACTTTTTTCCAATACTGAACAAAGATCTCTATTAGAAAATAAACCCACTATTATTTTTCAAAAAACTAAAAAATGGTTTCAGTAAAGGTGTAGAGCTCCTACTGCTCTTTGAAATCCCCTCACCTGCTTGATCAGACTTCCTAAGGCACTTAGATAAACAGCACAGATCCTTTCATATCTTTAGTTCATTGCATAAAGTAAATGTATGGCCTAAAGGAAATCACATAAACTCTCTCTGCCTTAGCTTATATCTCTGCTTTGGCTGTAAAAGTATTTATCCGCCTCACATGAACCTCCTGTGATCCAATGACTCATTCATTATATATGAATCTTGCGATGCTTGGAGACATGCAAGAAGTGCAGGGTTTTTTTTTCTGCTTTTGTTTTACTGGTGCTTTTTTTTTTTTTTTTAATCTATTAACATTAGGTTGATCTAATACAGATGCAGGCATTCACTTCCGTGCTTTCCCCTTCGCACTTTTGCACTGGAGTGTTCAATTTATTCAGTCAAAATAGAAGGAAGGGAGGGACTTTTCTGTTTTTTACAGTTTAATTCTTAAAAAAAAAAGTAAAATCAGAAATGGTAGGAACAGACATGATTCTGTCAGTCTGCAAAAAACATAAATTAAAGTTTCTGTGTTTGTTTTTTGTCTTTTATGTAGTTGCTTCCAAAATCCGTTACCTTCAGGAATACCACAACCGGGTTCTCCACAACATTTACCCTGTGCCCTCTGGAACTGACATTGCAAATACTCTGAAATACTTTTCTCAGACGTTATTGAGGTAAGTTTTATCTCATGCTCTTGAAGAAAAAAGAGCTAAAGAATTGTAGAGGGTGTTGATTAACTTTGAATTGGTTGCAAGATTTAATGAGTCAATACTCAGCCAAAAAGAGTCAGAGCATAATTTAAGAAAAGAATGGTATGAATTAATCTCTTCAGTGGCTGTTGCCCAATTTGCCCAGTTGAGCTGCTTATTGAGTGGCTGATTCTAAAATAAACTTGGTTGATTACACATTTGCTTGGCCCTCCTAAGACTTAGCTGAATGCGCAAACATGCCGAACTTGTGAAAAGGAGTTGTGACCTATAGAGTTTTAGATGTGTGTACTCGTGACCTCCTTGACGTTCCTGGTGCCTCAGAATCTTAGAGTGATGAGCCAGCTGAGCAGAGCTAGGTTCTTACTGTGCCATAGTTCAGCTGGCTGTCAGGTTTGGGTTCTGGTTCAGTCCCTTATAACAATCCGTGTAGATGAGTAGAGACAAAGTTTCTCTACAGATTTGGATTTGGATGGCAACAACAGGTCAGGATTGTTCTGACCTGGAGTTTTGGTTTAGTCTGATATTTAGTAATAATATATAGTACTAAATATCATGTGATTACAGAATACATTTTGAATAGGAAATACTACCTCTTGTCTTGCTAAAAAGGTATGAAAAATTGTGAGACTTAGTCAGGAACAGCATACATTCCACAGTGCTACCCAGGGGATTCATGTTTTCAAATTGTTTTTAAAATGGCTTTTGACAGTGAAAAGGTGATATTTTTTTTTGTTTGTTTGCCCAGGTTTTGGCTGGCACTAGTTTTCACATCTAGAAAAATGCAGTTAAAGCTGCTGTTCTGTGCATAGCTTCCTGATTTATACCTATAAAGATTGTCCCTGCTGTCAGAAGCTAGTTTGGAAATACAGCTATTTGCCTTATTTGATGAGGACACATTAATAAAATACAATTAACCCATCTATTTGTACACACACCCCTATGATGTATACAAGTTGAGAAACAAGAATTTAAACTGGGAAGAATGACAGTGGTTCATTATAGCATTCATTAAAGCACAAGGGAAGTATCAAAATTCTTGACCCTCTTTATAAGAAGGAGAGATACATAGACAGAAATACTCGTTATTAGTGGAACATCTGTTCACTACAAACTTAACCTCCTGTTTGCTTTTGAAAATTTCAAGAGTAGAATTGTTTAACCACTGTGAAATTTAGAGTCATTTAGAGTGTTGAAGAAACATACGGTAACCAGCAGGGCTTTTTTTAAAGATTAATAAATTAAATATTACCTCATTATATTGCAGCAGTGCAAAAAAAAATCTTCCGAGTCACCAAAGATACCTCTGAAACGTGGCTCTGTTCCCACGTCAGGCTGTTTCAATGGATTATTTGCACAACACACACACTTAAATCACAATTAAGTAAGGTTCTGCATGACAAAACAACCTCTGCTTAAATGCTGTGGGCTCTTAAGCTGTTAAAATAAGAAAGTTAGACTTGATTCTGAACATTTTCTTTCTTAGCTATAGCTACCAAGTGCTATAATGAGATCTGTTTCTTTTTGGGCAGAAGTCTATGGGGATAGGATGGATTTAGAGTCTGCTGCTAAAAGGAAGTGTCTTTATACCACCCTGTTGTCCTCATCTTTTTAAACAGTACAGCTGACATGTGCTGTGTGACAAATTCTTCACGCTCCATGAGCAGTGATGTTTCTGGGCTTACTGAAAAAACTTTATACTTAGCGACTATGATTGCAGATTGGAAATGAAGGCAGAAATTGCACAATTGAGCAACTCTATTTCTTTATTTCATGTTCAGAATGGGACTGAAACAAAATCCTGTTGATGATAATGCTGAACCTCATGGGGCAGAAGTGATACTCGTATCTGATACACAGGTCTACACAAATGGCTTTGGCCTTCATAATCTGATCAGCCTCAGAGCTGAAAGGGCACCAGAAATTGAAGACAGGACTTGGATCTAAATTAAGTGGACTGAGTTCTGGTACTCAACAAGGTCAAATCCACATTCTAAATCCCTGTAACTGGGGAATTTGAACTGTGGGTCAAAGCCTGAGTGCTATGGTTGAACTAATGTAAGCTTATACACTTGCTAATACTAAGAAAGAAGCTGGATGAAAAAATCAAAACAAAACACACCCTGTATTTAGTGTGGCAGATGGAAAGAAGGAAACTCCCACCCACTGTGTGCAGATCTCTGCAAGATTTACCCTAAAACTAAACAGACTGGTTAAGAACCTTTCTGAAGAGCATGTTCAGAAATTTCTTTGAATGTTCTGTGTGCTGAGTCTTCTTTCTGCCTCCTACGCTGAGACTCTATTGTGCGAGGTTTAACATCAATGATGTACATGATGGAGAGTAATCTTTCTAGCTTGAGACAGAGCATACGCAATGATTTTGGGCTGCTGAGAGAATACTGATCAAACAGTAGCGAAAATGCGCATTGATTTCTGGACATTTTGCATCTGGTCTTCAGAATAGGTTGCTTGTGATCATCTACTATTTTAAAATAACTCTAAAAAATATTTCCCAGTTTGATGTGTACTCTCCTTGCAGCTGAATGTTTTAGCACAAACGTTTCTTGATGAACATATGTAGTCATAGGAATAAAGGAGGAATAGTGATTAGTCAGAGGAATTCCATATGGTGATTGTTTTTTTTTTTTTCAGGGGTAGCTTTCACTGTTTATTATACTTTTTACCTTTCTATGTTATGGACACGTTGACTGTGTTCTTTTCAGTGGGGCATGCCCACTGTTTTGGATCACATTCGTAGCTGGTGTCGTTCTGGTAGCTATAGTTGGATCGCACAAGGGATCAATTTGCTCCTTTGCTCTGTACATAGCCTCAATAAATCACAAGCTCAGGGGTGGGGGGAAACAGAGGTGGAATGGCTGAAAAAAATAAATTCCTTATTTCTATGAACAAACATCGCATAAAATCACCATGCACAATGCATAGCACATTGATTCATTTAGTTCTTCCTTAATTTTCTCTTTGGGCAAAAACATTTCTTTACATTACAGCATGGATTTGTTTCATGCCCTGCTCATTTTCAGTATTTTTTTCCCTCATTTGGGGAATGATGTAAGACTTAATAAACATCTTGCAGAACAGCTCATTCTTTCATGTTTTCTTGGAGAAAATTCTCCATGTGTATTTCTAAGTAACGTGTTTTACATAGGGAATAGTTAGGAATGCCCAGTGGCTAATTAATGGTCAAGCTTGTTTTTCTGCCTTGGCGAGATGCAATTCTCTTCTAGGGATTTTAGGAAACCTTTCCCGAAAGGCAGTAATCTTGGAATAGGTTTGCAGCAGAGATGTACAAATCTTGAAACAAGCCCTGGTAGCTTTGTCACTTCTCACGGAGCATGTTCAGTATGAAGTTATGATGTGCAGATGCTCCAGGTTCTCAGTACTTGGTTTGAACAGAAACAGGAGAAAACTGCAATCATTGTATCTTGGTCTTAGGGGCCTTCCTAGATTTTCAGTTTTGACTCTTTTGTTTATTGCTTTTAAGACATATGGGTCAGGCAAAAGCCCGGGTCTGACAGTTGTTTTGTTTTGTTTTGTTTTTCCCTAAATTTGGCATGTTTGGAGCTGAAATTTAGTTATGGTCTCATTGCTGTTCCTGAAGTGAACAAAAGGATGCCCTGATCAAGATACAAGCTGGTGTGCTTTGGCCTCTAATCCATATATGGGCCGTAGCTCCATGTTAAAAGGAAAGGAAGCCTATAATGTAAGCTGTCCATCACTGCCTTACGCTTTCCAAAGCAAGGATCAATTAATACAGTAATATCCTTTCTGGAAATAAGTGCACTTGAAGGGATGTGTTGGCAAGTAAAGGGATGAGTAATTGGTATCATCTGTTGGTAGACAGGGAAGGAATGTAATTTAGTACCTTCATATCACTAAGCACGAGCTGCAAAGTATGGCAAATGAACATCAAGCAAATTAAAAGGAATCAGCACTCTGATAATTTATTTTTAAAGTCATATTAGATCTTAGGTAATTTTCTGATATGATTTCATAAACACTGTCATGACAGTCACCACTTTTCTTGTACTGGACATTGGGTAACAGAAACCAAAATAATCTGCCAAATATGTAAGGCACGATAAAAAAGGGGAAGAAAAAAAAAGTGCGTAGTTTCTTAAAACAGACTGTCTGTCATCTCTGACTGCAAGTGTGATGTGATAGTAGCCACTTGGCATAGAGCTGTACTGGTAAAAGTGTTTTATATATATATTGCAAATGAATGACACCTTCTCTTATAAGCACCTTAGCAAGAGTTTAGCTTACTTGTGTAAATTGTTGAATTGACTTGTGAGGTAAGATATATCTGTGCTAAGGTGATTATACGATAAGGAATTTCTGTACTGTTAAAGAGGACAGAGGTTTCCAGAAGTGCTCCCTCTTGACGTAACTCTGCTCTTCATTAGTCAGTGGAAATTTTAATACCACTGACTTGTCTCTTCTAAGTTTTAACGTTGACTTTGGGTACAGAGTTAAACCAACAGCAACTGCTTTTGGAAATCCCAACCACTGAGAGGTGCAAAACGTACTTAAAAAAAAAAAGTGTTGTGTGTGGTTTAATATATTTGAAAGGTGTATTATATTTTATAGGCACATATGGAGGTTATGAACTAACCCTATAATTACCTGATAACTCAAATATAACACTGCTTAAGTGACAATTTATTTCTATTTAAAATAGTGGGGTTTATTTTTTTAAAATAAATTAGATTAACATGTATACAACATTCTTAAAACGGCATAACAAGCTGGTTGACGTATAGCCTCTATTTTGATTCCCACTAAATCCTTTTTATTTTTTGAAATTATCTCTCCTTTAGTTTATAGTGAGTTTTGTTGAATAATAACGTAAGTAACAGCAGGAATGTATGGTAACATACTGTCTGATCTGCAGTTACATAATTGGTCTTGCTTGCTTAGCCCTTAGATTTTTGGAGGTAACTATTTACCCAAGGAGTGTTTGTATTCATAAAGCAAAACGTTTCTTCCCTAAACATGGGCAAAATTAAAAACACACATAAACAACCATTATCATTAGCTCACAAACATATGCTAAAGACCATCTACTATATATTATTTTATAACTTTTCCAAATGTAGTTTAGTTAACATTTTAGAAATATATATTATTTCTAAATCCATGTGCCTGTTTAAACTTCATTATCTCAAATGATACTGAGTGAGTGGTCATGAAACAGTATCATAAAATACATACAGACATTATTTTAATGCAATAAACATGTGATTTTTAAGACTATCTTAACAAACACACATGTTTATTCTTTGCTAAAACATGTTTCTGCAAGTGCCACACCTATATTTTGCATGTTTTCAGTCAGTTGGTTCAAAAGATTATAAGGGGGCAAAAATAAGTATCTCAAAATCTCAGAGCAAAAAACCAGCTTATTTTGACACAATTATTTCTCCGTAGCAAACACTTTTAATTCTCAGAATTTTTCTCAACTGTGAAACATGGGTAGGGCACTGAAACATGCATTTTTATATTTTTGCTCCTTATGAACCAGATAACACATGAGATGCAATGAAATTTTCCTAGATGTCAATTTTGAATTCTTTTGTCTTGAAGCTTGAAAGTGAATGGTTGCTAGATTTGTAGACACGCTGGTTTCAGTAGTGATTGCATCTTATGTGGGATGTATCTGGTCTTTTATTATTTGTTTTATAGTGTCATTTCAATGTAATGTGCTGTTCTTTGTGTCTTTGTTGTCTCTTTTTTTTCTTTGTCCCCCCAACAGCATTTTGTCCCGCACAGGGAAGAAGGAGAATCAAGATGCCTCCAATTTGACAGTGCCCATGACCATGTGTCTTTTTCCTGTGCCATTCCCACTCACCCCATCTCTAAGACCACAGGTCAGTTCCATCAACCCTACTGTTACTCGCTCCCTCCTTTACAGCGTCCTGCGAGATGCTCCATCTGAACGTGGCCAGCAAAGTCGTGATGCTCAGTTATCAGACTACCCATCTTTGGACTATCAAGGACTTTACGTGACACTGGTGACACTGCTGGATCTAGTTCCTTTGCTACAACATGGTCAACATGGTAAGCAGGCCCTTGAACCCTTCCAGTACGCTTAACTTCAGTGCTGTGAATCCGTGAATGATGAATAAATGCAGTAGAAGAGATGGGCCTAAACTGACCTGGATCTGGAATTCACATCTCCTGGGATGCATTTATGTCCAAATGTTTGGTTTGACTTTCTTAAATAAAAGATTTTTTTCTTTTGCTAACTGTGGATTTGAGTTTGAATTCTGAGGTTGCCTGATTTTTAGAGATGTGCTGGTGAAGTGCTAAACTACAATCGTACGTAACAAAAATAATAAAAATGGGTCTAAAAAAATCTGGACTTTGAATTTGAATCTGCTGGGATATCTTCAGACTGGTCTTTTTGGGTTGGCTTTCTTAAAAAGGTACATATTGCTTGCAAATGTGTATCTGGCCTATAACAAATATGCAGATTGAGTGTTTTGGTGAAGGTCCATCTCTAAATGGAACATAGTATACATTTAATCGAAGAAAAAGTGCAGTGAAGTGGTGATTTGAGATGGCTTTAAAATATTCCAGGGTAAAAAGATACCAATATCTCTGACTTACAGAAAAGCTGTGTTTTCTTGTGTTTTGAATTAGTTAAGATTTTTTTTTTGTGACTGTGTTGTATTTAAATCATTCTCCTGCAAGTTCTGCATATGTCTGGCTTGTTAGTCTGTGGCTTTCCATATTGGTATTCAGGAGCCCAGTGTTCTCCCTGTGTTATTAGTTTTCACCATGGTATCAGGGTGTATTACTTACATAGTTCAGTATAGGAAGATTGTTGTCAATCTGTACACTGCTGAAATTCTTTAGGAGGAAAGTTGTTTCTGTTAAATGCTGAATTCCTTTTGAGTTGGCAGCAACATGTTTTGAATCAAAGGCTACTGCACTAGGACATGGTGTGATCTTGCAAAAGGGGGACTTCTAGCAAATTATAGGCTTGTTGACTTAACTTCAGCTTCTAGAAATGGTGGAAATTATCAAAACAGTCTTTTTCTAAATAGATAACATGGTGATAATTAACAACCAATGAAGACGTGTAAAGAACAAATAACAATGAGCAAACATAATTTCCTTTTGTGACAGCACAAAGGCTCTCTTGGCAGAGTTTTCCTGTCCTTAAGCTTTTGTTGCTGTGTTGCTTGACATCCTCATAGGCAATCTGGTCCCCACCTGAGTGAGGAAAACACTCCAGGAGTAATGACCAGTGGATCCTTGTCAGCTGGAAGGGTATACCAAGTAGGAATCTTACAGGAGTCTGTGCTGGGTCTAGTGTTACTAAGTACTTTTAATTTTTTTACTTGGCTGATGGCAATGAGAGAGAACTTGGATTTGTAGGAGTTATCAAGATGACGAATGGCATGTCCTCTGTGTGAAAGATATGTTTCAAAACAATCTTGGCAAATTGCATTCTGTTTTGAAACATCTTCAAAGGAGAAATGTAAAATACTATGCTTAAGCAGAAGCGAAATAGGGGAAATACTAGCTTGAAAGCCGTACTGCAGAGACATCTGGATGTTACAGTAGGTCAGAGGCAGACCGTAGGTCACTAATATATTAATAGTATTCTAGCAATAAGTAAACAGATGTTTTGCGAATGAGACACCCAAAGCATTTTGTTTGTCATTCCAATAGCCCTAGCAAGGCCTCAGCTAGAGTGAAATTTTCAGATTTGTCTATCTGGCTTCAAGAAAGACACGAACCTTTTGGGGGGAGTCCAGGAAAAAGAAGCAAGAATGATTTGAGGTCTAGAAAATGTGAACGGTGAGGAAAAGTTGAAAGAACTTGGTTTGTCTAGCTTAGAGAAAAATGGAAGTGAGACATGATTATCATATAAAAATATGTAGAGGTTGCTCTGAGGAGAAATAAGCTAAACCAAACTCTATGTGGTTATACTTGATCAGGATAAGAAGTTACAGGCTTAAACTGCAACAAGGGAAATTAAAAAAACCCAAACACAATCAATTAGATCTAAGGAAGAAATTTTTTACATTGAGGGTGGTGAGGCACTGGAACAGGTTGCCCAGAGATGTTGTGGATGCCCCATCCCTGGAAGTGTTCAAGGCCAGGTTGGATGAGGCTTTGAGCAACCTGGTGTAGTGGAGGGTTTCCCTGCCCATGGCAGGGGGATTGGAACTAGATGATCTTTGAGGTCCCTTCCAACCCGAACCATTCTATGATTCTATGAACCCAAGACGTTTTTATGATAGAGATGGTTAAGCACCAGGATGAATTGCCAGGAGGAGGAGTGAACTGTCTTGCAGATTTTTAAGAACAGTTTAGATAAATACGTGCCAGAAATAATTTGGTTGACTCATGCTTGGGGCAGGGGGAGGTCACTTGCTATTTTCTATGCTTCTATGTATGGAGAATTAAATTTTGCAATGCAACTTGTTATTTATTTCTCCCTCAACTTAGCATTTGACTAAAAGAAATGTATTTTTTTAATGAGAACAATCAATGTTGTATGGGTAAGTACAACTGATGTGCTAGGTGATCCTGAGCTTTGGTCCAGTCAGATTATACAAAACTCTCAATGCTTAACGGGTAAGCACATATTGCAAGAGAGAAATGCTCTCTTGCATGACAGGTCTGGTTAGTCTCTTGCATAGATGACTTGCCAGAGCCACTGAAATGGACTGCTAATTGTAATTCTTACTACGAGCTTACTTACAGCTATGGATCTCTGAGCACTTTACAGAGGCAGTTTTAAATCGTCCTAATTGGTACAGATGAGACTGAAGGCCTGTGTAACATACTTAAGGTTACAGAGTGAGTAACACAAGGAATCTCTCTCATGCAGGGAAAAGGCCTTGTGATGTATTGGGATCATCATACAGGTTCAAACACCAAGTTTGAACCAAGTTGAGTGCTGTAACCTTTCTCAGAGGGTTAGTGGCTCCAGCTCAGTTTCTCGTTTGGAAGAGTGTTTAAAGATGCCACAGTGCCCAGATACACAATAACCTATCCCTTCCCTTTGGATCTTGAAATGTTGCACACTTCTTAAGTATCCATTCCAAAGAGTTATAGTATAATTAACTAGAGTAAGTATGGAAATTCTTGATAAATATTCCTTTCCTTTTAAGCCTAGGCCATTTTGGCTTCAATGGCTTCCCAGGAAAGCAAGATCCATAGTTTAATCATGTGTTGTTTGAAAAACACAGTGACGCTTCCTGTAGTCACTGTGTGGGAGGTACTTTGCAGCTCTCTTCAGGGTAATTAAGATAAAAATCTTTTTTTTCTATCGTTGATAAAGACTAGAATGCTTTTTGCAAAAGCAAGCCTTTCAGTACCAAAGTGCGTATCCCTTTCAAATAACGTCTCTGCTTAAACGCAGGCCACTGTATGTTAATCACTGTATGGTTAAAATCAACATTGATTTTAATCAACGATTTCACTGGCTATAGTACTCATATTCCCTCTGAACTCTTCTGAATAGTGTTGGAACAGCTGTTTCCCTCTATTTTAGAAGGAGCTTTAAAACGATGAGTGAAGTCTCTCGTCTGTAGCAATTTACTTCCCAAATAACTTTGAGGGGAAAACTTTAATTTAAATGTAATGTTTTCATAATAGTTTTGTAAACTAAAAAGTACACAGTGATAATTATTTTTCCATTGTAATGATTCTGTATTTATTTTGTTTTATTCAACAGATCTTGGGCAATCAATTTTTTACACTACTACATGCTTACTTCCTTTTCTCAATGATGATATTTTGAGTACTTTACCTTATACCATGATTTCAACACTAGCTACCTTTCCTCCATTTCTGCACAAGGATATTATAGAGTATCTCAGCACATCTTTTCTGCCTATGGCTATATGTAAGTAGAACTCATTCTGGTATTGTTATGTCTCAGAAAACATGGTGCACTGCTATAATAGTGTTAGACTGTATGAGTCTAAGTTTGATCTCCCATAGAACTGTAATGGAACATCAATCTGCTGTACATAAAATAATATGTAAATATGTAATGATATGTAAAAGAATTCCATGTGACTTTTTCAAAGGGAAATAATTCTATATATTTTATTTTAGTTTATTATGCTAAGTTACTGTCTAAGTTCTTCCTTCATTTAAAGGGTGAAGGAAGCTTCTTAGTTAAGCTTCTTTAAGAAATACACTGTTTTCAGACTCGCAGAACTTTCAGTGCCAGCAGTGGCAGTTTGGAATACAGAATCAATGGGCAAACTGCTCCTGGAATGCTAGATGCAATAGCAACATGTGTAATTTTTGCATCTGGACAAAATCTGGATGTACAAGAATGACTCTTCTCAATGTACTAATGTTGTGATGAATTTCTGTTGTGTTTTTTTTTTTCACCTCCCTCTCTTCTTGGCATTTTTCCTTTAAGTTCTGTGCTTAATAGCTGTGCCTGTAATGCCTTCTATCCGTAAGTGTTAAGACTGAATCTGACGGTGCCTGCCTTCTTTTCTCTTTCTTTCTCCTTGCCCCCTGCCCCAAGAGTGTACATGATTACATAATTTAATAATCCCTGGAGAATGTGAATCCTGAGGTGTGTTCTGAATGCTCGTCTATGTGCCTGATAAAAAGCTTGATGGAATTTCAGTAGTAACAAGAAATTTAACCATGTACTGCAGATGGAAGCATTAGGATCAATATTAAAAGTCAGTTTTAACCAACAAGCCTTTTACTATGTGTGCGATCAAACACTGGAACAGTTTGCCAGAGAGGTTGCATATTCTCCATCCTAGCAGATGCTCAAAACACAACTGGACGACGTCCTGAGTACCTGCTCTAGTTGATGTTTCTTTGAGCGGGGAAGTTGGACAAGACAATCTCCAGAGGTCCCTTCTAACATCAGCCTTCCCATGATTCTGTGAGAATGTCTCCTCCTTATCTGTATTCCAGACCTTTAAGGAAAGACATGACCAACTTTTGTACAGAGTTCAACACTGATGTCATTTAAGGATGTAGAAGACGATGTTAGAACATGTAAAGAAGCACGGTCCAGTGTTTTGAGATTAAGATTTTATGGAAATTTATCACCTTTGTTTTCTGGCTCTACCAGTCTGTGATCTTGGAGAAATCTCTTAACTCTTCTGTACTTCAGTTTCCCCGTGTGAAATAGTCCCTTGTAAGACACTGCAATGATGCTTTTCTCTGTTACCTTTGACAGGTCTAATGTGCAAACGAAAATTACTAAGATGTATTTCATAGATGTGTGCAATAGGTCCTCTTTGGGTTAAGAACAGAATGTTGCATTAAAATCCATTTTCTTCCATTGCTGTTACCTATTAAAGAGCAGCTGATGTAGGTGACAGCCTGTCCTGTCTATCTTCAGATCTGTAAAACTGTTTTCTGAAACGACTAATTGAGCCAAACCCTTGGTGTGCTTAAGTAGATACTATTCCCCAACAGTCCTTGGCAGAGATGCATCCATGTAGAGCATGGGAGCATCCTTTGTCATGCTGCCTTTTTCTTCAAAGGGTTTTGGTTAGATCTCCATGTGAAACCGATCTACTGCTCTTTAAATTTGGCTTCTAGTACTGTGTCCTACTTTTCTGCTGATGTCCACGTTTTAATTGGCAGGTTAGAGCTGCTGAGTATTTTGCAATTTAAATCCATACAAATAGACCTTGCTCGAATAATTTGGGGGCTCTTCTATGTGTGGGTGAGATTCAGAAAAGAATGAATGAAGTGCAATGAAGAGAGCCATTGTAATGTTAGGCCCTGTGGGGAAGTATCAGACAGAAGAGAGAAATTCTCCTTTTTCCTTTCCCTTCTTTTCCAGTTGAGCGCTCTTTGAATTAGTGTCCTAGTCTTTCCCCACTGGGGATGATATGCACCTTTACAAGGCACGTGCAGAACCTTTCCTTCCCCTAGTGTTCAGCTTTGAATCTGACTGAAAGGAGGATGCAAGAGATTGTAAGCTACTGGAAAGCCAGATGGGAAGGATGAATGCATCTTACTGAACTGGTAGCTACAGTTCTGTGCTTCTGTCCCAAATACTTGGTATTTGGGTCCTGGCAACCAGGCTTGGGAAAGCGCTGTGAGTGGGGAAGATACATGCCACATCTCTGCGTAGGAGGTTGCCTTCAAAGCCATATTGCCATGTTACAGTTCAGCAAATAAAGACCTACACTCTGCAGGGATTTTGCAAGTATATCATTTAGTAGTAACCACTTTACAGGAGACCAGAAGGAGCTCTGACCACTTTATGTGTGAGGTCAAAGTTACAACATAGCTATACTTCAGTGCTACTGTTTAGCATTATCTTAGCACAGTTCGCATAAGAAGGGGGACTAATTTTTCTGCTACATAACTGTAACTTGAATTCATACCCTGTGCTCCCTGAGAAGTAATCTGTGCCATACACCAACAGCCAGCAGCTACCACCAGGCCCAACTCTTCATCAGTATACCTCAACAGCAAGGCTTCCAATTTTTTCTTGTTTCTCTGTCCTCCGCTTCCTCGCTCCCTTTCCTACAATCCAAGCCCTATGTGCACTTGACTATGCAAGTGACACTGTTTTGACCAGTCTGTGGGTTCTGAAGGAGATTGATACTGAGAAGGTCACTGTCTTCGGCTACTGTAGCTTTGAGAATGAAATCTTACTGATTTGGAAAACCATGTGTATGTTCTGTGAAGCAGTACCATATTCTTAGTCATCTTTCTCTTCCAGCAGAAGAGAACCCCTTCCAATACACAATGTTTCTGGGTTTTTTTAGGTTTTTGGTTTAGTGCGTTTTGCTTAGTTTTAATGACATGGTACCTTAGGAATTTTATTTGCATGAGTTGGAATCAGTTATGTGCTATTCTTGCCTAATTTTCTTTCTTATATGGTATAAAATGTTTTTTTTTTTTCTCCTTTCTTTCAAGTGGGATCCTCAAAAAGAGAAGGTGTTCCAGCACATGTCAATCTATCTGCATCATCGATGCTAATGATTGCAATGCAGTACACATCAAACCCAGGTATGGGTAAACATGTGACATAGTATCAATCTCTATAAAACTATGAGTCATGAAGTACTGTGTCAAATGCAATCAGAAAAGTTCAGATGGTGGGAAAAATCTGTTTTACCATCCAACACAGGATGAAAATTAGTGATTTTAGTCAAAACTGAATTCCGAGCATTATGCTTGAAGTAATAATTATGTAGATAAAAGATCTCATTGTGATGAAGAAATAGGATTTTGCCCAGGATTGGAGACTCTGATCTACTCTTGCTTGACATCAGAAAATAGCATTTATATGTAACATCAGTGTTGGAGAGAAATCACCACTAGCTTTGACTGTAGAAATTCATAGTGACAGTTTGTCATGTACTCCGATTCATATCCCACCAAGGTCATAACTGGTACTATTTTTTTAAAAAAGACAGGTAATACTGGATGCAGACTCAACAGATCTGTGAGGAATTTAAATGTAATTATAAGTATCTAAACACAAGGCCATTCTGTCTCACTGTGGCACAGTCTCAGTTAAATCGGTGGTATCACATAACCACATTGAAACAAAGTTTAACCTGAGGGAGCTGTTACATTGCATAATAGTCAACTATCTCCCATTTTATGCAGAGGGGTAGATGGAGTGTGTGGGGAGGAACCCCACACTGCAATATGTGCATGAGAAGTGTCACTTCATGCTGACGTAGTTCACAGTGGTAAATAAAAGCAGCACACCATTTTAAAAAGCTGCTTGCACAAGTTAGGTTTTTTTCATGAAATATTCTGTTTTTGTGAATTCCATGTGCCAGCTGTATGAGGAAAATGTTGCCCTGTGGTTTTTGGAAAGCCAAACATGTGAAATAGTTGATTTGGCTCTCATGTTTGTTTGATGCAGAGTGGCTCCTATAGCCTTTGGTATACATGAAAATAATGTATTGTTACATGTAACTTCCATTACTGCCTCAAGACAAATGACAAGATACCCATTTACAGCTTTACATTGTGCCAGAGGGACAAACTTTAAGTGAATCAGCAGGTATTGTTAAACTAGATGTGTTTGAAAAAGATCTACATTTCTGTGCAAAAAGCTGTACACTCATAATACTCATTATCTTACTGCATTCCTTGACAGAAACAAGTCACTGATATTTAATCTTTTATGATGGCTCTCAGGGCAATGATTCTTGAGGTACAGAGTTTTGGACAGACAAAGCAAAGCCAACCAGCTAATTACGTCACTTCTGTAACTTCAGTTTCCATTTCAGTATTATGTCTATACTGTCTTTTCTCTCTCAGTGTATCACTGCCAATTATTGGAATGCCTCATGAAATATAAACAAGAAGTATGGAAAGTAAGTTATGATTTTATATACTTTGTGGAAATGACTGTGTTTGGATAGTGATAAAAACCATATGTATTGAAAATTGAACTGACTGTGTGCCCAGAAGTTATAGATAATCTTTATATCTGATCCTTCTTCTGGATTATGGAGAGGAAAGTCCCTCTGATATTTAGTTTACAGAAGCAGCTCCATGTTTTGCAGAACAGAGCTCTGTTTCCTAAATACGATGTGATTGCAGCTCCAATTAGCAAGAATTTTAATAACCACCAATCTTCTCAGTTCATGTGGGTCTGCACTTTTACGAGGACTATTTGTGAGTATTGTCTTGTCCTGAATCTGATCTGGATCCAGTTATCCATATCACTTACCTTTGCTCCATGGCTAGAGAGAGGCTTCGTTTGCTATGTGTTAGTATACTATGAGGGGTGGGTGGTAGCTGGTAGATGCTCTCATCAAACTCAGAGGCCACTTGTGAACATGTTGTTGAAGTTAGTCATCTAATCTACTTGTAGGAGCATACAAAGGATGTTTGGTAGGGCATGAAATGCATCTATTTTGTGTGTTCAGGTATCTTTTGAATGGTAATATGTATTGAATTGGGTTTTGTTACCTTGCAAAATAAACATTTTGTACGTGTCTTTCCTTAGGATTTGCTATATGTGATAGCCTATGGACCATCTCAAGTTAAACCTCCAGCAGTACAAATGTTATTTCACTATTGGCCCAATTTAAAACCCCCTGGGGCAATCAGTGAGTACAGAGGACTGCAGTACACAGGTCAGTGCAGCTGTTTTTGTATACGCCAAAATACATATAAAGGAAATGACCAGAAGTGTGCTCATGTTACGTGTTTACTGTTCTACAATGTGTTTTGAAATCTTTTATTCTATAAGTTGGTACTTTGGTAAGTATATACCATATCAATTTCTCTGTATTTCCAAAAGATTTTATGAAAAATAAAAACTGTAATTGTGGCTAGTAAATATATTGTGTTACTCCTGATACTAACTGTACCGGAACAGGAGAAGAAATAAATACAGTATTCCAAATGGTCTGTGAAACTGCTTTCTTGGCCTCACAAGGGTTCTGGCTTATGTTCCTTTCAGTTATTGCTTTGATTGCTTTTGTTGTGCCAGCTGCTGTCACTGCTGCTGTTGCTAAGACTCCTTATCTGGCTGTTACTGTCAAAAAAAAAGTCAGGTGATGTCAGGTGCAGTCAGTATAATGGATGAATTCTCAAGGCTGATTATAGGGTGAAAATGAGAGACAAAGTCAGGAATGCAGCTGGAGCTGATTACGTGGATGGTACAAAGTCCTCTATCCACCAGACTCCCCAGTGATACTGATGAGATTGTGCTTCTGTGGTGGGGGCTGTCCAGCAGCAATTCATGACTTGTTTTTCCTACTTGCCTGTCTCACCCGGTTCCAAATAATCTCTGTCGTATGGAATATATTTTGTTGACTTTTAAAATTTCTGGACCAGAATGCCACATTTTAAATAATAAAAATGAAGGGAAGGATTGAAAGAGTCCTTAGAAGACCTGCTAGACCAACTCAAGTACATCCTGAATGTTCCTGCTACATGTTTGTCTCATCTTTCTTAAAGCCTTCCCTTGAAGGGTTGATAGATTTTCTTGACTTCTTAAAATATCATTATTCTTGTACTGCTTTGCATCACTTCTTTCATGCAAGCAGGTCTGTAAACTAAGCATGATATTCCATCTGAACTGTTACTGGCACTGGGTAAACTGGAATAATTTTCCTATATATAAATTTCCTGTTCATATATCCGAGAATGGGATGAGCATTATCAGCAGTTGCATGGCATTTTTACCTGGAGCATTCCACATAGCATCCAAGTGATGCCAGTTGAACATACCTTTGTTGTTTACTTCTTCTCATTACAAAGCTAAGGCTCTTTCTGTGGCTGGAGTATTTTTCCTGTACCATATCTGTGTTTTCATTTTGCCTGGGAATGTTACTGAATTTACTTAGCTACTCCTACCATCCTTTTCCTGGAGTGGAAGGATAATTAATTAGTTCAAGGTGTTGGTAAGATCAGAGAGGGTCTACAACGGGGATGTCTGTGTCTTACTTCTTCCATTTCTTTGTGAAGTTCATGGTTCATTTCATAATTATATCTCAAATAAGCCAGCAGGCATGTATATTCTGGGTTGTTTATTGTAATTATTAGGCTTTCTGAGGCATAGCTAAATCTTCTCTCATATTTGTATAGTACTTAGTACAAGAGGATCTCGTTCTCAATTGATACCACTAGACACAAAGAATGTATTTTCTCTGTTTATTCATCAGCTGTATTTTCATTTTGCAGCCTGGAATCCTATTCATTGCCAACACATTGAATGCCATAATGCGATTAACAAACCAGCTGTGAAGGTACCGATGTTTCTTCAAGGGTCAAACCCAACTATCTAGGGGATGGGAGGTTGCACTTCAGCCCCAGCCATGTGCTCTGATTGTGTGCAGGTGACCAAGAGCAGGAGCTAAGGGAACAGCAAAGCCTGTTGAGATCAAGGGGGCCGGGACTTTCAATATGTTCTTCGGCTGCCTAAAGCAAGATGGGATATTTCCTCCAAATACTGTGGGCCAAGTCAACATGAGGATGGTTGCAGAGCACTTTATAAAATTCTAAGCTGGCTTCTGGCCAATCCATGTAAATATTTTCATTAACACGTGTATGTGTGTAAATACATGCATAAATATTACTATATACAGGAAACATTACATCAGTTACATAGGTGCATGGTCACCTTAGTATCTTGATTGAAGTCATATAATGCACCTGCTCTGATTGTGATCCTTTGCTTAGAATGTCCCCTAAAGCAAACAGCAACAAAACTTTACTTACCTCTTTTATAGTCCTCTTTGAGGGGAGGTAAATGATGTCTTTCCTGTTTACACACAGGGTAACAAAAAATAAAATGGCTTGACCAGGATCATAGTGTAATTTGATGGCAGAGGCAAGAACAGCACCCCAAGTCCAGCACATACTACAGTTAGGTGTACCAATTAGTTACATTTGTATCTAGTTAAATGTGTAGATACAATCGATTTTCCTGGCATCAATTCGTACAATACCATAATTACACTAGTCATAAAGTTCTTCAGTGAGCCTTTTCCACAGGCTATGATATGGATAGGGCATAATTGTGGCACCTATCTCACAAGTCATGCAAAGGACCACTTTCCTGCCCCCTCCAATTGTTCTCCATGATCTCTTTTATAGGCAAAAAAGCTGGAAGGTGTTGCTTCATGTTGTAGTGATCACTAGATTCAGACTAATCACTGAATAGAGTAAAAATCAATGAAACTTGCAGTTCCAAGCTTTGCAGATGAAATGCCTGAATTGTTTTGAATGATCTCTTAGCCTAACTTTGACAGAACCAGTCTTGATCAGATGTCACTCAGAAAAATGCAGCCTGTTGTCTCTTGGACAGATGAATGCAAATCTGGTTAACAAAGATGAGAAACACTGAGAGAGGCATTTGTCTTGATAAATAATATCTTGCACTTGAATGGAATAGTAAACATTATGATTTAAGTGTTTAAGATATTGTGTATTTGTACTACTGTTCAGGTTTTCCTTAAATAGTACAAAACACTTAAATGTCTATGTAATTGGCTGTTAACTGTAACTGTTTTCTGTAACTGGCTAACGTGCAAGGATAAAAGCTAATGCAAGGCAAAGTTTGGACTTAGCTGTCAAGGGAACTATGGGTCCCTAGTCTTCATTCTGTCACTGGAATTGTACTGTATAGTTAACAACTATGATGACTGAAAATTAGACTTTACTGGAAGATGTGTTACTAAGAGAAAAAAAATCTAGACTTTTACATTATCTTGTCCTAAGCAATGGATCTTCTAAGTGACTGTCTCTTTGGGGGGTGGGGGGGAAGTAAGTCTGTCATGACTGCAATATAAATGTGTAACACAAAATATACTTGTCTTTCAGAGAGTGATAGTACTGATATTGAAGTATGTCCTATTCTCTTCCCATTTTCATGCTCTCATTTTCAGTTGCATGCCTCTCTTTGTTAGAAATAATTTGAGATGCTGTACTGCCAGATGCTGAGTACCATCTTTCAAAATACTGAATGCTCTCGACACATACCAAAGCTGCATTGTATTGTATGTCCTAGCATTCATGTGTTAAACTTTCTCCGTGAACTTCAGTGAACAAATATGTTAATTCTTTTCCTTCTCTATGTTTCAGATGTGCATTGACCCATCCTTGTCTGTGGCTTTGGGTGATAAACCACCTCCCCTATATCTTTGTGAAGAATGCAGCCAGAGAATTGCAGGGTAGGTAAACTAAGATCTGGAAAATGATCAGGTCTAGTCAGACCCCAGCATTCAGAAGTTATGCTTTAATTTGATACGATTAGCATATAATTTATATAGATAACCCTGTTGAAATATATGGAGCACACTAACACTTGTTATGTATAAGGATTACAGAAATCTACCCTACATGATCAGCATTTGCATCTAACTTGAACAGTAGTGAGTTTTAAAGTTAAGATCTCTGAACGAATATCTACTGTGGGATGCATTGACAATGACAGGCGAACCTTGTGAATGTACAAGCTTTTGCTTATGAAACGTGTTGTCTCCTCCTCCTTTAGTTGTTGTTAAAAGCAGGACGTTACAATGAAAGCTCTTTCACAGAGACTTCACTTCTCTTCTTTAATTGAGAATAATCTGAAATACATGTTATTCTCAAGGGTATATTGTGAAGCAGCAGAGTATTGAAGCATTGAAATTGTTCCAGGCTTGTCCAGTGCCTGGAAGGAATATAGCCTAAGATGAACTAAGCTCTCTTATTCTGTCTTTTTACTTTTTTTTGTAAAAAATTGCTAATTTGGTTTGCATTACTTTACAAGATGTACTAATACTTATGGGGAGTTCCAATCATTGGTTCAAATGGACAAGGTTACAAGTAGTTCAGAAGCTACATGTTTGATTTTTTTTTTTTCCCCAGTTAAGACATCTTTATGTAACACCAGCTGTGTTATAAAGCTGTAGGAAAAGCAGTTATATCTCACCTTAGGTTTTTAAGTCGTCATTGATTTAAAGCTGCAGGAAAAAGTAATTGAATTTGGTAGAAGCATAGCTTCTAAGGTGACTCATAGAAAATGGTACTGTTTCCTATGTTTGCCTGTTTTTCTTTCCTGTCATTTCTTAGCCCTCAGGCTTTCAGAGCACACGCTATTTTAATTTGATAAATTTGTGCCTTAAAAATAATCTTTTGAAAGCCATGAACATGGTGGACCAACATCAACGAAGTGGTAATTTGCAATAAGACAGGCGCAACAAAGAGAAGTAATGTAAAGCAACCTGCAATTTCTAAAACTGCATTTGTAAAAAATCAGCTTCAGAATAATGTCAGTCCTACCACATTAACTTAGATAAATTTCCTCTGTGCAAAAACGAATGCATATAAAAATTAAAAATGTAAAGCTAATTAGATATACAATTTTTATAGGGATCACAGTGAATGGTTGATTGATGTTCTTCTGCCACAAGGTAAGAGATATTTTAAGGGTAGGTACAAACTATGCATAATTGTACAACCCTATGCTTACTGATGTTTCTGCATGCTGTATTACTTGAAATGATGCATTCTGTTCTAAAGGAATTTTTTAGCATTCTCAACTCGCTTGTACTTCATACTGCTTAATGTCTTTAAAGTACTATGAAAAATTGACTAATCCTCTACCTGAAATAGTATGTAACTCTATATATGTGAGGAAATAGACAATAGAACAGTTTTTCAGATCTTGAAGGATCCACAGTTGGGGCCAAGTTTTTTAAAAGTGTTTCTGTCTCATGCCAGTGTCCAAAAAAAGGGACTCGTTCTTCTGGTGACCTGGGTCTGATTCAAAAGCTCTTAAAGCTTCTGAAAATCTGTTCTATGAACAGAAGGCTATAAAGGATATCAGAAAAGGACATAAAATATTTTTCAATGATCCAGTCATTGTCCTTTGGGCAGTGAGAGAACCTGATATTCTGTTATCTACCAGAACGCAGACAAAGCTAGTTGACAGGCTAATCAGAATTTTCTGGGTTTAAAAGGGCAGTTGTGTATTGTCTAAAATAACCCTTTTAAGGACAGAACAAAGACACTCCCTCTGTCTTTGTTCTGCAAACTGAAAATTCTTAGGCAGTGGAGACTTTTTTACTGTCTCCTTCTAGTTAAAATCTCATGCAGATTAAGAATGCTTTACTTACTTAAGGGAAGTACTTCTTTTTACTCAGCTGCCTGTATTTACTGAATCTGATGTTGCCAGGACAACAGACTGAATAGCTACTGCTTACAGGTTGGATCTGCAAACATTTTGCTATGGAGTTATGGGCCACAGACATAGTGACTGCTCTACATTGTACATCCATATTCACTAATCTTTCATCCTGTGAGCTTCCACAGGCAGTGTAGGCATATGAGCCATGTCTCCCACAGCATGCCGCAGCAGTGTGCCTACAGGTGTGCTGTCACAAGCCTGTCAATGAGGCAGAGGCATAAGCAGAAGGTGGATGGGATACAGAGCACGCTACACTTAATGCACCAAGGCTGTTCTTTCATTTCCCTGTGGAAATAGTCAGTAGGCCTAAGTGTACAGTGTCCTATCTCATGCAGTCCAACAGGCTTAGAGGTTTCAATAATATCTGGAAACACAAGTTTAGCCTCAAAGACTTCCTTGCAGCAAGTCCATTTTTCCATGGCTGCCATAGAAAAACAGAAGGATCGTCATTCTATGTTGATGTTTTGTATGCCTTCCCCTTACAGCTGAAATTTCTGCTATATGTCAGAAGAAGGTAAGATTCAGTCATTTGTGTGATGGGGCATGATTCGATGTTGTGTGTAGTGTCATTCCATTACTATGTGGTGCGTTCTTTTTTGTACCATTCCAAATTTTCACAATCTATCCATGAATGCATTAGTTGGTGGATGGAAACGATTCAGCAGCAAGATTTCTTTTTGTTAAAACCACTGATGCTTGACTTGAGTTGTAGGTTTTTATTGAAGTGCCAATTAGTAAAACAATTCAATTATGTAGTTGAGTTCAGTTTTTATTCTATAACTCTGCTTATAAAGAGGATAGAGCAAGAAATTAGTTTTAAATGTAAGTGTTTATATCTTCTCATCTCCTTAAAGTCTTAGATTAATCTTAAATTGGACAAAAATCCTGCTGTAAACTGCATATTTTTAAAAATATGTGGACTGAAAGTCTTCAGTGCTTGGCTCTAAAAAGATTGCTGACAAAAAGAATCTGCCTGCAATACATGCCAGTTAGTGTGTTTTAGTAACATTTTAATAATGAGGAATACAGTGTATAACATAGTCTAGATCTTATGTCGTAAAGAAAGCTTTTATGTTGGGCTGGATTACCAGGTGGCAAAAATAAAGGTTGCGCATATTTTGGAGGCTTGGATGGTTACCTGTGATAAGGCAGATCCTTATGTAGCATAAACTGGTGTGGCACCATTGATTACACTCCTAAGGATCTGCCTGTTGCTACGTGTAACTTAAAAAGACATTCTGAAGTATAAGCAGGGATTAAAAGAACTACTGTAACTTTTAGAGATTGCTCCAAGCCAGAAAGTTGAGGCTGATGTTGGTCTGGCCTGCCCCAAAAGAAAAGCAACCATGACATTTAAGTCCAGGTCCAGCATTTAGGCTTGAGCTCATCTTTCTGGAAGTTCAGTGGCACTTGGCATCAGGAGTTTGGACACAGTTGTGCTTATATATAGTGATTTTGGAAATGACCAGCACTTGAGCCAGTTCCCCAGTGCTGATTCTCATCCTTGTTTTCAGCTCCACTTCCTGATACTTGTGGCCTGATAAAATCTTTTTTGTTTTCCAGAACTGTAGTTCACATGTCAGAAGAGCTGTTGTCACATGCTTCTCGGCGGGCTGCTGTGGCCGCCATGGCAACAGGCCAGTGCGCTATTGCAAAAGATGCCATTCGAATCATCACAGCAGTGAAGTTGGGGCAGCAGCAGAAACCCATCTTTATCAGACCTCACCACCCCCTATCAATACTCGGGAGTGTGGGGCAGAGGAACTCGTCTGTACTGTGGAAGCTGTGATCAGGTAATATGACAGCTTATGAGGCATCAATATGAAAAGCAGGATCAGAGTTTCATGTAAATACTGCCTGCAAATCTTGTGCAATTTGTTTTTAGTTTCACCAGGATAAGTTCAGAGCAAGGGCACTGAACTCCTGCTGCATTAGCAGAGTACTGGTCAGCTGTGAGTGTTGTCCTCATGGAAGGTGTCAGCCTTGAATCCTAGAATTTGATGTTATTTTATTTTTGTTCTCAGGCAAATGATGACGTAGATGCCTTAACCTCTAGTTGTTCTTGATCAGATACCTGCATCCAGTGCAGGAAAGCTGCATTCACTGACCACGAGCTTGTTTTGTAGCTTGCTGAAGGAAGCAGAGTTTCATGCTGAGCAGAGGGAGTATGAACTCAACCGCAGGAGACAGATGGGCCTCTCCTCTTCCCATCACTCCCTGGACAACACAGACTTTGATAATAAAGATGATGACAAGCATGACCAACGCCTCTTGAGCCAGTTTGGAATCTGGTTCTTGGTAAGAAATTCTTGTTCTCCTTTCTCACTCCACTTCCCTCTCCTTTTCTTTCTGAACCCTCAATTTTGTCTCTTTTTTTCCACTTCTTGGGTTTAGCTGGATATTTTGCTGATTTGTAAGCAAAAGGAAGGAGTTCTGTAAAGCTATCAGACTTGAGAGATTTCAGAAATAGTTTGCATGGAGCTGCTGGCTGCCTTCTGAGTCCTGTATGGAGTGTGTAACAGAGTTACTCACCCTCTCAGTTTTTTTTATTGACTTTCTGTGTGCTGTCAACTTCTGCTCACAAGTGCCCTCTGTTGAGTGCCATTATTTTAACCTTCCAAGGCATTCTACTAAAGATCTGTCTTTCACCATCCATCTTTCAATATCACTCTCTGGAAGCTCAGCTTTCTCTCTTACCTCTGAAGAGGCTGAAGGAGTCTTAGTGGGCTGCTACTCCTTCCTGCCTTCAGATTGGTCTAGCTGGATCAGTCCCAGTCATTGTACTTCAGCTAATTCACCTGGTGTGGGTTGACAGAATGAAGCCCTGCTGGTTCTACCCCTCACAGTAGCTAGCAGAGATTATTCCAAGATAGCAGGGCTGCTGCTGGCTAATTCATGAGCAAGCCAGGCTGGAGCCTGATAGATCCTCAGGAATTGGATTCTGCAATTCTTCTTAAGGAAAATTCTCCTTCTCTGGCTATTTCAATTCACCTTGAGCTCTCAGACTTTCTCCTTGATCACTCAGTGACAAGTGGGGAATAAAGACCTCTCATCCATCATCTGAACAGAGATAGGGACAGCAGAGTGGCAGGTATGGAATTCCATAATGTCAACGAAGCTGCTCTGCTGCTTCAAGTGACTACATGAGTAAACTCAAATTCTGCTGATATCTTGTGGATTTTTTTTAATGTTCTTTTAGACTTAAAGCCTTTAATTATACTTTTAAATTTTTTTATTGTGCAATATTCACCTGTTCTATTTCAAATGATGTTTTTTAAAGACTGAAGGCTTACATTTTCAGGAGTAGAATTGAAGTGAGAACAGGACAGGTTTTGTTACGCTGTATGTGCCTCATCCTCTACATTGAGAGTCTCTCTAAGGTAGGGAGGGGGAGCACACTGACTTCATTCTATTTTTACAAAATTTCTTGAGTATTGAGTATTGGCAGAGATGAGAGCACAGATTGTAAGAAATAGTGGGTTGCTGTTTTCTTTCATAAAATTAATACCTTTCATCTAGAAACTGGATAGATCTTGAGAGTCCTTATTAAAAAAGGCTGCCAGCTGATACTGCTTTTGAGTTAACACTCAACTGAGACAGGCACCAGGAAGCAAATGCCTTAACTTCAACCTGCAATGAAGTGGAACAATGAAGACTATACTTTGAATTGGCAAGGTTGTGGTTATCTGCCTCATCGCAAGGATAAACATGAAGGAAAAGCACTTGTGAGATGGATTCTGGTCTTCTGTGGGAAGCAGTGCTGTCAACTCTTTCCCCAGAAATGACATCAATGTTTCTTCTTTGTCTACTTGCTGCAAGGCAGCTGTCACTGGTTTCAAGTTGCCAAGTGCTTAGAGTACAGCTTTCACTAGGAAATGGCAACAAACAGCTCATAGGCGGTTAAAAGAGCTTCCTAAATCTCCTGTCATCTGTTATTTTCAGTTCTTTGGATTCAGTGCAGCTACCTGACTTGAAACTTTGTCTCCTATCCCCAGAAGATACCAAGAGCTCAAATAGCAGGGGATGAAAGGCTTAGCAGTGTGCCTGGTCTGTGAACTGGGGTACAGACTTCATCTCAAATTTGGGACAGTTTTACAAGGCAGACATCATTTTAGAAAGAGAGAGTTTGGGGAAGGGGAGAAGAATAGCAATTATTGTGTGAGAATTTTTGAGAACTTAAAACTGATATCCCTGTGCCAAATGAGGGCAAAATTCAAAATTTGAATCTTTTTGCAAAGATCACTTATTATATGAAGCAGACATCTTCTTTAAGACTTTTTGAAACTCTTAATTTGATTTGTCTTTTTAATTTGTGCATTTTACGTATGTGTCTATGTTTCAGTTTGTCAAAGCATTCTGTATTGATATTTTCAGTGTCTAAACTAAGGAACAAAAAATTCAGTGCTTGTTTTTTTTCCTCTTATTGTTATTTTCTAGTTTTGAAATGTTTTGTCAATTGTCCTGTGCTAAACTCTTCTTAAAACTGATTAGCTCATTTGTATTCTATGTAATCTGCATCCTTGTATCTCTGAGAATTCACAAAATGTAGTAGACAAACAATTTGTCACCTTTAATTCTAGAAGTGAAACTTGATTTGTGTTTCTGTCTTCCAGGTGAGCCTTTGCACTCCCAGTGAGAATACACCCACAGAGAGTTTAGCAAGGCTGGTTAGCATGGTATTCCAGTGGTTTCACTCTACAGCTTACATGATGGATGATGAAGTTGGTAGCCTGGTTGAAAAGCTTAAACCCCAGTTTGTTACCAAGTGGTTGAAGACAGTTTGTGATGTCCGGTTTGATGTCATGGTTATGTGCCTCCTTCCTAAACCAATGGAGTTTGCCAGGGTAAGAAAAATTAATCTGAAAGTTCCTTTATTTGCCACAGAGATTGAAGTCTTAAGAGACTATTTCTCCCCAAGCTCTTGTCAAGTCAAAAGAAATCTTACTGATTGAGGGAGCAGTGGAGTTCAGGAATTTTTTCCTCTTCACAGCGTTTTTTGTTTTACTGTGTTAGAGAGTGAGGATTATTTAAAGTAATGTGAAGACAGATTGGAAGAATATTATAGGTATTGAGAGATACTGTACATTTTTGATGGCTGCACATTTCCATTATGCTGCTGAAGCATTGAAGCTTGTCTTTAGTAAAAGGCATCATTTGTTTGCCCCCAGATATAAGCGTGTCCTTTATTAGTCTGCTTTACTAGTGTTACTCTGTTCTTTGCATACTTCATCTCTGCAGCTGTGAATTAAGGTTCATGAAATCACACAGCTGTAACTGAAAGAAACTCTGGGCATACTGATGCCCTGTAGCTTCTAATACCTGATTTAAGTGCCTCAGTTAAGAGACTAGTCTACCGTGGTTCACCTTACTGCTGATGGAGAGCGAGAGACTTATTCGGAAGGTCATTCAGGGTGCCTAAGTGATTCAGTTGCTGGAATTGCTTCTAGAAAGAGTCTTTCCTTCTGTCCATTAATTATGAAGCAGAACTTGCCACTTAACCTGGACAGTGAAGACAGGCAACAAAGTCAGGTATGTGAATATTCCTCTGTAGAAAATGAAACATCAGCATGAAAATAAGAACTTCATATTTGTGAGGATTTTAAGACTTTTTTTCTCATTTATCACTGCCAACTATACCACATGTGCTTTTGTAAGAAGACTTTGATTTTGTGACCCTCTTATGTAAATTGTCCAGGGGGTATGTTAGTTTTGTTTCCTAAAATCAAGCGGCTAAACTAGGAAGGCACGTAAAGACTTGATGTGATATATTACATCATCAGGCATGAAGTGTGCATCTATGGATTTTTTCATGACCTAATATGTGATATTTGCTGTACATGCGCAGATCAGCATGTGTATGTGTGTTATTCTGAACAATCGCCCTGAAGATATACCTGGCTGTGGGAAGAATGGAGCGCAGCTGAGGGAATTTGAGAGGTGGATGGATACATTGAGTGTTAGGACTGAAGAACATAGATCAGGGCTTTGAGGCTAAAGGGGAAAGGAAGGACTGAATCTCATGCTGTAATCTGTTGTGGATCTTTTTCTTGTCTCGTATCCAGCCCCTTTTTTTGAGTTTTATTGTCACCACTGTGGTACTTAAGACTAGACTGACAACTTGCCAGATTTACAAGGGTTCACTAGAACATGGAGACAAAACAACCATGAAATTAGCTGTGATGAATGGAGAAAAGATAGTTTCTTGGCTGAGATTACCAGTGGTTGCTGCCAAAACAGCAGGCATCTCTAGAGCCATTAGTCAGGAACAGCAGCTATGAGCTGAGGTCAGTTAGAATAATTAATCTCTCTAGGCCAGTTACTTATTTACTTAGAAGTATATTTTTTGGCTTCCATCACTTAGAACCTTCCCTCAAAAAACCTCAAAACAAACAACCACAAAAGAACACCTGGTACAGACCAAGTTTTTCAAAATAAAGAACCAATACTGTTACAAGTTGCCCAGAGCAAATAATTAGAGGTGCAAGTTTGACCAGGCAAACCTGTGCCTTGTTGAGAACTGTAAATAAGGAGAGGTCACTGTGTCATGACCTGGAAGTGAGCAAACTTAATCTAAGTCTTGGACAGTGCTTTAGTGTACTGTGGATCAAATGAGAGAGGAAAAAACCAATGCAATCCCCATGGCTGAATTCTAAATTCAGACTGGAAGGTGCTGATGATCACCCCCCACAATTTCTTGGCTGCAACACACTGACCAAATTTATGGTACTGGGCAAGTTACAGGGACTAGAGACGTTGTTCATCAGTATGATTCCTGGAAACACCCACAGGTTGGTGGATACTGGGACAAATCATGCAGTGCTGTGACCCAATTAAAAGAAGGGCTGAATCGAATCCTTTGCTTGATTCCATACAATGTGATAAACCAGCCGGTGTGGGAATGTATCATGCCAGAGTGGTTGGAAGCTATAAGGACGGAAGTGCCTGATAATCAACTGAAAGAATTCCGGGAAGTGTTGAGGTATGTAGACATATATAGGAACCATTTTATCGTTGCACATGTTGATTGTTGAGGGTTTTAGCACAACAAGATGGTGACAACAAGTAAAAATGTCTGTGTGCAATAGACAGTAGTGAGTGAATGCTTCTGAATTTTTTATGACTTCTATTTAGACTAAAGCATTTAAGCTTCGGCAAAGTTTCCTTTTACTGCTTCTGATACCCTCAAATCTGTATCAAGAGCCAACTACATGGATGCTTCTGTGCTGTGAGCAAGGCACATTTTCAGTGGCTTCCCGCAGCATGGCGGAAGAAACATCTTTCTCCTTCTGGTCAGCTGTTGATGAGAAATGGTAGGGATTAATAGAGCTGACACTGAAGGAGTGATAATTGGTATTAATTTAGCTAATATCTTCCACTATTGAGGAAAGAAAACACCAGAATAAGAATGGTGGCTGTCTGAGTCATGATTTCCTGTCTGGTATATGCCTTTGACAATAAGACTTCACATTGCCTTTTAACTGATGAAGAGTCTCTGAAACTGACTCTTAAGTTTCTGTTTGTAGGCATTGATGTAAGCTTTTTTTAGTGCAAACAGAGTAGTGGAGGAGTGGTGAGATGATAAATTTTTCTATTTTTACATTGGATGTTGAAAAAGATATTACTGTCAAATGAAAGTAGGCATGATATGAGATGTAATGTAAATTCTTAAGGTGCATCACCAAATTCAGAGATGACCTTGTGCAGTCAAGACAGGTGGTATCAGCAGCCTAGCTCAACTCCCGTGGAGGGTGAGGATGCAAGTAAGATTACAGAAGTGTCATCAGTGCTGGTAGTGAGATAGGCTTTCTACCAGTTTTCTGTTATATCTCACACAGCGTATGCCATGGTAACTCAGTAATGCTATGTTTTTGTTCTACTTTTCAGCAAAATGTTTGACATTGAACTTTGCCCACTCCCTTTCTCCATGGAGGAGATGTTTGGCTTCATTAGCTGTAGATTCACAGGGTATCCATCCTCTGTGCAAGAGCAAGCATTGCTTTGGCTGCATGTAAGTGTCCTTTCTTAACAAGTCATGCTGAAGCAGCTTATGATTTTGAAAAAGAAAAAAAAAGGGGGGGGCAGACAGGGGCAGGGGCGTGGGAAGAAACCACCTTGGAACCTTTCTGCCCTTTACTTAGTCCCAGTGTAAGGATGGTTGGTGGGCAGATCCTGGGAAGCTTTATGTTACTAGCCTATCATAGGCAATATAATGGAAGCCTGGAAATTCCTTTTACCTTTGAATATCATTTGTATCTTTAGGGCCATTCAGCTGTCTTACTTATTGCCAGCAGTAATTTTTAGTCTCCGCAAAATTTGGTCTGTAGATTCTGAAATTAATTCCAGACTCCAGAAGCAGCTGCAGTTGTTCCTGCATATGAAAACTGGATTAGACTACCTTTGTACCCATCAAGCTTTCTGCTGATCTGGCCGTTTTGTGCTATATTTGCCCGCAAAGGAGGCGTTCATCCAATGTTCATATTCAAAAGCTAAGGGACAGCCATGTCAGCTGGGGACAATGAATTCAAAAGGATATAAAATTTTCCACAGCACCTCAGAATAATACCTGTATTCTTCATTAGCACATCTTTTCTGCTGAGAGTTATTTTAGTTTAGCCTCTGCAAAGACTAGTTTACCTGATGACTGTAGAAATTTTCATGTATGCAGAGTTTTCAAGTAAAGTATGATTTATTTATTTTTTTTTAATTTTTTTTGACCTAATAACAGTTAACAACTAGTACGGATGAGTGTCTGAGTGTTAGTGACAAAACAGATGATGAATATTCCCTCAGTGATTTGCAGATGACCATCCTTTCACTATGTTGACACTTGTAGACAACCATTCTGACTGGATTCTTAGAATAAATACAGAAATTCAGTTTTAAGTAATAATAAATATAGTAAATACTTATTCATCCAAGTATTAGTAATGCTTTTGGTTTATAGAAATATTTATGTGGAACAGCTTCACATCCCTGTGTGTTTGTGCATAAAACTGATCTCAAGGTGCACCAAGAGGATGGCAACAAATATTTTGAAAATAAATACTCCTTTTTTTTTGCCGGTTCTCTGTTGCCCTGATTCTAAAAGAAGTCTAAGTTTGCAGCTCACCTATTGTGGTGAGCTCCAGCTTGACAGGCTGGAGAGGTGGGCCTGTGAGAACCTCATGAAGTTCAACAAGGCCAAGTGCAAGGTTTTGCACGTGGGTTGGGGCAATCCCAAGCACAAGTACAGGCTGGGAGGAGAATGGATTGAGAGCAGCCCTGAGGAAAAGGACTTGGGAGTGCTGGTGGATGAGAAGCTCAACATGAGCCGGCAATGTGCACTGGCAGCCCAGAAAGCCAACTGTATCCTGGGCTGCATCAAAAGAAGTGTGGCCAGCAGGTCGAGGGAGGTGATTCTGCCCCTCTGCTCTTGTTGAGACCCCACCTGGAATACTGTGTTCAACTCTGGAGTTCCCAACACAAGAAGGACATGGAGCTGCTGGAGCGGGTCCAGAGAAGGGCCACAAAGATGATCTGAGGGCTGGAGCACCTCTGCTATGAAGACAGGCTGAGAGAGTTGGGGCTGTTCAGCCTGGAGAAGAGAAGGCTCCAGGTGATCTTATAGCAGCCTTCCAGTACTTAAAGGGGGCCTAAAGGAAAGCTGGAGAGGGACTTTTTACAAGGGCATATAGTGATAGGACAAGGGGAAATGGCTTTAAACTGAAAGAGGGCAGATTTGGGTTAGATATACGGAAGAAATTTTTCACTCAGAGGGTGGTGAGGCAGTGGAACAGGTTGCCCAGAGAAGTTGTAGATGCCCCATCCCTGGAAGTGTTTAAGGCCAGGTTGGATGAGGCTTTGGGCAACCTGGTATAGTGGAGGGTTTCCCTGCCCATGGCAGGGGGGTTGGAACTAGATGATCTTTGAGGTCCCTTCCAACCCGAACCATTCTATGATTCTATTGAATCCCAGAATTAAATGCGTGGAATTTGCTGAACTGAGGATCATGTGATAAATGTGCTTATAAAGTAGCTGGCATTTTTGATCAAACTTGAAACTCACACTTTTTTATTTATTGTCTTTCCTCAGGTGTTATCTGAACTAGACATTGTTGTTCCTCTTCAGTTACTAATCAGCATGTTTTCTGATGGAGTTAATTCTGTAAAAGAGTTAGCAAATCAAAGAAAATCGAGAGTCAGTGAACTGGCAGGAAATCTTGCATCTCGGAGGGTAATTGTTATTTATCCTGCTTATTTCTTTGCTTAGAACAGTTTTCCTAATAGAATGCGTGTGAAGAATTAAAAAGTCATCTTTCAATATGGCAGCATTTGAAGGACTGTAAGTTTTGAGAATGGAAGAAAATTGGCATGACTTCTTTAATTAATACTACTCTATTCTATGGTCAGTGTAATGATGATGCAGATAGGAACTGCAGAAAAACGATGCAGTTTTTCTGTGGTGAACTGCTATTTGGATATGTTTGGGGTGTTCTTGGTATCTTTTCCAATGATTTTCATTCTCTGCACCTTCTATTAATAATTGCAAGTTATTATGGACAACTTGTCACCCAGAGTGACCTTTTGCATTCTAGTACAAATTTGATGGGCCTAGGTAAGTTTTGGGAGGGTGGCAGAACAGAGTTTTTTCTGTTTCACTGCATTTTTTTCCCCGTCCAAGAGATGCAAATGATCTAAAGTTATCTGTCAAAGGCTCATGGTCTGGAAGAAAACATGTACAAATCTGTAGGCACTGCACGTGCTTGGACTGATGTGACTAACTTCCTAGTAGTCTTGGACAAAGTGCTTCAAGGACAGCGGGAACAAGAGTGCTTGAAAGGTCAGATCTTTAGGTTGGAGGAAATAACAGCATCTATGCAGTTGATTATTCCTTACATGTGATCTGCCTGTCTTCTGAGGTAGATCAGCAGAGAGGGCTCCCACAGCTAGCCCATGACCACTTCTAAACTAAGCAGAAAAAAACAATAAACTTACTGTCTGGTCTTTCAGACCATAGCTGGCCTAAAAGTAGACATCGTATCATCTAACTGTATATCTCCCTGCCACACTTAGAGGTTCTCAGGGTGTTTTAGATGGTTTACTGTTGTGTGGGCATAAATCAATGCAGACATGCGCATCCTGTTAGTGTTTTGTGTTTAGTTCATTTCCAGCTTACCTATATTCTTGGTATAGCCTTAGTTATACTGTTCTCCTGAGATAGCCTCCTACTGTTGAAGTTTGTGTCCCTGGATCATGGAGCAGATCATTGTAACCTGATGGCCACTTTACTTCCTGCACCAATTTTCTGTTTGATTTATGATGTTAAATTTCCTCCTTAGTAGGAATAAGAGAATGGATGTCAACCACTCAGCTTAAGAGAATGTATACATCTGTGCAGAATATGATTCCTGTACTTCAGTCATATTTTATCATTTAATGGCTTTAAGGGACACTTGCAGATTTTGCAAAAAAAGCCACAGAATGGAATAGTAAGGCTGTCAAAGTTCTTGCTGTTTTCTCTAGTTTCCTATATAATGAGATTGCTTAAATGCGTAACAGTCATTTGAACGTGTTGATTCTTTATGTCTTCAGGTAAGCGTTGCTTCTGACCCTGGGCGCAGAGTTCAGCACAACATGCTGAGTCCTTTCCCAAGCCCCTTCCAGAGCCCATTTCGGAGTCCGATACGTAGTCCTTTTCACAGCCCTTTCAAGAACTTTGGACACCCAAGTGGAAAGACAATTGATTTTGACTGTGAAGATGATGAAATGAATCTTAATTGCTTCATTCTGATGTTTGATCTCATCTTGAAGCAGGTACTCACAGAAGAAAAACACCTGCATTGAGGGGACACTGAAGTTCTGTCATCACTTTTGGGTCTCCTTTAATCTTGTATCGAGTCACTTTCTGCTGAGGGACTGGCATGGAGTAGAAGACATTTAAATCTCTCTACAGCTGTCATCTTGTCTTTACCCATATAGGAGTTATAGATTCATGGTCAATGAAGAGAAGTTAGATACCTCCACATTCTTGTTAGATAGCTCACATAAACTTCTTGGAGATATGTTTATTTCTACAGACTAGAAGCAGAGGCTTGTTGATAGGCTTAGATTAGATGCGTAATTTTTGAATAGCTAAATTTGTACATTGTGAATTCATGGCCAGGTGTTGTCTGCAGGTAAAATTCATGGACTCTGTGCTTGAAATTGTCTGTTTACCTTGAAAATCTTACTCTAGCTGTTCGAGCTTGAGCCTTGACACCAGTGGCAGTTTAAAATTGTGAGTTCCAATTTATCTCGAACTCTTCCCAGTGCTGTAATACAACGCTAGCCAAAATGTAGAAATAGGCAGAATAGTTAGTGCTCTGACTTTTAAATAAATAATAAATCCTTACTCTTTTCACTGCCTTTCAGATGGAACTCCAGGATGATGGTGTCACTTTGGGCTTAGAGAATAGCATTTCAAAAGATATAATATCCATCATAAACAATGTGCTCCAGGCACCCTGGGGTGGTTCTCACACCTGTCAGAAAGATGAAAAAGCAGTTGAATGTGGTCTGTGTCAGTCCAGCATTCTGTGTTACCAGCTGGGTTTTGAGCTGCTGGAACAGCTTGCTCCGAAAGAAGAAATCAGGCTTGTGGTAAGTAGAGCAAGAAAGGGCCTGTATTATTGCTGTGCTGAAAGTCCTTTTCTTCATTGTTCTCATTACATTGTGCACAAGAGAGCAAAGCTGCATTGACTTTTCGCATGGAGGATTTGGGAGGTTAAAGCAAAATACCATTGAATTTTAAAGTTCCCAAAGTTTGAATTGATTCGAAGAGGATGGCAATACTCATCCAGTATAACTCTTCCCCTATCAACGTACAAGTGCTGTTTCACTTTGGAAGGACACTCCTATGAGACTGTGTCTTAAATAAAATGTGAAATGTTAGCACTTAGTGCTTTTCATCTTCTTTTAAAAGCTAAGAATGGATATTTTGAAATGATTAATGATTTTGAGTGAATCAGTTGTCAAGTGAGCAAGCTTTAGTTGGTGCTTGATCGTTGAAAATGCTGAGCACTGTTGAAAATCAGAGGAAATTTCAGGTTGAGTATCCAACTTTATTGGACACAGATATGTACTCTACAGTCGCTAGTCATTATAAAAGTCCTCTGTAGCTTTGCAGAAGAATTGAAGCATTACCTGTGGTGTGATGAACTTATTTTAAGCTGTATGTCTGTTATATGTAACTGTTCCATCTAATGGTTCAGAAGAAGGCATTGTTCCCCTTACTCTGAGTGCTCATTTGCTGTGGCATGGTAGTGGCAGAATGTTTATTAGTAATTTTTTTTCAGTGATGGGCATAGTGATGCCTTGTGATGTGTAATGTTTTCAGAATTCCATTTGGATAGTAGGTATTGTATACATGGTATTCAGTAACTTGTGCTGGAAAAATCATCTCATGCTGTCCTGGTTTCAACTAGGACAGAGTTAGCTCTTCTTTTTAACAGCTAGAAGAGCTCCGTGTTTTGGTTTTAGTCTGAGACTTGCTCTGAGAAGAACGCTGACAGCGCACTGATGTTTCTAGTTGGCGCTGAGGTCTCAAGGACTTTTCAGTTGCCGTGTTCTTGCCAGTGTGCAGGAGCACAATGGGATAGAGGGGAGCATAGATGGGACAGAGGGTCCACAACTCTCCTTATGATTTGTGCTTAGATTTAGGATTGAGGGCCAAACTGGCCAATTAGTATTCCATATCATGCAGCATCATGCCCAGGATATAAAAGTGAGGGACAGCTGGAAAGAAGGGCCTTTGCTCTTCCGGGGCTCTCACTCTTGGACTCTGAGTGCTGTCTCTGTCTTGCTCTCTTTTTTTGGGCCTTCTCACTTGTCCGGGATTGCGGTGTTGGGACTTACCTGTTTTGGGATTGTTAGTTCGGGACAAGACACACCTCGATCAAGGGGTGATGAGCAATTACACTGTACATCACTTGTTTGTATATATTTATCATTGCGTATATATGTATATATATTCATATATTAGTGATAGTACTATTAAATTGTTCTTATCTCAACCCAGGGGTCTCTTTTCCTTTTCTCTTTTAATTCCCCTTCCCATCACTGGGGGGTGGGGGAGAGTGAGCAAGCGGCTGTGCGGAGTTTAGTTGTTGGAGCTGCCTAAACCACGACACATGCCCTTTCAGTTCAGATTGTCATCTCAATCAAAAAGTAGCAAGTGGTGAAGTCTTTCCAGTTCTAGGGCTTGATAACATTTCTAGGATCCGCCTTACAATTTATAACACGAAGGTCACAATAGCAACCTGTAGTCCTGAGCTCCTGGCCGCAGGCAGAAGTAATTCCCGCCTGGTCCTTCTTTCAATGCAAAAGTGATTGAAGTAGCTCCCGCCTCTAAGCCTGTAACCCTACAGTAGTGCAGGAAATATGCCCTGCTCCTGTCTGTTACTCCCCTGAGGCAATGATGACAAGTTTGGTGAAACCACAGCCCTGTGATTGGATCCACTTCAGCTCTGATATGGATATACAGTTTCTGTTAAGTGGTATCACTTAAATCTATGTTTGAAACATAACATTCTTGTTGGCATGCATTTGCTGATGAAGAATTTTAGATATACAGGTGATTTGAATGCACAAGTGTACATGGAACTAGGCAGTGTCTGTCTTGTTTGAGCTCAGCTTACCACACCAAATGTAATTTAAACACCAGGATATGGCCTCATGTATTCAGATAACATCAAGAAACGAATTTAACTTATTATGTTCTTAAAGGAGCCCACAGATAACCTCGAGGATAGTCTTCTGTATACTAGACCTGAGTTTATTATAGGAACTGAAGGAGAAGAGGAAGACAAATTGGCACCAAAACATGGAGAAAACCCAGGAAATCACACAGAGACCACAGAAAATGCTGGTAGGTGGAGGGTGAGAAGGTTGAGTATTTCAGTAAGGCTGTAAATGAAACACTTCTACTCATGTAGAATACAAAGTTCTGAAGCAGTCTTTCAAGTCCAACAATGCACAGTCACTTTTTTCTCATGCATTTAATTCTTTCAACATGTTAATTAAATAGGAAGGCTGTTATCTATGTTGGTAGCAAGTGTGACTGTCTCTCAAAAAGTGTTAGAAGAAATCTGGGTTTTTGAACATATGAAGTAGCCGAATTCCATGCTGTTGTGACTTTACTGACTGTGGTGTTACTGTGGCTAGAATTAATTTCTCTCTCATCACCTTGACATTCTTCAGTTTCATTTTGAATCCATAGATGAGAGAACTTTAACAACATTGTATGTAACTTATGTTTTTGACAGCAATAAAGAATGACACAGAAAGGAAATTTTGTTATCAGCAACTTCCAGTTACCTTGAAGCTCATATACACTATATTACAGGTAACATTGATTACTTGTTTGTTTAGTTCTAATTTTTGGTTAAGTGGTGTCATTGTGTTGAGAGTAGTACATCTGCTTACACAGGAAATGTCAAGGTTTGAAGAACCAGATATTCTTTTTAACATGCTGAACTGTCTGAAGATCCTGTGTCTTCATGGGGAATGCCTGTATATAGCAAGAAAGGACCATCCACAATTTCTTGCCTATATTCAAGATCACATGCTGATTGCAAGGTATGTTTTTGTGGCACATTTTATCTTATACTTCATTGGTTCTCCAACTATACAATCGTTGTTGGCATCAAAGAAATTGCAGGTTTAGTATGGAAAATTAACAAAGGGTGGTAGGGGAGTGTGGAAAGATTAAGTAACTATATGAGGGCACATTGCACAGGCTAATTGAGTAGTTGCAAATGAAACCAAGGTAGCCTGCATTGTCCATCATGGTGCTGCTCTGTCATGCACCATGACATAAACATGTTTTACAGTGTTAGACAGTTTCTCATATTGAATAATAGCATTGTCTGAGACCGAGGTATCTTGACTACTAAATAAAATTAAGCATGACGTAGAGGCAGGCACACAATTTATAGGGCTTTAGCATTAAAGCTGAGAGCACAACAGTATTGCACCTTATTTTTAAGAGGTAAGGGAAGTTTTTTCATTTAGTATCAGAGTGAATTGGACTGAAATCTGTGCATTTTGAGATTCTCTTTGGAGAAAGGAACTTTTGCAGAAAGCTCACTGAGTAAACATCAGCATCTGATATTCTGAAATAGAGTGTGTTCATCAGTGCTTACAGCTGCTCAGAATCAATTTCATTGAGCATCTCCTGAGACCACAGGGACTAGAGAATCTGTCCTGAATCTAAGTACCACCAAATTGTGAGCACTCAACATCTCAGTCATTCTTGGACGCATGTGATTCATGGTGCCAGGACAGTTCCTGTGACATGCTCTGAAGCTGGTCCTGCTGAAACCACTAATTAATAGCATAGATTATATTCCATGACAGTTGTGCCTTGAATTAGGCAAAATCTTGTCAAATCTGAAGTATTTCAATGTAAGGAATATTTGAACCTGAATTTTCAAGGAAAACTGCTGTAGTTGAATATTCACAAGGACATCTGTTCTCCTGCCAGCAAATCTAATGTTCACATAAATGCTCAGGATGGCTTATAGAGATTTTCATGAAAAATGCATTCCCACCAACAATACAGTGTAGACATTTAGAAGAAAGGATGTCAATGGAGTGTTTTTGTAAGCAGGCTTGCTCTTTTTGGTCTTTCCAGTTTATGGGGAGTTGTGAAGTCTGAGTTCTCTCAGCTTTCTTCCCTGGCAGTCCCACTTCTTCTTCATGCACTTTCGCTTCCCCATGGAGCTGACATTTTCTGGACAATCATAAACAGCAATTTCAACAGCAAAGATTGGAAGATGAGATTTGAAGCAGGTAGGGCCTCAGAAACGTACACTATTTGCTCTTTGCTGCTGCACTAAAGAGGGGGAGCTTTCTCTGCTGTATCTGAGGAGACCTATAACAGATGATTTTATTTTTGTTCCTTTGGGGAGTTTTACGGATAGTCTGGTGGAAAACTGTGGCACATCAGTGCAGTAAAATAGAGGAGAACATGAGACGTTTTGGATAATCAAAGTAAAGTCAAAATTACCACACTTGCCAGCTATTTTTTGTTGTTACTTTCTCAGATGTGCGTATTTCTAGGAGAGGTATATTAATCAGGACATAAAGAAGCCATTGCCTAAATTAATATGCATGTTTTCATTGTCTTGGGGCATGACTGCTGCAGTGGAGAAGGTGGCTGTGTTGTGCAGATTTTTGGATATTCACTCTGTGACGAAAAACCACCTACTGAAGTACTCTTTGGCTCATGCGTTCTGCTGTTTCCTGACTGCTGTGGAAGATGTCAACCCAGCAGTAGCTACGAGAGCTGGGCTGTTACTTGACACCATAAAGAGGCCAGCTTTACAGGTAGGTTCATTATATGGGAAAAAGTATGTTCAAACAGAAGTCAGGGTTTTCACTAGAAGTTCAAAGCGGTTCAGGCATACAGTGTCACAGTTGCTGTTAACAGCTTTTTAGGAGAGCCTTTTGGGTCTTGGTGATTGACATATGCACAAAATAGCCAGGGGAAATGATGCTGCCCTAGCCCCAACATTCATGACTGCAGAGGATTACTATTGCATTTGAACTGCTGTTGTAAAAAGGTGTAAATGTTTTTTATTGTTTTAAAAGTTACTGATATTTTTCAATTAATAAAGAATAATTTGTAGGTCTTATGACACCCTGCTCAACTGACAGTGAGAAAATATATTCAAGCAAAACCAATTGTGGTCTTAATCTTTTTAAGATTTACTTAAGCACGTAATTTTAAGAATGTGAGAGACCTTGCCAATCAGAATTCTCATGATTAAAATGAAGCAGATAGGAAAATGGATCAAAGCCTATGTATACAAGCAGGATAAAAAAAAAAAAAATCTCATAGTACACAATTCCGTTCTAGTTCTCTGGATAAAAAATGAATATGTATTTTAAAAAGTTCAGTGTTGCTGCCTATAAAAAGCTGTTAATACTTGCAAGTTTTATTCCATGTAGTACCTTTTCAAAATAGTTTCCAGAGAACTTGAATTCACTGTGTTCGCTAAGACTGTTACTGGTATACTGCGCTTTCATATTTAATGTGTGGGTTTTCTTCTCAAATATAAGTCTTGACACTACACCCAAAATCCTAGTGCAAATGAAATCCAGAAGGATTTTGAGATAAAGTGCTTCTTATATACTTCACCACATAAACTTTCTTCCTCTCTTTGATCTTGGTGATTCATTCTTTTTGTAATTAAGGGCTTGATTCAGTTGCAGGCAGGAGTGTGTGAAGAGAATACTTTGATATTGTGAACCAAGTGTGCCATAGAACAGAACTTTGCCTATGCCTTTGTATTCCTCAAAATCTTAGCAAATTCTACGTTCTAGATATGATGTTCATTTATCTCTTTGCTTACCATACTTTTCCATTGATAACAGTAGCATTAATTCTGACTTAAAGGACTTAGTAGGAAAAAAGACCTAAATCTTTATCCTGTACTAATTAACAGAAGTTGAGCTTTGAATGTTCTTTTGCTTTAAAAATGCTTAAGTTTTCGCATCTGAGTTCTGTGTTTGTTTTTTTTTTCTCCTCTATAGGGTCTCTGTCTCTGCCTTGATTTCCAGTTTGACACAGTTGTCAAGGACAGGCCAACAATTCTTAGTAAGCTTTTGCTACTTCATTTTCTAAAAGCAGATATTCCAGCTTTGAGCTGGGAGTTCTTTGTGAATCGCTTTGAGACCTTGTCTCTGGAAGCACAGCTTCATCTGGACTGCAACAAAGAATTCCCTTTCCCAACAAGTAAGCAGAGTCCAAATCAATCTGATCACCTTTTATCAGCTTCTGGAATTTCAGCTGTCTGCGAGGGTCTGAGAGATGTAGGTCTCATCTGTATAACTTCTCTGAAATTAAGTAATCTTTCAGGCCAAAAGAGAATAAATTGAAGTGAGCATTTTTTACTACCTGAATACAGATTGGGCTATATTCTGTCACACCTTTGGGCATCATGGTTTAATCTCACTAGGATGTGAGTTCCAGCCTTGGTTGAAATGTGGTCTGGTTCTGTGATCAGCTGCAACCTGCATTAACCCACTAGTTCTTTTGTAGATGTTCTTATGCTATCAGCATTGTTATTCTCAAAGGCTGAGGTCATGCCTGACCCTGTTCAGTAGTGTTCTGTACAAAGACAGCCCTAGGAACTGTATGACCCTTGAAAACCAAACAAATGCATGGGGCACAGCACAAGAGGTACACAGACTCTTAGAGCCAGTGCTCAGTTAACTGTTCCTGCAGTGACAAATGTTTGTAAATGTTTGTCCTGTTCTTACTTAGTTTCTTGATGAGACAACATGTCTCCTCTCATTCACTAGAGGGGGGCTAAAAAATAATTTGTGCATTGTGTGAAATGCTGAGTAATGGAAAATTTCCTTACCCAAGTGGTGGCCCATGAGGCAGATCAATTTCAATCTGTTTGCTTGGAGGAGGTGGAGACAGCTGTTTGGACAGCATGTGCTCCCTCAGCAGCCTAATGCTTCCTCCTACATTTGCATGGAGCCCAGTGCCTGAAAAACCCAGGTGCTGCTGCTGCATCTATATAGGAGATGAGTGGAGCTGCAAACATACTTTCTTCTCCTTACATGCTTAGCTTGACCCGAAGCTGAGAACTGCTGCTGTGGTCTGAGGAGGGAGCGTTGGCACTGGTTTCTAGCATCTCTGGCTGCAAATGCAGGGTCACATCTTTAAATATGAATATTTGAGAATGATTTAAATTTTTAAATAAGTAAAAGGTATTTTTCAAGTTTGTTTTGAACCTTTCTCTTTGCTTTTTCAAAGACATAAGTGGTGCAAAGGATGGGCTCACCAGGTTTAGTTACTCAGATGATTAAACTCATGCATTATAGACATGAGTATAGGAAAGTATTGGTGACCCCATTAAGACATGGAGTGATACTGCTGGTTACACCACTGTAAATGCATAATCACACTCACTCACAGATTTTTGGAGGCCCTGTTCAGATCCAAGATGTTAGGTGTAGGCAGGATGGGAGGTCAGTGAGGCAGAACTAGAAGCTGCATTTGGGTATGAGTGCACTAAATGTAGTTCATACTTGTGAGATTTCTGCCATTTTAAATAGAGGGCAGCTCATATTCCCTTAACCTGGAATTCAAATTTTGGGTTCAAGAGCCTGTTTTTGTCCAATCTGTAAAGAAAGAAAGAAGTAACAGCACAATTTTTTAAATGCAGTTATGCCATTTGGGGTTTTATGGATTTCAGAACGAGACCACGCAAATGAGTACCTTGCAGATGGACCCCTTGAGCCCATATGAAGCTTTCTTGACTTGAGTGGGACCTGGGGCCCAGTTGCATTTGGCACTTGGCAGCATTAGGGCCTCACCATGCTGTGGAATGAATCCTAACTTGGTCAATTGCATTTGCAAAGCTATCACTGCTGTCCGGACAAATGTCGCCAACCTCAGTGATGCAGCAATGTGGAAGATCAAGAGGGCTCGTTTCGCACGTAATCGTCAGAAGAGTGTGCGTTCCCTGAGGGACAGTGTGAAGGGACCAATGGAGTCAAAGAGAGCGCTCTCCCTTCCAGAAACCTTAACCACCAAAATTCGTTGAGTATCTGTTTATATTTTTGTGGCACGCCTGTATCTTCTCCCTTAGGATCGTATCCTATTGCTGGGTACACATTGGAATTGTCAATATTTATTCAATTGGGATAGCAAAATTAGGTTTCTGACTGATTTGGGCATTATTCAGATAGTGACAAGTTAGTGAGTTTGGCAACATAGACAAACATCATGTCTATGCTGTGTTAATTTAAAATGACAGAACAAAATGCTCCAAAACCAGTTGGTGGAAAGAGCTTATGTGTGACTAATACACAGTATTTTTGTCTAAAGTAGATACAGTGTTTACAGAAGAATTCCTCTGTTACTAATTTATTTATTAATTGTAATTATTAAACAGTGTATGCAGCATATACTAGACATCTTAAAAACAATTCTTAATGTTTCAAATGAGCTTTTGGATATCTTCAGAATTCCATTGTCAAGAAAACAACATCCATACAATACATCATTCCTACCAGCTTGTATACGAAGACCTAGGTGCTGGGAAACCATAGGCCTGTATGGAGCGCTGTACAGATATCTGTCCAAGCAGAAATAAAGGTTACCCATTCTCATTTAGAGAATTTTACAAACAGGGGTTAGTCTTTATATTCAAATTGGACCTCTCACGTTACTCCTACATGTATAAGAGGAACTGATAAAATGTTCAAACCTGGGTGCTGGTGAACCGTTAAGTTACAAGGTAATGTCTTTTCTCCAAAACAAACACCACTGTGTTTTGGGACTCTTAGGTCTTCCTTCTTGACCAATTTCTGACCCTGCACAGGGGCTCCTGTGTGGTGACCCTTGTACCAGCAAAAGCGAATGATGGAGAAAACTAGAGTTATAGAGCTAGAAACTAGAGTGAGACGAGAAGCTCAATATGAGCTGGCAATGTGCTCTTGCAGCCCAGAAGGCCAACTGCATCCTGGGGTGCATCTAGAGGAGCGTGGCCAGCAGGTCGAGAGAGGTGATTCTTCCCCTCTACTCTGCCCTCGTGAGACCTCACCTGGAGTACTGCGTCCAGTTCTGGAGCCCCCAACGTAAGAAGGACATGGACCAGTTGGAGAGGGTCCAGAGGAGGGCCACGGAGATGATAAGAGGGCTGGAGCACCTTTCCTATGAGGACAGGCTGAAAGAGTTGGGGCTGTTCAGCCTGGAGAAGAGGAGGCTCCAGGGTGACCTTATAGCGGTCTTCCAGTACCTCAAGGGGGCCTACAGGAAAGATGGGGAGAAGCTGTTCAGGAGGGCCTGTTGTGATAGGACAAGGGGTAATGGTTTTAAAATAGAGGGAGGTAGATTCAGATTGGATATTAGGAAAAGATTTTTTACCATGAGAGTTGTAGAACACTGGAACAGGTTGCCCAGAGAGGTGGTGGATGCTCCATCCCTGGAGACGTTCAAGGCCAGGTTGGACGAGGCCCTGAGCAACCTGATCTAGTTGGAGATATCCCTGTTCCTTGCAGGGGGGTTGGACTAGATGACCTTTGAAGGTCCCTTCCAGCCCTAACCATTCTATGATTCTATGGTGCACAAAATCTGTAGGGCACACAAGTGACATGTTTCAAATGGTTACACTCCCTGCCTGACAACAGTGCATGAGTAAATGAACATAAATATGCTAGCACAGAATATATGCTGAAGTATAAAATGTCAGTACTACCTTTTTAAACAGAATTGCTCTTTTTTTTTTGTTTTGTTTTGTTTTTTTTTAAAAAAGCTGTGAGCTTGACCAGACATGAGCAGTCTGCTCCAGCACTTGGAGGAACACCAGAGCAAACACCAGGTGGGTTTGACAAAGTGGGGTGTTTTGATGGAACAGGGAAAGGAAGGCACTAGTGTTGGCTTTCTCACTAACTCATGAGATAAACTTACGCAAGATGGAAGTTGTCTAAAGGCATAGTGAATCATGTCTGAGTGTGTTTCCAACAGGTGTAAATTGAAGTTTTGCTCTCAATCTGTGCTGCAAACTGCCCCCAGTTTTAAACAGTACTTTGAGGCTAGGAGGAGGTTTTTCAGAGGCAGTCAGCTATGCCAGCAGTGCCTCACCCTCCTATGTTTCATTGCCCATAGGAACAAGTAAATCTGTAGTTGACTGGCTCCATGAGGTGCCTATGTTCAGCCTGATCTTTGACCTTTAGGTTTTAGAGACAGCAGACAGAATGCTTTTGATTGTTGGTACTGTAAATTACATTTGTCTCTTCTGTATGCTTATAGATATCATAAGTCCTTTATTTTATGTTTACTGACATTTTGTAAAGATGTCACCCTTCTGTCAGGCATTTGTAGAATAGCTAGCTCAGCAGGGTCCAAGTAATCTCAAAATCATGACTGCTTACCGTTCTTGCTCTGAGCCCTGTGTAGACTGACCATTTGGAAGTGAAAAATCTCAGACTCAGATCTTTTCACATTCCTTCAAGACTTGCAATATTTCCAACAGACACAAATTCAGAATCACAACAGATCAGCTTACAGGTGATCAGCTGAAAGGAGAATATATTGCCAGTGTGGGTGCTGACTAAGCTGTGAAATGGACTAGGAGAGCTTCTGAATTAGCAGTATATACCCCTATCATACTAGTGCCGTGAGAACTGGAAATCAGCCAGTTCCTTGCAGAACATACGTGCAGATTGTCACAGGCTCATAGAAGGAACAAGGGAAAAAATGGTGTGATGAACAGATGTGCCAGTGAATGATTGTTCTTCATTTAATGGCACCATTCACCTGCTATATAGTGGGCTTGGAGAAACTTGTCATTTAAGAAGTGTCAGTCTCACAGTAAGCGTTGTTAGCCGTTGTGACTTTACTAGATGTGTTTCGGTATTTCAAAGCTTCAATTTCCAGGCTTGGGGAGTGAATCACCTAAGCTGCAAATTCAGTTTCCACTAAAAATGCACATATAAAAAGCTGCATGTAGCTAGTAACCATCGATATGAAGAAAAGTCTGATGATACAATTCAAAATTATCACAGCTACTTTGGAAACTAGGAGACAAATGACTGTCCCTCTCCACCTGCCCAGTATTTATGATTTCTTTCTAAACTCTTAATTTTTTGTAGTGTTTTTTTTTTTTTTTTTAAGGCTTGACTCATAGTTTTTAACACTACATCGGCAGTACTGAGCATATCTGATTCATCTAAGGAACTAACTGACTCTTAAACGTAGGTTGTACATGTGCTGTAGAAAAACATTTATTTTATGCATACCACTTGAATGAACCAGCTTTCATGCTCATCTGCTCTTTATAGATCTAAAACTGTAATCCTTGCAGAGAACAAATGCAAAGTGAATTCAATATGCATTCGGTATGGATTAAACACCAGGATCATGCGTGTGTTTGTCTATCCTCTACATGTCTATCCCTGGGCAATGACTTAGAGAGTTTCGTTGATAGGTACAGGGATCCCAACTGGGATGAAGCAGGATATAATATTGATCTGATGTTTTGTGTTATATTGTGATAGACTTTTAAGTAATCTGAAGGTAAAGAAAGGGGTCTGATGTAAAGGACATAAATAGAGATGCATCTGTGGGCATAAGGCTAGATCGAATTCAGGAATGGTGACTGTATATTAACTAGCAGGATGCATGTTTGGTGATATGAGAAGGTTTTCCTGGGGGATGATGTGTGTGTGTATGTATATACCTTGTGTGTGTGTGCCTGCATACACACGTGGACACAAATTGTATAGGTATGCGCACACATTTTGAGGGGTAGAAGCTACCATAGCCACTGCAAAGACAGGGCTGCCTTGGTTTTGCATTCTTAGCAAGAATGTAACCAGCTTGATTTGGTACAGGATACCTTATATCATGTGTTAATGAAGTGAAAGTTTAGTTCAAGTTTGATATAAGACCCATTTCAGACAGCAGGGGAAGATTTTCTGAATTCTGAAGGCCTAGTGACTAAACTGGATCGTACTTTTTTGTAGTTTTAAAGCAGTTCTCCATTGCTGGTTCGTTGCAGGTTTCTGCATTAGAAGTAAAACCAGGAGATGACTGACATTCACTAGACTTGATCCTTAGTAGAGTTATGACAGACTACTCGGGGTGAAGCTCTGTTCAGTGTGTCCTGCTATATAGACTTCAGTGAGGGTAGAGTATGAGAAATGAGGTTTTAATGCTTCAGAAAATCTAATAATATTTCTGGAAAATAAAATGTCAGGGAAAGTCCTGGGAAGTGTTGGTTAACTAGTGTTAGTATTACGAGCTCATGACAAAATTGAGTATTTTCTCACTGAGCTTCTAAATTATATTGTTCAGCAAGTGAAAGCAAAATAGGTTAATCTTTTCAGATTAAGTACTCATTGGGTTCTATTGGAGAACTAGGATTTATTTAGAGCTCCACAATTCCTTTAACTCATTTCATCTTATCTCCTTCTTTGTTTTATGGAAAATCTCACAACATGTAATAGAAATGAAAATAAGTAGAGCAGAAGAAAACAGTCTAGTATATCTGTATGAAAATAGTGTCTTTTTAATACAATTTCATGGAAAACTTTAACCTGAGTATAATGTGTGGAAAGATTGTTTCTCATTCGATGTCCACAAAGCTAAAGTTATTTTCTGTATACATTCTTAATGTGCTTCTGAAAATAGTACGTGCTGTATTTCTTATTCTGATTATTCCAGAATGTATTGTTTTCTTTTTGCATCTGCAAATCTTGGTCCAGCAGAACTTTGGATCGAGAATTTTATTTTTGAAGGAAGGTTTCTGTAAAAAAAAAAAAAAAAACAGTGAAAACTATTTGGAGTAAAAAATATTATATAATATGAAGTTCATGGTTTCTTTTTGCTAAAATAAGACCAGTAAAGGAAAGCTATTCTTAATAGAAGTGATTCTGAAAATTCCCCTCCCCTAGTTTTCATTTCCACCTTTCATAGAAATAGCAACCTTCTCCTATGCTTAACAAAACAGCCCATCAAACAAACCCCTTTGCTCACCCACCAATAAAATGGAAGATATTTCAAAATTATTTAAAATATTATGGACACTGCAGTTTTGCTGGTGAAGAACCCAAGATAGATGCAGCACCAGCAAAGGAGTCCCTTGTCAGAACAGCGTATTACATTGAGAATATGGGTAAATTAGAATATTAAAATAATTTTTAGCATTTACTATAAATATATAGCTATGAATTTACATAAACCCTAAGACATGTAAGTAACTCTAACAGAGTAAGAGGATATTAGTTGCTGGCTATTAACCCTGACATAGACATGCAGGAGCAATTTTAGGATTATACTTTGAGCTAATCTTGCTTGTAGGGTTTGTCCTGTAAACTTCAATTTAAACTGTTCTTGCAAAAGTAAGGACTGTGTTCAATAGCTGAAAGGATTTTTCCTTGAAATGAAAACGAGTAGATCATTGTGTAATTCTGCTTCATACCAGCTTACTTGATCTCAGTTATTCACTGTTAGACAGATTTTTAACCAAGGATCAGAAAATACACCAGAATACATTTTAGTAACAAATAATTTTAATTAACAGCTATAGTGTTTAATGAACAAACTAAAATTAATGGTGTCATAAAAACTTAATTTTCAAATATCACCCCCTTTTGATGCTGCCAAAATAGTATTTTCTGTTCCCTTTGTTGATTATCCTCCTAGTGGAAATAATTTTATTTATTTTGCATATAATGCATATAGAAGTATTTAATTTACTGTTTTAAAATAGAACATGTTGGAATAATATACTTTACTGTACTTTAGCCGTACATTTATTCAGAATTATTTAATAAAAAGAGTCTGATATACTGATGTGCGACATAGCTGCTGCTTTTTATGACTTCAATTCCTGGTGTTAGTATAACATAGATCTTTAGGAACCGCTAAACACTAAAAGAAGGCCTTACACATAGGATGAGTTGGAAGAGCATAACTCCAAAGGCAATTACTAGAGAATTCTAGTAATGATAAATGGTTCTAAAAGTAACTGGAAATACTGTATTTAAAAAAAACCCACACATTGACCTATGAAAATGTGAATACTTGCCCAGTTGAGAACAGTTATTTGCAGTGTGTGTGTTTTTGTTAGGATAGCTATAGCCAGCACCCAAGCTTCCTCGTGCTTTGTAAGTAGCCTCTCATCTTTCACATGATCGTATTCCCATGCAAAGTGTTACTGATTGATTATTTCCATTCAGTGTTTATACACCAAGTCTTAGGCTTCTTCTCTGACAAAAAGTCATCAAAGTGTCCCAGAACCTAATAAATTATAGTGCCTATGTTTAGGCCCAAGTTTTTAGATAAGTATGGACTCAATGATAAAAGGGGAAGTCTTCGTTCTCTGTTTAATCATTATTTGGTAGAATTTTCTCCATCTCTGCCATTTTGTACATCCTTCACTTGCTAACACTAATATCCACTAACGTTTGCAGAGGAAAGACTGAAAACTATGCCAGATGAGAATTTGGTAGCGGTGGGATTTGGTTCTTTAATGCATAGGTGTGAAGGAATAATGACACTCAATTTCGCAGAAATGCACTGGAATGGGAAGATAAGCAGCTTGGTTAAACATGGGAAAGCTGAGAAACGGAGTTCAGTGGACACAGTGGATGTTAATGTGCTGTTGAGCCTGAGGCAACAGAGGAACAACGCCCTCAGAAATGCATGCCTATCTCCTGTGACCTCACCATGTGTTTCTGGGCAGAAATAGGGCAATGAACTCTGGAAAAAAATTCTGCTGTATTCTGTACCCTGTTTATAGTCTTATCCAGTGTCTGATAACAGTGTCTCTCTTGTACCCGTAGGACAACCCTCCCCAGAGAATGATAATACAATAAAAGACCTGCTGCCAGAGGATGCTGGGATAGATCACCAGACTGTCCACCAGCTAATTACCGTGCTAATGAAGTTCATGGCAAAGGATGAGAGCAGCGCTGAGTCAGACATCAGCAGCGCTAAAGCTTTCAACACAGTCAAGCGCCATTTGTACGTCCTGCTTGGTTATGATCAGCAGGAAGGATGCTTTATGATTGCACCACAAAAAATGCGTATTTCGACCTGCTTTAATGCCTTTATTGCTGGAATAGCGCAAGTAGGTGAAGGCGCTTACTACTTTGTGCAGCTATTTCTCATTGCCGTGTTGAAATGGTGGTAGCACCACTTTCTTTGTTCCAAAATACTGGCTGAGTGCCATAATCCTACTTGAACCTTCTTAACACCTCTTCAGTTGATGAAAGAATTTGGAAACAAGAATGGCTGGTTGTTCTTTACTGTCAGAGGTTGCGTGTAGCCTAATCAAGCGCTTTCTATAGGTTTGTGCTTTGCAGTTAAAAAGTAAATAGTTAAATAGAAGTATGCTAATTTATAACTTCTAGTACTCTAAACAGTTTTATGTGCATGCAGGCATGGAAATACTACTACTGTATGAAAAATCAGAGACTGCTCCAAACCTCTTGGCCCTCTTTCCCTAGCCTTTGAATGCCTGACTTTCCTCATGTGTCATTTCCTCCTTTCCCATCAGGAAAACGTGGGACGCATATGCTCTTCATGTTTCCCTGCATGAATGGTTTGTAAACTCTTTGACAGCCTTCACTTTGCAGGAGACTCATCCTCCTTCTTCCTTAGAGTGCACCAGGACTTTGTGTTCTCCTTTTCCTAGGGAGTGGTGCGTGGTGCCACCCTGGTGAACTTCTGCCTGTATCACTATGATAAGTGACTGAGCACATCCTTGCCTTTTGCCTTCTTTTTCCGTGTTGTAAGGAGGACTGTAATTTCCTACCTCACAAGGCTCACTTAATTCTTACTGATAGAGCAGTTTATGATGCTAGGCTGAAAAACATTTCACACTTGCAAAGTGTTCTTACTATTTGTGATGAAGCATCGTCATAACTTCCACTCTTTTTCCTTGTCAGAATCTCTAATAAAAGATTACCACAGGGGAGAGCGCGGGCTATGATTTCAGATCTCTCTCTGCCCCAACTCTTAAAATGCCCACTGTATTGAAGGTTACAACCTTCAAACATTTCTCAAAGCTGTCCTGGCCTCTTCTGTATCTGCAGTTCTTGTCAGAAGTTTCTGGTTTGACATTGGAAGCAGTGATTTTTTTGAAGTCAGGTATCTGTGTTTCAGCAGGCAAAATAGAAGGTGTTAATGCAAACTGGGTAGCTACAAGTGCATCCCATTCCATTGTCTTGGTGCACCATTGCTGTTAATCATTTACTTTTACAGTTTTAAGCTGAAGCCTGTAAAAGGGGGTTCAGGCCTGTTACCGTTTTATTGAGAGTCTGGAAGTAGCAGTTGAGGTCACTGGGCAGTAGCTTCCACATTTTTCTACATGTTTTCCAAGTTCGAATTCCCAGACTTCAGTCTTCATAACTTGACCTGATTGCAGAAGTACTACTTACTGCAACTCTAAATATAATCCCCTGCCTTTCCTCTTCTGCCTTCAAAATGTCTCAGGATAACCAAATTCACTATCTCTGTTTGAAAAGCAGAGTTGGATGCTGACTCTTCTGACGTCAAATGACATTTGAGAACTTCCGTAGGCCAGGATTTTTCTCCATGTAGTAGACATCAAAACTTTAATTTATATTTTGAGGGGGATTTTTTTTTTTTCTTAGCTGTAGGGCCTCTTTGTCTTGGCAATCTCCTTTGCTGCAAGAAAAATGCTATTTGAAATCCAAAGATCTGCTTACAGAGTGAAAACTCAGTGTGGAGCTCTTAAGAGATCTATTTCAGTTTTGCTCCTTCCCCTAAGGATAGATATTTGCTTTCCCCAATCAGCTCCACAAAGGCTGGGATTGGGCTGACTTGCTGGTTTGTCCGTTTTGATTCCAAGCTTGCTTGGAATGGTCAGTTCAAGAAAAAAAAATCAAATGTGTCTTAGTATTTTGCATCGTAAAATCTGGGTATTTGGAGTTCTTGAAAACATAAAATGCCTTTTTCTCCGCCAGGCAGCAGAAGCGGCCAAGTTTTGTTGTCCGCAGTCAGTGCGGTATGGCCCCGCACGGTGGCAATGTTGTACAGACCTGCTGGTGGGGTGAAGCCAGCAGTGCCGGGCGCGCTGCTCGGCATCCCAGGCTTAGCTCTGCTCAGCATTTGCAAGATCGTTTATTCCAGATCTTCCTGTTGACAACTGAAAAAATGGGCCTGCTCGACTTGAGAGATGTCTCCATTACAGTATGTGCTGTGTTAAGGCAGGGCTCTGTCTTCCTTGTACGGATGAGTTTTTCCTAACCATGCTTTGTTAGGAATCTGTATCTCACCCTGATGGTCCAAGGCACTGCACTGCAATCACCATATTTGGTGATTATATATCATCTGTTCAACAGGCTAACCCTACATGGATAGAGATGGGATTCATCTATTTAGCTCTGTGCACGCAGCACAAAAATTTGAGACAGCTGCACATTGAAATAGAGAATTTTACAGGGAAAAACTAGTCAGCTTGTTCAGGAGGGAACTTGAGAGATGAGTTCCGTGTTTGTAAATTAGGCTCATCCCTTTGTGTTAATAAAAATAAAACAAACAAACAAAAAAGAAATACAGACCTGAAGAAAATGGATGATGTAGATGAAACTGATGTTTGCGTCTGTTTAGATGTAGAGGGCTCCTGATATAGTGCACTAAGTCTGCTGAAATTGCAGGGACGTGTTAGATCTTGAGGGATGTGCTGAAGTTTGCTTGGCTTGCTGTTGTACCTTCCTGGGTGTCAAACAGTATGTAGATCAGCATCAAAGACAAGGGCTTTGTGGATTCTTGTAATGGTCTAGTTTAGCTGCTGATCTCAGGACACATGGCTTCAAATAAAAATAGCTGATGTTGCACGACTGACGAGAAGCTAATGAAAAATAGAAATGAAGTTTCAATCAAGAACACAGTTGTGTCAGGACAGTGGGAATATATGACCATACTGCACTTAACCATCAGGATTCAAACCTCTAGGATAGTAGGCGCCATATAGCATGATGGTCTTCAAAGGTCATGATGGAGGCAAGACTTATGACTAGCAGTAATAGCAACTTGTCTGTTGCAACTAAGCACCATCACCACTTAAAATTGATGAGCATTTTATTTAGAGCAAGATATTTTTCATTAGTTTTATTCTTCAGTCCTTTAGGATTTGCATGCTTAGACTTTCTGCATAATATCGCAGACACAGTCATATCTTTGCTATAGTGAAGAGTGGGATTCTTGTCTCATTACCTGATTCCAGAACATGAGGCTTAAAAAACCCACCATCTAATGTTGCAGACCTGATGAGAAAATAATGGAAACTAGCAATGCAGTGTCAATATAAAACCCCCAAATAACCAAAATACACTCCTCCGCAAAGAAACCCCACGGTTGCATCATATGTGTTAAACTTGGGATATACGTAATATGGTTTTGTCTGTTTAAGCATGATCAACTTGTCCCATAATACAAGGCTATCTCAGCATAATATATTTTATGAACTTGCCAATGTATGTTAAAATTTAGACTGTGCGGGATGAAAGGCTTTCAGAACACATCTTCTTTTGTTTCATTTTGTCTAACTAGCTAAAATGAGAACCTGGCAAGCTGGCAGAAAGTTTCTAACTGATAGTGAAACTTCCTTAAAAATGTCTGTTTCTTTTCACTTAACTAATATCTCAACTGTATTAGTTATTTTGCTTTTCAACTGTATTAGTTATTTTGCTTTTCAACATCAGTGGATTTGATTTTGGTGAGCTAACTCCTGTGTTGATATTCTTTTCAGGTGATGGACTATAACATCAACCTGGGAAAACATCTTCTTCCCTTGGTTGTGCAGGTGTTGAAATATTGCACTTGTCCTCAGCTAAGGCATTACTTTCAGCAGCCTCCTCGCTGCTCCCTCTGGTCCCTCAAACCTCACATTCGGCAGATGTGGTTAAAGGCTTTGCTTGTCATTCTCTATAAGGTGAGTGGTCTTAGAAAGACACTGTCTACATTAAAATTTACACTTCCATTTGAAAGTTATTACAGGGAACACCTGACTGCAATGCAAGTGCAAGGAACTGTAAAGAACACTTTTTTTTAATTTGATTACTCACTGTATTTAATTTCAATGTCTGAAGTAGTTAGGCTTTCATCTGGGCTACTGACCTATTCTGCTGTCTGTATTATCTTTCACATGGTTACCTGAGAAAGAAGAATATAGATTTAAAAATAGGAAAATGCTATATAAAGTTCCAATGAATAGTATTTTGAATAACTTAGAATTAGTTTTTCAAAAATTGAGTAACTTTAAATGGGAGAGATCAGCTTAAGAGCTTGTATTCTTCAGTTAAGTGATGCTTTTTAGGAAGTGTTGTTAAAATGTAATGTGCATTTATGCACTAACACGGAGCTGTGAGTACTTTTGATATGCTTTACAAATTTCTGGTAGGTCTATAGCACATACAAGGAAGTGGAGACACTAGAAATGAATGATAACATGCTGATTGAAATTGAGTATTTGGAGAACAGTTCTGATGAGAGTCTTTTTGCATTATTATTGGTAGCTTGTTTTGTCATATAAAAGTCAAGAAAACAATATATTAAATCTTACTAATAGGTATTTTTCTTAAATTTTTTCAAATAATTCTCTGTACAAAGCTGAAAACAGTCCTCCTTCTCACGATGTATTTAGAAATGTATGATTAAAGGAAGGCAAAGGGCATCCAGCTGACAATATTCTTGTGATTTTTCTGCCTACATGTTTATCCAAGGAGAAAAGTTAGTTTTTAAGCTGAAGTTCTTCTCTTTCACTGAACAGTACCCCTACAGAGACTGTGAAATCAGCAAGATCGTACTTCACCTAATCCATATCACAGTCAATACCCTCAACGCTCAATATCACAGCTGCAAGCCCCATGCAACTGCTGGTCCTTTGTATAGTGACAACAGTAACATAAGCCGATACAGTGAAAAGGAAAAAGGTACTTTTAACACTCTCACTTATATGATAGTCATTGATTTAATTCATTAAGTCTTGCAGATGTTGTAGAAATGGGTGAATATTGTCTGAATTTTAGAACTTAATACTCAGAATTAAGTCCAAGATGTGATTTATCTGACCAGCTATAGCCATCTGCAGTAAAAAAAAAAAAAAAAAAAAAAAATCACAATTTTTCTGTAGGCTAGGCTTAGCACAGTGGTCTGACTTCTCTTGGAGGGAGTGTACCTTAGACTTAGTAGTTCAGTCACCATGCCTGGATAGTCCTTGGCCGTTCTATTACAATATTGACTGATCATGCCCACGCACAAGGTGTGCAACCAGCCTGACACCGCATTCTGATTATACTGTAAAATAATGATGTGATGTAGTAGCAAATATTTCGTGTTGAAAAGAGAAAATTATGAATTCAGTCTGTAGTTTCCTTTTCTCTGTAAATGGAGCTGAAGTTGACTAGCTTACATGCAGATGTACATGGTATAGATGTCTAAAGGCAGAATAGAACGGTTCAACTCAGAGTCTGCATCTGGTTGTTAACTCTATGTGTTTGCTAGCTGTAACAGAGGTACTGTGATGGTGTGAACTGGTGTAAGATTGGGGCTTGAAATAACATGGTGTTGCTGAGCATAGTTCCTTACGCAGCCAATACTTAGTAGGTGGTAAGTATTTATGATCAGAGTTCAACAGGTTCTTTTGATGTTAATCTGTAGCTGCCTTTCAGATATTTTGCCTTTTAGCTGCTCATTTACTATTTACATCCTTCTTCTCAAACAGTCTTCCTAGTGTGCAGCAAACTCTTCTGAAGAGTACAAGACTCTTTATGCATGTCAGTACCTTTTCCTCTTTTGCTACTTGTTGCTCATGAAAAGATATCCAGCAGAACAAAAACACAAAATTTTGTTTACCTGAACACCCTATTACTCAGCTTTAGCAAATTAAGGCAACCTTAAAATGGATGTAAATGATGTATTCCATATTCTCACTCACTTGGAGGTTTTGTATTGCTAGAGGAGGGCTTAGAAGGTTCAGATAACTGTGGACTTACTATGAATTTGTCTTTGTTTTGAGCTGAGTTAATGACTTAATTCATAATGACTTAAGAATGCTGAGGGTAGTAGTGAGACATTTATAAAATGGCTTCAGTTTCTGGATTCATTCTGAGATGCTTCTAAGACAAAGCGAGGTGCCTAAGTACCCAGCTTGCTGTTCACAGTAAGTGCCAAGTTAGGTTTAGAAAACTCAGTGTTCCAATCTCATGTTCAACATTGATTCCCTGGGTGGCCTTGTGTCTCATTTCATCATTGTTTCCCTGTTTAAAGTAAGGAGAATAATATTTACTTCCTTTCCAGAGCTGTTGTGAATGGCTTTGGGCTTCTTAGAGGTAAAGGACCATAAATGGGAAAATTTTACTCTGTAAATGCTGACTTAATCGTAGGGCTGATTCTTCTCCTTTGCTGAAGTGCTGCAGAAAAAAAGAGGATGTAGAAAAGTTTTATTCCACCTGCAAGAAGCAGACAATATAATTCCATAAGGACTTGAAAAGTTGAAGCCTTTCCCACAGTTTCTAAGGAGGCTTCTTTAATCTCTTGTTGGGTAGTGTATGTGCTGCTGTCATCATCAAAGGTGGTTTTAGGTGATCAACAGGTGAGGATTTCATTGTCAAGCAGCAAGAATCCCTATGCTAAAGATGGATTTTCCCACTATTGAACCTTTTTCCTAATTTTTCTCCCAGGCTTTGTTGTGGGATCATGGCAAGTGTACAGGCTGTTGTAGAGCTGATGATAAATCTAGTGAGAAGAAGCGTTTGTTGCCAAAGGGAAGAATAAGTTAGGCACATAGGACATGATGTTAAAAGTGATCTCCTAACTTATTAAACCCAGTCCCTGTAGAAATTCTTACTATCAGCTTTGATTGATCTGTATGGGTTCATCATAACAATTAGGTATCTTATCCCCGATGCTCTTAGGTGGCAGTTCCATAGCTCCATGTGTAGTAGAAATTTTCCACCAATTTCGAAGTTGAAGACATTAATGTCTGATTTAAGTCTTCATTTTTTTGCCATTCTAACTCTTTGGCTTACCTGCCTTTTCATCCCTAGATGCCAAATGCATTCCTTCTCCATGTTTGCTTGCTAGAATAAACAAGGCAAATGTTTTTGTTTCTTCTTGAGTGCTCTGTTTTCTGTATTGTCCCAGTAGTGTTTCTTATTTCCTTGGAGATGAATCTCTATGCCTATTAGGTACGGATTTTTCCTTTTTTAGTTTCTTTTTTTATAGCCATTTCATACAGATGATGTGGTTATTTTCTGATGGGTAGATAGATTTGGATCTTTCTCACTGTCTGCCATTTTTGATCAGTAGGTCTCAAAGTAGAGTATAATGTTTTACTATTACTACTTAGATCAATAATTTCATAATTCATACTCATAGGTCTTACTCTATTACTAATACCGGCTTCCCAAACTTATCCATTTCTTCTTTTTTCACTTTCCTGTTTTGCTTGTTTATTACTGACCTTTCAGCTCTTGTACTAATGTTAATCTTCTTCAATTTATCATTTCTCACTGAGCACTATAGAAGTTATTTACTCAAGTCGGTAGGCAGATATATTCTATTTCTTCCATATAAAGAACTTGTACTATTATTAGTAGGAAAGATAGCTTAGAATGGTAAAAGCTTTGATATACTTTTCTTGCATTGTAACCTACTTTTCATTTATTTCTGTCCTTTCTGATCTTAATACAAGAGGTAACAAGAATGGCCAAGTTATACCGGAGATAGAAGTTTTCTTGTGAGCTTCAGATGATTCTTCATTTTCCAATTCAAGTTTAATTGAAACTAGCTGAGGTTTTGTTACACAGACAGCTTTTCATTCAAGGAATTTCACTCTCTTAAGAGTAATAAAGTTTTTTCCTTTCTCCAGCAGAGGAAGACAGTGTTTTTGATGAATCTGATATTCATGATACACCAACTGGACCTTGCAATAAAGAATCTCAAACTTTCTTTGCAAGACTGAAGAGAATTGGTGGCAGCAAAATGGTGAAATATCAACCAGTTGAGATGAATGCTCAGAGAAGTATGAATTGTTTTGTCAGTATAAACTCATGCAGAAATAGAATTTCCTACTCTTAGTTTCAGGCTACCACTTTTCTTTGTAGAGCTTGTTGTACTGCTTAATTTAAATACAAGGACTCGGTCTGACTTGTGAGAGCAGGTACACCTCATTTCCCTGAATGAATTCTCTTACTGGAGCCTTGAAGTAGGCACTCTAAAAGCAGAATAGCTAAAATCAGCAATTGTTTTCTGAAACTTTAAGATCTTCTGAATGTAAAAATGTTTAAAATGATTTGTTGCTATTTTCTTCCACTATTGGGCTGAAGATTTTTACTCAAATTTATTTTTTTCCAGAAATTTATTTTTTTTATGAAGTGGAACTCTAGGGTAAGCGTATTTGTTGTTGCTGCAAATATTACAGTTTTCCATTGGTAACGAGGGTCATTTGGTGGTTTCAAAATAGGAAGGATTTTGGTTTTGAATTTAGGTTTCTGAAATGAATACTCTAAAAAAGCCTGAAAACATTTCCACCACACCTACCTGCATTTTTTTCTTTCAGGTGTTTGCATAGGGCGGAATGATTCTGACTAGAGCAAACATCTACTTGAATTTTTCTCACTGCTTTTTTTGCATGGCAATTCATGCGTGGAGCGTTTTGAAATATGGGGATAATAATAATCAGGAATGTTCTGTTTTATGTGAAAATACATCTTTCGTAATAATAACAGCGATAAACTTTTAAAATGTTCTCAATGGATTTGTTCACATCGTAAAATACTGATGCAGTGGTAGTACCAGCAAGTATAACTATTTACACCTCCCTAGGACAGGGAGAGTCTAGCAACTATGTGGTGTGATAGTTGCTAGACTCTGCTGGGGTGTAGGATCACTGGGGGAAAAGTTCTCTGAACACTTGTCTGACCTCAGGCTTGTGCTGCCACATCCTCACTGCTATTGCTATTCTTGCTTCTTAAATTAGAAGCATCCATTTTAAGCCCACTTTGCTGCATTAAATAACATGTAGGTATGCTCTCATATATGCTGATGTCCGAATTATGTCCACGATGCTGTAGTCCAGAATTATTCTAAAACCTCTTCCGAGTGGTCTGTCTAGCTCACTTCTTTCATCTCATGCCTAATGCAGCCATCTCAAGTGTCTGTAGAAGGAACTTGCCTGTGCCATCTACTATTCAATGCATAAGGTTAAACAATCTGTCTTCAGGGTGCATCTGTCCAGGATGAGTAGAATTTGGATAGAATTTAAATAAACCCTGCTATCCAAATAGTAGGGTTTTTGTTCTTGTTGTTCACTGTAAAAATCTATGTAATGTGGCTCTGAGGTTAAAACAAAATCTAGACAGTTTCAGCTAATACCAGGTTTGTATTTGAAATGCCAGTCATGTTGAATTGTGAGATAAAGATATCTGCCAGAAGTCTCCAACTGAGGTAGTATTAGCTCTTTCTGTTTTAATCAGGTGAAATAGAGCTGGCTGAATATAGAGAGACGGGGGCCTTACAAGACAGTATTCTACGCTGTGTGAGAGAAGAAAGCATTCAGAAAAAAAAACTGCGTGCTCTGAAACAAAAATCTCTTGATATAGGGAATGCAGACTCCCTGTTGTTTTCATTAGATGAACATCGCAGGAAGTCCTGCATAGACCGGTGTGACTTAGAAAAACCCCCTGTCCCTGCTGCTTACGCCATACACAGGCAGAGTGATTATGGACGATCTCGGCAGAATTCTTCTACTAAAGCTGAAAACATAGAAACACAAGAAAATCTTCCTCGTACAGAGAGTTTCCAGGAAACAAGAAGACCTGTCATACCAGAAGTTAGGCTAAACTGCATGGAAACCTATGAAGTGAAAGTGGACTCTCCGGTTAAACCTGATAGTCTCAAGGAAGATTTAGATCTGATAGATTTGTCTTCTGACTCAACATCGGGTCCTGAAAAGCATTCAGTACTCTCCACTTCAGACAGTGACTCTTTAGTCTTTGAACCACTTCCTCCCCTTAGAATAGTGGAGAGTGATGAAGAAGAAGAAACAACAAACCAGCTGAATGATGAGATCTCTGGCAAAACTGCTGCATCGTCTCCATCAACTCCTATCAATATCTCTGCACTCAGCCTCAGCACAACTCCACTGGTCCAGTTCAGCATTGAAGATTGCTCCAAAGACTTTAGTTCTAAGGATACAAGCAACAGTGCTTCAGGAGGAATAGAGGAGATCCTGTCCAATTCTCCCAAAGATCAAAAGGACTCTTCAGAGTTAGTTAAGCTGGAAGAACTTCAGGACGTGTCCTGTGGGAACCCACTAACACTGAAACAGAAAAGGGACCTGCTGCAGAAGTCATTTGCTCTTCCAGAAATGTCCCTTGATGATAACTCTGAGCTCAGTGTGGAGGAAATTAGACCTAGTGGACCAATTCCAAGCCCAAATGTAAAGACAGTCCTTATTAAAGTCCCTGAAGATTCTGAAAACCAGGCAGAAAGTGACAAACTTGATACCAACGCAGAGTCTGACATCGAACAAAACACAGAGCAGAAACAAGAAGAGGAGACTGAGGAGTCAGAATTTAAGATTCAGATTGTTCCTCGCCAGAGGAAGCAGAGGAAGATTGCTGTGAGCGCTATTCAGAGAGAATACCTGGACATTTCCTTTAACATTCTGGACAAGCTGGGAGAGCAGAAGGAGGCAGGTGAGCTCAATCACTGACCCGATCAAAAGCCTTATTACCGTGTGAAGGTTTTAGTTACAGACCAGTGTAGGGAGAGATGTGTATATGTCTAGGGAGGGATGTGATTACAGAGCATCTGATGTGGTCTGAGCTAACTGGATCCTTTCAGGGATTTCTCTCTCGCAAGGAATGTGCTAACCATGCAGGTATTGTGCATGTGTGAGGGCCCATTTGCAAAGGAAGTGGAGCTCAGTGACAAAAATATTGGCTCTGATATCTGAGTTTGGGAGTGAAACTTTACATGGGGAGTCAGAAAAATTGTCATACTTCTGTGCCTTTTATCCTGCTGATCTAGTCCATGCTACACTGGTTCTCTTTTGTTTGTAATGATTTTTGGCCTTTGTTTCTTCTGCAAGCATAAGGCAGTGGAAAGCAAACTGGATCACGAAGTGTAAAGCTTAGCAGGCTGTAGACTTCAGAACTAAGAGCACCTAGAATTAACCCCAGTTTGCATTTAGGATCAGACACATGCACATGGTTTGTTTTTATACACTAGAAACTTTTTGTAGCCTTCTTTGTACTGGGTATCCACAAAGTTTACAAGGCTCGTGTTAAAGATTTGAAGTTCAATCATGGGGAAAACCATACAGTATTTCTGTATATCTTAAGTTTTTTCAGGTCATTTCAATACAGGATTTTGTTGCTGTATTTTTCAGATGGAGAGAAAGTGTGTTTTAGCCGTTTCCTCAGTTTCCAATCAGATGTGTAAAAAACAGTTTTCAAAACTGTATGATGCTGCCTGTTCTTTGGCTGTTTTTTTTTTTTTTCCCTCCAGGATTTTTTGGTTATTAGAATTTTAACAGTCTTTTTTTAAACATATTAATTTAAAAAGGAAAGAATCCTTCAGACTTCAGTTCTTTGTTGCCAGTGAAGTGAGGGGGAATATTTATGCATTCCTGACCTCACTTCTGTGATCATAGTTATGATATTCCTATTATGTTTCAGACTTATTGTCCCATTTGTAGTTCCAGTAAGCTGGAACTTTGTAAAAACAAAATTGAGCTCAGTGCTTTTGAACCTTTCACATAGATTCTTAGAGAAGAATGGTCATGAAAGAATTGTCCAATTAGACTCTAAAGCTGTTTTGACTGTTAGTAACGGCCAGTTTTCATGCAGTAACTAACATTGTCATGCTTGGAAGTGCTGTCCCAGTTCTGAAACACCATGTGGAATCTAGGGTTATAACATATATGATGATCATTTGGCTGCATGCATCTGTTATCCAAGGGGAGCATAAAACATTCACAGTGACTCATTAAGTGCTCGCTTACATCACAGGTTGATACAGGCAACTCAGATAACTGGGTAATTTAGTGACTTGGGTAGTTTAATGTATCTTTTATGTTCTGTTTGGCTTTGTCTAGCCTTATAGATTAGTTGATTTGACAACATATGCGTTGCAATTCATTTAAGTAGGCTTAATATTGCCATCATAATGAGCCGATTATAATTTCAAAGTCTTATTTGAGATTTGTCAGCCTATTATACTTCCATATGTTTTAGACTTCTGATATAACTGATCTCCAAATTAAATGTCCAAATGGGTTGTTTCTTCAAGTGCAAAATGCTGGGCTATAGAGTTTCCTGCCTGAGACTTTTTACAGCAGAGATACATATTCATTTTTCCAGAATATACTGAAACCAATCATCAACACTTGAGAATTTCTTTTATTCCTCCCACATTGACAATATCAGTTATCATGAAAGAAAAATATTAATTTTAATCGTTTATTTTTCTTTTTAATTATAGAATCTTAAACTCTGAATCTTTAGGATCAACTGCTAGATCAGCAGCCTTTTGAATGAAAACTTATAGCATTTTTGAGAGAAGGCTTTTGAAAAATGCGAAGCTGTCCACTTAAACTAGCTTTACATCAGTGGTACCTCTTTTATTTCCATGTTGATGGTCCTGATAATTACTCTGTAAGTGTGATCAAAATCAAATTCTATGTGCGTTTATTAGTTCTGAGCTCTAAAGAGCACAGTTAGAATCCTTTGAAAAGTGATTTTTAAGGAGTAGATAGATCCCTGTGCCTCTATAATTCTTATGACACACACACTGAATCCTTTTAAAACTGCTGGGAATGTCACATGGTGAATGGATGATTGAAAAGAATAAGGCATCTAGGAAGAAGGCGAATGGAAAATATTTGTTGATTTTAAATACCAAGAGTTTAAGCACAATTTTTGTGTGCAGATCCTGCTGCCAAAGGACTTTCAACACTGGAAATGCCAAGAGAGTCATCGTCTGCACCAACCCTTGAAGCAGGTGTCCCAGAGACAAGTAGTCACTCTTCCATATCAAGTAAGCTTACCTCTGGTTTGAGGATTAAGTTGAGTTGCTGTATTTGTGTGTCAGATGCATATCATGTATGGCAAATGCCTTCCCCTGAGTTTTATTGATTCTTGGAAGTACAGCTGTGTTGGATGTCACAAGATCTGTTAAATCTTTGATGGTCAGTAGGATTTTAGCAGTTAGTGGCTTCAAGATTTTCTGTTTTGACATGCCAAATTTGACAAATGTGGTTTCCTTGAATTTTAAAGTACTGTTGTGGTTTAACCCCAGACAGCAACTAAGCCCACTCACTCCCCACCAGTGAAATGGAGGAGAGAATCAGAAGAGTAAAAGTGAGAAAACTTGTGGGTTGAGATAAAGATGGTTTAATAGGTAAAGCAAAAGCCGTGCAAGCAACCAAAGCAAAATAAGGAATTAATTCACTACTTCCCATGGGCGAGCAGATGTTCAGCCATCTCTAGGAAAGCAGGGCTCTGTCTTGCGTGACGGTTGCTTGAGAAGACAAACGCCTTCACTCCAAACATCCTCCCCTTTGTTCTTCTTCCCTCAGCTTTATATGCTGAGCATGATGTCGTATGGTATGGAATATCCCTTTGATCAGTTGGAATCAGCTGTCTCAGCTGTGTCCCCTCCCACGTTTTTGTGCATCCCTGGACTAGTTGCTGGTGGGGTGATGTGAGAAGCAGAAAAAGCCTTGACTCTGTGTAAGCACTGCTCGGCAATGACTGAAACATCCCTGTGTTATCAACACTGTTTTCAGCGCAAATCCAAAACACAGCCCCATACTAGCTGCTGTGAATTAACACTATCCCAGCCAAAACCAGCACAAGTAGGTAGGAGCTAAAAGCAGTATTTCACTAAAGCTGAATGTTTATTTTCCAGTGAGAGAAACCATTGTCAACTGTTAATGCACAGAAGCAGAGGATGAGAGCTCCACAGGGCTGTTCCTGTGGTCTTCAGCACATTTCTTGCTGTACCTTAGGAAAAAAACCTCTTGCCGTTTTTGTAAAATGCTTTGAAATGCCACTCTTGGCTGAAATGCAGTAACTATTAATCTGAAACTCCCATACCCATTTCAATAGAAAGTGAACTGGGTTGGTTTAAGTAGACATTGACATACGGCTTAACAGAGCAGATATAGATAACATCGGAAGGTAGAGGCATCTTAGAACACTAAAAAAATCCAGAATGACGTGTCCATCTAGGTAATGTTAAGTAACACATCCAAAGGTTGATGAGGCAGGACTCTGACTAGTAAAAAAGGGAGGGCGAACGATGACCTGCTTTGATACCAGTGGGCTGCTAGATCAGCTCAACCGTCTTGCTGAACTGCAATTTCAGATTGCTGTAGAAAAGTTAAATTTTAATTTCTGAACTTCAGCATCTGCTGATTTAATTGGAAGGAGCGTCTGGCCTATTAGAGGAAGATGTTATTTTAGATATGCTAGATGAGTACTCCAAGTTAGAGGTTTCCTTTCCAGTTCTACCACAAGTATCTCATGTCGTGAGACACATCTCATAGCCAGAATACGTTTGTTGGCCACCTAACAATACAGATGTCACTCAGTAAAGCAGCTAAAGAGATGCCAATTAAGACCTATATCTGTCTCGTTTCACTGAGTCCTAGATATTCCTGTAAGTTCCAATATATGGAATTGGGAATAGTATCTGTATGATATTGAGCCTATGTTCCTTTGTAAATATTCCTTTCTTCTTTTTGTGTGCCTCAGTTTCCAACTGCGAAAAGGGGCATAAATGCTTCTATTGTGTTTCTTGTCCATTTAGACTGAAATAGTTTGGACCTTCTACTATGTGCCTTTACAGTGCTTTGCATAATAAGCCCCGATCAGGACTGTGAGCACAAGGCACTTGTGTAACGCAAATAGATAATATCATTACTTGTACAGCTAGTGCCTGGCTGCAGGAAACATACATCATTAACTGTGATAGGAAGATTTTGCCTTTGGACTTCTCTTCTTAGGTAGAGAATTCCACAGCAACGGAGGGATGATTGACCAGATCACTAGCTAACATATGAAAGGCTCACCAGCTGCTATATGAAGGTTACTGATCATCTTATTGTTAGATTTCTTGTAGAAAACCTGATAAAGGAAAACTTCCCTCCCTATGCCACTAGTCAGTCATAGGCTTGAAAAGTCACGTGCTGGTCCATAGCAATCAGCCTGGATCCAACACTGTTCAAAGGCTGGCAGCTCTCTGGGTTTTTTGTTTCTTAGATTTTTTTTTTTCCTTAACTTATCAATGAAATCATACCTGTCCTTGAGAGATCGGGTAAATAACCCTGGAAATCCAGACCTGCTCACAATAAATTGATTATGTGAAATATGCATAAAATTTTTTTAATTACAATCGCAAAAGCTGTTAAGAAAATTCAAAGAGATAATTTTCTGTATTTTGACGGTCATCTGCACTCCAAGCAGTCGTGTCAGTTCTAACGCTAATTGCTGTTCTTTCATCAGGAAATTCTATGCTTGATAAAGTGATAAAGCATCTATTTAAAATCCTTGCCCTGGAAATGATGGAAATTGTATTTTTCTCCTAATTTGCTGTGAAAGGCAGCTGTGATATAACTTTGAAACATGGAATGGTCTCTTGGTCTGGTTCAGTTCCAGAAGTTCAGTTATACAAGTACTGCTTTGCAGCAGTGCTGGAGAAGTTTGTACTTGGACCAAGAAGAGAGTTTAAATGCACTCTGATACATTGAAAGGATACAATGGGGGAAAATATAAAATACTTCACCTAATAAAATAATTTCAATGTGCAGATTCCCACTGAAGTTATCATTGTATTGGTTATTACTCAGGGCCTGTATTTGTTTTGTTAGGAAGTGCTCTCTCTGAATTTGAAACTCTCAGATAGAAACTGAGTAGACCCAATTTAGGGCCAAGGCACTCAACCCCTCAGGGCTTTCTGAAAGTTGTCGTTTATCCTCTGTTTGTACTTCTTCATCACAGTTAATAATATGAAGTGCTGGGTTTATTTTCAGAGCTTAGCTGTTTACTGTTTGGAATTTTAAAACAGAACTACCTGATACTATGTTAATACTCTTTTTAACGATGGTGAATGTAGTTGCAGAGGAAAATAATCATTAGGAGAAGATTTTTCTTCATTGCCTTTGCTTTAAGGCCCTGTTGAGGAAGGTGCTTAAACATGTACTTAAGGCATCGTTTTAAAAGCTTTCCTGCATGGAGATGCGTATCAACAGTCTCACATGCCTTGTTCAAGCTGGGCCTTAAAACTCTGTCTTCATACTGTGAACAATCATTTTGGTTTCAGTGGTGGAAATATAGTGCTCAAACTCAACTGTCAAAGTGAATGTATTATGCTCGTTCAATTTGAATTTTCTTATGAATGGAGAAAAATGTAAGAAAGTCAGGAGTTGTATACGATCTGTTTCTTCCTTCATTTAAGCACTGAGAAATACATGACCAAAAAAGCCTTAAATTTTAAATCCACAATTGGTTGTTTGTTTTTTTGTGTGTGTATGGGAACATTATCCAGTGAGACACATCTCTTAAAGCAAACAGTAATGTCCATTTAAAGAAGTATTTTAAATAGCTGGATGAGGAAAGATCAAATGCTTGTTGCTTGATAGCTCCATGTAAGAAGAATGTCAGTGAAGTTACAAAAGAAAGCTATCTTCAGAGGCATACTGGCTTCATACTTCAGAATAATGTACAGGTGGTATGCCTGAGCGGTGAGTAATTTAGGAGGCCTGTTCAGGTTGTGTCACCCATGAAGGGTGCTGGTGGTACAGAGTCAGTGAATTTGTTTTCCTATGATAAGCATGGACAGAGCAGTGCTCCGTACTTTGCTGGGAGGAGGCAGAGTTTCCTTCCTTCGTACATTGTATGTGAGTGAGATTCAAGTATACATTTATCGCCTGTCAGCATGGGGATTTTGGGGTAGTACCTTCCACTTCACGGGTACCAAGTGTTTTTGAAGAGTTTTCATGATACTTGGAGACAGAAAGGCACTGACAGTTGACATAGTGGATGAGATCCTGAATCCAAGTCACTTACAACTGATGTTGTTGGGGCCAGAATTGTACTGTGTAGTTATGTGAAAAGTGCTTATTGACTTGAGCAAGATCCTTAGAGCAAGCAGTCGTTGTCCTTTCAGTATTTATCTCGTGCTGGCTTGTAAGATCAGGAAATAAGAGTAGTTTTACATGTTGTCTGAGCTCCTGAAATCCTTTTGCGTTTCTGACTTGCAGCTCAGTTCAGACAAATGAAAAGAGGCTCTTTGGGAGCTCTGACAATGAACCAGCTAATGAAGAGGCAGCTGGAACACCAGTCTAGTGCTCCCCACAATATCAGCACTTGGGATACTGGTGAGCTGCATTTATTGTTCTTTATGTCTATTTCTTAAAACAATTACTTTCTGTATCAATCTGTTACAAAAGTATTTCTATTCTACCATGGCAGATAAGTAATCAGTCTCAAGACTAAAGTGAAACTTTATAGTGAGTACCAGATTCTCACCTGGTATGAATTGGAATAGTTGCATATTTGGGAGGTAGTCCCTCTTGGTACCGTGGTGTCTCAACAATTTTGCATATTACTTGCATTATTTCCTGGCCTCATTGAATGGAAGAATCATTGTTGATTTTGTTAGGTATAGGATTTCATCCCTGATACATGAATCACTTATATGCATGTATGTTTACAATGGTGTTGGTACACCAAGGAGTTGTGCCTTCTACCAGGAAGTTTTATTTCTCTTTAGCGAAGTTTCTGCCAGCTCATACAGAACACTTGGAGTTTTTGTTCACTTACTGACTTGTTTTTTCTCCCTTTAAGATGAATGCAAAGCAATGAAAACTGAATTAAGCACATAATTTCTTCATTACTCAAGTGTGTTGTTTTTTTTTTTCTTCTATAAAAGATTTTTGGTTATGACCAAATTCATAGCAGATGTCACTAAACAATGGATTCATTCTGGTTTATCATAAATGCTAGATATTTTGTTGGTTATCTTCATGTTAATGACAGTACGGAATCGTTCTTAGGAATTTATCAGCAGATCCAGATGCATCTAGAGAAAGGAATGCTTAAAACATTATATGGAACTTAGCATGCTGAATGAGTATCTCACCACCAGTTCTGAACAGCTGAGTTAAATTTTTGCTTAATTCAATTTTCAGTGTCAAGTTCCAGCAAACTAAATTTTGTAGCTGAAGAATGGCTAAAGGTATGATATCGTTCAGGATTATCCTTTCTACTCCAGTATGCTGAGTAGCATGCTCACCATGAGATCCTTAAATCTTAAAGGCCAGAATTTGTCAATGATAACAATGAGTTTTTTGGTTCTGTCAGCAGGTGAGTTTATTTATTGAAGAGACTTAGCTCGTATCACCTAGTTTCTCAGGCGGGGATTTAGAGATTAAAAAATTACTGCTTTCATTCTGCAAGAATTAGTTAGTTTGTATTCAAGAGGAACAAGACCCACGCACAAGTACAGGCTGGGTGGAGAATAGATTGAGAGCTGCACGGAGGGAAAGGACTTGGGAGTGCTGGTGGATGAGAAGCTCAACATGAGCTGGCAATGTGCGCTGGCAGCCCAGAAAGCCAACCGTATCCTGGGCTGCATCAAAAGAAGCGTGGCCAGCAGGTCGAGGGAGGTGATTCTGCCCCTCTACTCTGCTCTCGTGAGACCCCACCTGTAATACTGCATTCAACTCTGGAGTCCCCAACACAAGAAGGACATGGAGCTACTGGAGCGAGTCCAGAGGAAGGCCACGAAGATGATCTGAGGGCTGGAGCACCTCTGCTATGAAGACAGGCTGAGAGAGTTGGGCTGTTCAGCCTGGAGAAGAGAAGGCTCCGGGGTGATCTTATAGCAGCTTTCCAGTACCTAAAGGGGTCCTACAGGAAAGCTGGAGAGGGACTTTTTACAAGGCTGTGTAGTGATAGCACAAGGGGCAATGGCTTTAAACTGAAAGAGGGGAGATTTCAATTAGATATACAGAAGAAATTTTTCACTCAGAGGGTGGTGAGGTACTGGAACAGGTTGCCTAGAGAAGTTGTGGATGCCCCATCCCTGGAAGCGTTCAAGGCCAGGCTCGATGAGGCTTTGGGCAACCTGGTGTAGTGGAGCGTTTCCCTGCCCATAGCAGGGGGGTTGGAACTAGATGATCTTTGAGGTCCCTTCCAACCCGAACCATTCTATGATAAGTCAGTACTCAAAACCACTTAGGAACTCTGTCTTGTTAATCTTGTTCCATGTTCACTAGCTTTCTTCACAACATATATGACTTTTCTCTCCAACATTCATTCCAGCTAAAGGCCTCCAAGCATGGAGATACAAAGTAAAATGTTCTTTTCTGGAAAGCTTTACGTGGCTCAGTCTTTTTTTCAACCACTAGCTTCAAAATAAAATTATTATTTGGACAGAAAACAGGTGTTTGTTTTCAGAACAAACACTCAGTGTGACTATTTGTCATTTCAATGTCACACTACAATTTTAAGACTCATTATACTCAGGTATAACAACCAGGAAATAGTCTTCTCACATAAGTATATGATATGTGTTTGATTCATGCATGCATTGTTTTTTTTTTCTACATTGATAAGTAGCATGTGTCTCTTTCCTTTTCTTATTTCTCTTTTTCCCAAGCTTACTATCTGTAAAATAAAATAATTTTATGTCTAGCTTCTGTCAGCAGAAACTGTACCTGACTTCTAGTCTCTTGGTATTTCTAAATACTGTCTTTTTCTTTTTGTGACTCATATATTCCTTATCATGTTGAATCTTTATGGTTAGCGCTTGCTTTCTTATTTAATGACACTTTTCTAAAATGCTTTCTTTGGTATGAGGTTATCTGTGTCCTTTTTCCTTTGTGGACTTCTTTAATCTTTCTCTCCCCCTCCCTCCTCTCCTCTTTTCTGACTTAAAAAATTAACTCTTTTATTTGTGTTTTCAATAGCTATTGTGTTTGTCTTTCTCTTGTTTTAACTGTTTAAGACTTGTGGTGCTTGTGACAGACGCTGCATTCATAGTTCTGGAGACTGAAGTTCTGTGTTTGTTCACAGAGCAGATACAGCATGGAAAGCGGCTGTGCAATGTCCCTGTTTGCCTAAACCCTGACTTGGAGGGACCACCACTAAGAATCAGAGGTTAGTTCAGTGTCCATTTGACTTGATCTCTCCGCTGAGACTGCCAGGAAGGTTTTTTTGCTTAGTACAAATGGTGCTGAATTTTATGTTCCCTTCAGCTGTATTAAAGCCCTCAACTGTCCTGCAGGATGTAGATTATTGAAAAATTATTAAACAAGACATTTCATTCAAGACAGGGACAACTGATGAGAAGTACTGACTTCCTGCTAGTACTTGTTTTGGCTGTCAACCTGGAAGTAAAAGACTCTGCATGCTGAGTGTGGTTGAATCTCATTTCTTTATAAACTCTTCTCCCTCACAGCTGAAATACATCCATATTTTCTTACAGCCTTGCAGTGGGTCAGTGACCTACCTTCTTTGCCTAAGTCATGTTTTTTTCCGACTGTTCAGTGAATGAGAGAGGACATTTTTACTTTGAGTAGTTAAGTCTTATTCCAACATTGTAACCTGCATTATGACAGCTTTTAGCATTTGTCTGTTGCCCTGGGACTTGCATCTAGAGAACATGACAGTGAAACTTCCAAGGTTATGGTAGAGGGATCTTTATTCCTTCATGAAGAGGGGAAAAAACCTGGCTAGATATACGTGAAAATCTACTCCTATTCCTTGCATTCTGGATGATGTCCTATGTCCAAAGCATTTGATACTGTCCCACACGAAATCCTTGTCTCTAAACTGGAGAGACATGGATTCGATGAATGGACCACTTGGTGGATAAGGAATTGGCTGGATGGTCGCACTCAAAGAGTTGTGGTCAACGGTTCAATGTCCAAGTGGAGGCCAGTGATGAGTGGTGTTCCTCAGGGGTCAGTACTGGGGCCAGTGCTATTTAACATCACCCTCAGCAAGTTTGCAGATGAGAGAGGCTTTGAGCAACCTGGTGTAGTGGAGGGTTTCCGTGCCCATGTCAAGGGATTGGAACTGGATGGTCTTTGAGGTCCCTTCCAACCCTAACCATTCTATGATTCTATGATTACCGAATATTATTCTGGATTTTGGCAGTGTCCGCTCATATCCAACAAAACCTCGGGGGACAATTATGAAGTACTGAACTCTGTATGTAAAAGAAATATTTCTTTCTATTCTTAGTAAAACTTTTGTTTAAAACCTGCCTTATTCTTGTGAAACAAGTCCTCATGACTCCGCATATATTGAGTTCAGAAATTGTGGGAGCTTCTAAGATTATTTTGTTTGAGAGCTGATATTAATTTTGCTTTTCCTGCAGTAACTGGGATTATCTCATCATAAACTCTCTCTAAACCTAGCTTAGACGGAGAAGCTTCCTCCTGTTTCCATACTTAGATATTATAGAACAGGCTAATGTTAACATTAAATCTGAATCTGCAGATTGAATCAACCAGTGAGAAAGTAGGTAATGCATTACTTAATCTGTGGTTGAATTAGCATCAAAAGGGCATTGGTACTCTTCTGAAAATCGGTTCACAAAATGAGCTTTTCATAGGTCGGTCTTCAGATGAGATGCCCTCAGGGACAGCTTATATATATAATGATGTTGTCTACCAGCTGAGTTCTCTGGCCTAATTATTGGAGCTGAACTGTATGGGAACAGGCGTAATGCTGTCTCTATCATGTCAGCTCCCTGTGGCAACCAAGAGAGATATTTTTCTTTAATAATTGAGTCTCTGTCTCAGTGACCTGCTGGCAATATTTAAATGATCATCACAAGGCATCTCAGATGAATGACATAACTCGTACATCACAGTAGCTTTGATCTGTTTCTGATGGCTCATGAATGAGTCTGATTCTTCTTCTTGAGGTTTTCTTAGCAATCAGACTAGCTGGAGAGTTACCTTTTCTGTATGTTTTTTTTTTTTTTTTCTGCAATTGCTGTTGTCTGCTTAATGAAAACAAAGGGACCAAGGGAGGAAAACCACCATATCGGAGAGATGTTAGACTGTCAGACTACCCTATATTGCTGTAATTTTGAACTCAGAGAAGCCAAGAGTTTGGATGATTCGTTATATGCAACTTTTCCTATTAAAACAAGCATCTATCAGCAATTAGATGCACAAAAACTGCCAAAGGCAAAGGGAATCCCATATGTTGGCATGACCATAGTGCCATCTGAACAACTCAGCTTTGGAGAATAATGATTCTTGTGAAGACTTTCAATGGAAAGCATGTCTAATCATCAGCCCTCCGATGTTCTCAGTGTTTCTCAACTCCTTATGAATTACTTCTAGCTGTCCTTTCCTGATTTCGCTCCTATGCCTCTGTTAGTGGTGGTACGAATAAATTGATGAGCTAGTGTTAAGACATAGGAACTTATTTCCTTCTTCATGTCACCGAGAACTATGGGAAGGTAATTCCCCAGAAGTACGGGAGAAGACTGCAGATGTTCTGGTGTTCAGTCTCATAGCAACTGTAGAATCATCCACTCTCCCTAAAAAATGAGTAGATGCAATTACATCCACCTTCCTGGAATTTTTGGGTTTTGTTATCTTTTTTCCAAGGATTTTTTTTTAAGATGTGGGTGGGTTTTGTTTGTTTGTTTAATTGATAGTTCTAGGTAATTGAAATAATCTGGTAGAAGCAAGGAATGTGCTATATACCCTTTTGTAGACACACTTTATTTCTTATTTCTATGTACATTAAACTGTTACGGCTCTTCTTTACAAGTCTGCTCTTCAAGCAGCTTATATTTCTGTTTAGTAATTTTTTCTTTTCTTTATTTTTATTTTTTTTTCCTTTAATTTCCTTAAGGTGCCACAAAATCTAGCTTGCTGTCAGCACCCAGTATAGTCAGTATGTTTGTACCTGCACCAGAAGAGTTTGCTGATGACCAGCCCACTGTGATGACTGACAAGTAAGTCCTTTTCCCTTTTCCCTTTTCCCTTTTCCCTTTTCCCTTTTCCCTTTTCCCTTTTCCCTTTTCCCTTTTCCCTTTTCCCTTTTTCCCTTTTCCCTTTTCCCTTTTCCCTTTTCCCTTTTCCCTTTTCCCTTTTCCCTTTTCCCTTTTCCCTTTTCCCTTTTCCCTTTTCCCTTCTTTCAAAGAACTAGTTGGACTTCAAATAGATGAAGTAGAGATATGCTTTATGGAAATGACAGTTTTGATGGGTTTTTTTATGGTTTTGATGGATGGACCACTTGGTGGATAAGGAATTGGCTGGATGGTCGCACTCAAAGAGTTGTGGTCAACGGTTCAATGTCCACGTGGAGGCCTGTGAAGAGTGGTGTTCCTCAGGGGTCAGTACTGGGGCCAGTGCTATTTAACATCTTTGTCAGCGACATGGACAGTGGGATCGAGTGCACCCTCAGCAAGTTTGCAGATGACACCAAGTTGTGTGGTGGTGTGGACACCCTGGAGGGAAGGGATGCCATCCAGAGGGACCTTGAGAGACTGGAGAGGTGGGCCTGTGAGAACCTCATGAAGTTCAACAAGGCCAAGTGCAAGGTCCTGCACGTGGGTCAGGGCAATCCCAAGCACAAATACAGGCTGGGCGGAGAATGGATTGAGAGCAGCTCTGAGGAAAAGGACTTGGGAGTGCTGGTGGATGAGAATCTCAACATGAGCTGGCAATGTGCGCTGGCAGCCCAGAAAGCAAATCGTATCCTGGGCTGTATCAAAAGAAGTGTGGCCAGCAGGTCGAGGGAAGTGATTCTGCCCCTCTGCTCAGCTCTCGTGAGACCCCACCTGTAATACTGCGTTCAACTCTGGAGTCCCCAACACAAGAAGGACATGGAGCTACTGGAGCAAGTCCAGAGGAGGGCCACGAAGATGATCCGAGGGCTGGAGCACCTCTGCTATGAAGACAGGCTGAGAGAGTTGGGCTGTTCAGCCTGGAGAAGAGAAGGCTCCGGGGTGATCTTATAGCAGCTTTCCAGTACCTAAAGGGGGCCTACAGGAAAGCTGGAGAGGCACTTTTTACAAGGGTGTGTAGTGATAGGACAAGGGGCAAAGGATTCAAACTGAAAGAGGGGAGATTTCAATTAGATATAAGGAAGAAATTTTTCACTCAGAGGGTGGTGAGGCAGTGGAACAGGTTGCCCAGAGAAGTTGTGGATGCCCCATCCCTGGAAGTGTTTAAGGCCAGGCTCGATGAGGCTTTGGGCAACCTGGTGTAGTGGAGGATTTCCCTGCCCATGGCAGGGGAGTTGGAACTAGGTGATCTTTAAGGTCCCTTCCAACCCTAACCATTCTATGATTCTATGAAATAAAAAGTCCATTCTATCATTTATCTCTATGCTAAGTTTTTTAATTATTTTTTTTGCCACAAGATAAACATTTTTAAACACTGCCAGAAAGGTGTGCTTTTGTTGTGGTTTTAGGCTGATCTGGCAACTAAACTCCACGCAGCCAGTCTCTCACTCCAGTAAAGTGGGGAGGAGAAAAATATAATAGAGGGACTGAGGGTCGAGACAAGAACAGAGGGAGCACCCACCAACCATGGTCCTGGGCAAAACAGACTTGGCTTTCTCAAAGCAAAACAATTTATTGATGGTTACTTAAAAGGACAAAGGGAAACAAAACCAGTTACTTGAGAGGGTAAAAAGAAACAAAGCCAGATCTTAAAACCGACACCTTCCTTCCCCCCCGCCTTTCCTTTTCGTCCTGGCTCTACCTCCTCCCCCCAGCGGCGCAGGGGGGCAGCGACTGGGGGAGTGCAGGTCACCTCATCCCATGCTGTTACTGCCGCTTCTCTCTTAAAGGAGGAGGAGTCCTTGCACCCTTTTCCCTTGCTCCAGTGGATCTTCTACTCACGAGGAAAAATCCACAAACTTCTCCAGCGTGAGTCCCACCTGCAGGATGCAATCCTTCCCCATCAGATTACCCCAGTGTGGGCTTTACCACAGTCTCGGATTCTTAGGGAGTTGTAGCCACTCGCTCCAGCGTGGGTCGTCACGCAGACTCCAGATGCCTCTCTGCCTTGTCATGCGTCCCAACACGACCATCCTCAGGCTCAGGCATCTCCTCTCCACAGGCTGCGAGTGGGTCTCTACTCCACCGTCCTGGTTGCAGGGGGGCCGCCTGCCGTCTCGCCACCAGCTGCAGGGGAAACTCGGCTCTGGCACACCTCCTCCCGCTCCATCCTCACTGGACCTGGTGTCGATGCAGCCGTTTCTCTCAGATCTCATCCTCTCTGGGTGAACTCAGCCCAGTGGGCACCCCGGGAGTGGGGCGCTCCCCGAGTTCCCCAGCCAGCTCCACCGCCGCCATCCTCAGTGGGCAGTGCCGGCCCAACACAGGCAGCTGCCCGGCCGGAAGCCAGAGAGCGGGGGCAGTGCCCTCCTCCCTTCTCTCCTCGCTCCTGGGCAAAGCAACTTTTTTTTTTCTGGTTCCTTTGTCCCGACTTAAATAGGGAAATTCACAGAGGTGCCGATTGGCTCAACCCCGAGGGGGATGGGAGTCCGATCTGGTGGCCAGAACCAGGTCTGACCCAGTTCCAAAACCAGGGAGGTCACAGGGAGCAAAGCCCCTCTCCTGCCACCAGAATCCCCCCCCATCAAACCATGACAGCTTTTAATTCAGAAGGACTTATGTGAGTTTGCACAGGTGAAATGATGACTCAGGTTATTGCGTGTGCACAGAGGGCAGGGAAAGCACTTTCCATCCTATTTTAAATCAAGGATTCCTTATGATCCATCAGACACTGCTTTCGCCTGAGGAAAAAAAAAGTGCTCTTTTTATAAAACTCCTTTGGGTTTCTGTTGAAATAGGTAACTGTTGATGTGCAATCATGTGTAATCAACATAGCATTTTTAATGCTGATACAGATCCTGAAAGCTTTTGCAAACCTTAATTGATTGGTTAACATGCCTCTAAAGGAAATGTTTAACCTAAGTGTATTCATTTAATGGAGAATGAAAGCAGTCAGCAGGGAGCCATGCATTGATTTGGTCAAAAATGGGGAAGAGAAACTGGAAGTTCTTGCTTGTGCTCCTGCACTCAGTCCAGTAGACAGACATGCCAGTGTGATCACTGGAGAAAGATAGGGCCATTGTGCAGGCTGACTGGAAGTGGACCTTATTGTGTGTCAAAGTGAAGCATCCCAAAAGTTAGGCTTATATTTGGCGCTTCCTTTGGCCGTTTCACTAAAGCTTTAGCACCACCTATTAACATAGACACCAGCTGAGTTTGACTTTCATGACTTTGTTGGCATATTTTCTTTCTGTTCAATAACAAAGGCAAGAAAATTGCCTGTACAATTCCATAAAGTTAAAATATAACAATCTGTTGGAGTCATTAGGAACCAATTGATCAAATTAAGCAAGCTTTTCTACTGGGCTGAGATAAGCCAGTTTCCCACATTGCTTTGCCTTTTTCGTCGGTTGTGAAAGCCTGTCTCATCTCTCCTAAATCTGACATCCTCTTTATAATTAGACATCACGGAGCCCTTTCAGAACTTCATCAGTTGTCTTTGAGCATTTCAGGAAGGATAAGTGACTCAGCAGCAAATCTGCTCCGGGAAAGGAGACTTCTCTGAAATCTAAGGTTCTGTGCCCCCTAGAGGTCCTTTCATTTCTTTCTTAATAGCTATAACTGCTGTGGGAACCAATCAGATTATTGTTTCCTAATTGTATAATTTGTTATTCATAATTCATGACTGACAGGAGGGACAATGTGAAATTGTTCCATCTCTTTAAGATCGTCTGTGAGTGTCGTCGTTTGTGTCTATGCTGCTAAATAGAAGAGTGCCAGGGACTTGAGCCCTCGCCTGAGCCCGTCACACAAACTGGCTGGTGTTCCCATTGCTGAGGGCTAGTCTTCACTGCTGCAGATTTCTCTTGGATAGTGCAAACTTGAAGCAGTCCAATGCAGTGAGGGTATTAGCTAACAGTTACCAATGAAGGACCCAAAACAAGGCCTGTCCTGTGGCCCTCTTTCATTTCTCAGTGAAGAAACAGCCAGTGCAGCTAATGGGAAGCTTTATTAATGTTTGAAAGCCATGGACTGTTATTAATTGTGTTATGCAATTGTATTAATTGTATTATGCAATCATGAACTTTAAGTTCTATTATTTAGTACATTCTATTCAAAATTTATTTTGATTAAAAGACATAACTATACACTTATGTATATATACTAATACTTTGTTTTAAATTTGTTAATGTCAGTTTTTAAAATTATTCTTTGCAGGTGCCATGACTGCGGAGCTATTCTCGAAGAATATGATGAGGAAACACTAGGCCTGGCCATAGTTGTGCTCTCAACCTTCATTCACCTTAGTCCAGACTTGGCTGCTCCTCTGCTGTTGGATATCATGCAGTCTGTAGGAAGGTAAATTCAGAACTTTCCTCGCTCTCATATGGTGGAAAGAATTTTGTGCCTGGAATTGAGTTTGCATAAACTTCACTATATGAAGTTCTGTATTTTAGACCTCTTAAGTGAATAACATCTGGTTTTGTCTGCTTCTCTGTACTCATCATTATCTCAATTTCTTATGTAGCTTCTTCCACTGGCACTTCAATTTTGGGCAGCTCCTTTGATGTCCTCTCCTTTTGCTCTCCGAAGGGAGATTCCAGCTCAGAATCTCCCCAGCTTGTCCCACTGTAAGCAGTGATGTAAAGAATTAATTCAATTTTTCTGATTTTATCTTCCTTGAGTATCTGTTTATTACCTGAACAGCAATTGATGCAGCATACTGTCTGGTGTGCCTCTTGATCCTATTTTATTTCAACAAAAATTTACTGTTAGTTTTTATTCCTTCTGCTACTTGCTCCTTGAAGCATTTTTTTGACCTGCCTTCTTATGATTTTTACATTGAGTTTGTCAGAATTGACCTCTTTTCTGCTTTTATTTGAGACATGACTTCAGCTTTTTGAAAGAAGCCTTCTTTTTTCTAATAACTTCCCTCACCTTACCTTTCTTCTGCTCTCTTGAAGTCTTTCTTAACAAGTGGGATACCTTGGCCCTGTGCTTCCTATGTAATGTTCTTAAACAGCTTCTGTGCTTCTTTGTGAAGACTGAATTCTCTTGGCTACCCCTTTTTCCTGCCTTGACAGAATTTTCCACTTCTATGTAGTTCCAGCTTTAGAAGTTATGCACAAATGTGGTCAGCTTTTCTGAATTTTGCTGCTTCTTGAAGACTGACTCCTGGGTATGATCATTCATTAGCATACCTGAAGCTCTTCGGGCTTTTCAGCCATATTTTGTATGCTGATTAAGACTAAGAGTTGCATCTCCTTATGAGGGCTTCCTAACCAGGTGCTGCATGAGATTGTCTCTGATAAGGTCTCAAACATTTGGTGCCTGGTGTTTTTTTTTTTCTCTTGTGACTTTTACCCAATGTGCATGGGATAACTGAAGGGCACTATTAGTATTGTATTACTTGTCATTGCTGTCTTGGCCACTTCCACAACTTCCTGCCTAAGAGGTGGGAGGGATGTATTAAGGATGTTTCAGAATAAACTTCTGAGCAGCACTAGAAGTGCAGAAATGGTGTGCAGGTCTCCTTTTCCATGTTCTTTTCAGTGACTGAAGTTAAAACTGTTTGACTGTGACTTGTGCTGGGCCATGGCTCTGCACAGCCCTGTCTTTCCAGTACCTCCCAATTCCATTTAAACACAGCAGCTATTCAACTCCTCCATTTCCATTAATTGCAAGACTGCAGTTCCCTGCTGTCACTGCTAATGAACTCTGATGGAGGCAAAGTCTCTAATCTAGGCAGATGCTATCCATTCTGTGTGATTCTTGTAAAAACAGCAGTACTACAGCCACAGAGAGTAAATCATTTAGAAGATAAATTATCAAGGGATGAGGGCCAAGTGGGCTACCTTTTTCTGTGTTCTCAGGAAGAAATGCTGCATCTTTGCAGTAAGACAGCTGATTACTTTAGAGCAGCAGATGGCATGCAACATGGAGTGTTCCTGGTAAATGTCCTGCATTATTCCTACTGGCTGTCATTTCTGACAAATTCCAAGTCCAGTAAGAGGCTTCCCACAAACAGATTATTTTGAATACATGCAAAATAAGTAGCATATACAAGCAGAGACACGTTCAGGTGCCTCATGTATATAACCTAAGTCGCTGTCTTTGATCAAGCAGTGCTGTATCATTACCTCCAAGTATTCATCTGACAGCAGAGGTGAGAATGAATTAGACTTACTGCATTTTTATTCTTAGAAAAAAACTCTACTACTTTCATGCTTAGGAGAGGAAACAAGGAGTTAGGAAATCCAGTGTCTTCCAGAACACCTAAACAATACACAGAAAGATTTTTAAAAGTTACTTGGGTACCAACAGGTACAAATAGGCATCTGTAGGGAAGAGAAAAAGTTCTAGGTTCAAGTTACTGACAATTAGAGATCGACATGTTTATAAAAGACTCTGGCATGCACTTAACTTTGTGCTGTAGTTCCTGAATCAAGATATTTGACTTGTTGATTCTCATTTCATTGATTTCCAGTGACATTTAGCTTTCCAAGCATCAAAACCCTGTGAAAATGGAATTTAGGCTCTTGAGTTAGTGAGGAGCTTTGAAAAGCTTAATTTCTGTTCTTAACAGGTACAAATTTGAACACATCCATTTACTGCCTACTGTCTGTTTACTGTTCTGCTTTGTGGTCTGCAAAGTGGAGGTAATGGTGAGGATTCATGGCCTATGTGCAACAAAATATTTAGAGTAGTAATGATGAGTACATACAAGCTGTAAATTTCAAAAAGTTTCAGATGTTCCCAAGTGTTTAGTGTAGTTCATGTCTCATGAAGTTTTTCCAAAGTTAAAACCCAAATGTTTTGTTTATCATGAAAACCACACTTGCATTAGTCCTTTCAAAAGAAGAGAAAAACTTTACATAGGACACTGATTTCTTGTAGAAGAAATATTTTATGCTGTTGTGTTTGTATGCTTCAGTAGATTCGTGAAAATAAGTGTAATGTCCATTGGGCATATGATTAGTCTCATTGCGTTCTGCAGAAACCCTCGTGTGCTTTAATGTAAACAGATACTACAGTTACTCCAGAATCAAGATCTTTATTGCTTGAAGGTAGCTTCAGACCTGTTTTCACCTAGAATTAGCTTTGCACAGCAGAATTAATGTTGTATTTTACTGTGGAGACCTCTTAACAACAGTGGACTCAGGGACTCTAATGAGTTTTTCTGATTTATCCTGAGACAACTGAAGAGAGTATAATCTTCAATCCGCTGCACCATCCAGCCTGAGATTATTGCACTGTTGAAAATACGCTGTGTCCCCGGCTTGTCATACATCGTTAATGAAAATCACCATCCATTTTCATTTACACCGATGCGTTGGGCTGAGCTGCCTTAGAGTCCTTTTGGATTTTGCAGTGGTGACTAGAGAGGAAACTATCTTCAGAACAGAGGCTGACAGAGGATTGAGCAACAGCTAAATCCAGCCTAAAAGGGTTGTGAATCAAAGATGAACATTGAAGGCCAGATCATCAGCAGATGTAAATTAGCATAGCTCTATGAAGCTTCCGTTTAGACATACCAGCTTGTACCAGCTGAGATACTGATGCGCAGCAGATGAAAGTAAAAATTGCATAGTGTTTTGTATGTAAGAGATGCTTCCAGTGTACATCTTTGTAATTCCTTTTTAGTGGCTTTTAGTAGTAAAGTTGTATTGCCTTGATATTATAAACCCTGATTCTATTTGTTTACATGTCCTGGCTATTGAAGTGTATGATTTTGCTTTAAGATTGCGTTCAGTATTTTCATCAGTGAATGCCTACATTTGGCTTCAAAGTCTTATATTTAGGTACTAAAATAAATGACCTGATTTTTGAGAACCTGATATTTCTTATCTGACTTTGTAAGAGCTTGTAGGTACTTAGTGGTTTTGAAATTAGGCCAGTTATTTAGGTGCCAAAATCTGGAACTAGAAGCCTCACTTCGAACTGCCAAGTAGAGAATTTTGGCTTAGTCTATGTTGCGGTGTTGATCAGAAACAATTCAGTCAGTAGGCAACTTCTGGCAAACTTTTTTCTCCAAATCCCTCTAGGTTAGTAATTATCCATGATGTGCGTGTAAGGCAATAGCTTTACTCATTCTTGATGCTAGTACAGGAAGGCAAGTAGAATTGTCTTTAGAGCTGCTAAGTATTTGTGAGACTGCAAGACTGAATAGACTTTCTGTGTCATGCAAATATGATTTGAATGAATTTATGTGCTTTTCAGAAGACTGTTCTGGTGCTGTTTTAAACGTTCTTTAAAATTCTTGTTTGTTATTTAAAGAAAATGATACTTTATTGGCTAACTTAAAAATGAAGCATAAAAAAACATTTGAGCTTCACTTTTTTTTTTATTTTTATTCCAGGTTGGCATCAAGTACCAGTTTTTCTAATCAAGCAGAAAGGTATGGTAGCAAAGGATACCTTGGCCAAAATGAAACAATTAATCAAAAGCATCATCCTCCTTGGCCCTGAAATCAACTAAATTTAACTTTAAAAAAAAATTTACTTAAGATTTGTGAGTAAGAGGAAAAACTTGTCCTTTCCCACTTGTTTCAAATACCTTGTGTGTACTGAAGATGAGCAGGAACCCATATTCATGTGTATTGAACTTGAAAACACTCAGATTCAGATGTAATTTAAAGATGCCTTCTCATTTCCACAATCTCAGTGAAGCTCTTTCTAGCTTGTTCTGTGTTCAGTGTTCGTCTTGATAAACTATCTCCATACATTCAGTCAAGTGAATTATCCTTGGCCATGGAGAACCCATGGTAGTGATGTCTCATCATGTAAATGAGATGCTGAATAGAGTAAATTCATTTTGAGAAGCTGTAGGAAATGTTAAGATGTGCAGTTTATGAGTAAATAGATAATGCTTTAGCTTTATAAATGAAATCATTCTATTTTATGAGTGATTAGGAAGTACTTAATCTCTTGAAGGAAACTGCAAGAGGCAAATTAATATATAATGTGTTTACCAGTTGTTCATGTGTTTTATGGTAAAGCCAAGAACCTCATCCTGTACCACTGAAATGCACAAGGTGAGAGCAGGATTATTTTTCAAACTCAGATGACTCACAAATAAAACTATGTGGAGAATCAGGAAAAATACAGCTATTTATTGAGACTTAAATACTTAGGTATATGTACATAATTTTTTCACCTCTGCAGTCGAGTTGAAGTCATAAAATCAGCTTGCTGACCTGTTTTTTGGGATCAGGACAGTTCTGCTTTTGACTGGCTCTCTCATAACTGGACACTTCCGTAATCAAAAAGAATAGAATCATCTTTATTTTCACCATGTAGTCAGCTTTGAAAACTGTTTCATCTGCAATGCAATTTCTTTCTCCTTGCTTGTCCTTCCCTTCATTTCAGCATGATGATCCCAGGAAATGCTGCAGGTGTGGCCAAGCAGTTTCTCCGTTGTGTGTTCCATCAGCTGGCTCCCAACGGCATCTTCCCCCAGCTCTTCCAGAGCAATATTAAAGGTAACGTGCAGTATCAGTGCGTTTCTGACCCCTTCAGTTACCTCTGTATGGACAGCCAGCGCAAAAAATGTCATTTGAGTTTCAGATGGAAGTTTTTTACGAACCTTGGCCACATCTCTTATGGACTTCAGTGAGCTGAGTTCCGTTGCTGCTCTGAGCCAGCTGTTAGAGGTATGTTGGCAATCAGCTCTGTTAACGGTGCTAGTTTTATTAGCATTATTAGGCATATTGGATCATTTCTCCTTGTTCATTAAGAGTTCAAACTTGCATCACCAAAAGCAATGTGAATTTTTTTTGTCCTCCGTGGAAGCAGGATTAGGCTGTCCTCACCATTTTGCTTCTGAGTTTTGCTGTCATGGATAGTTGAGGTTTTTTGTTTGGTTGGTTGTTGTTTCGTTGGTTGGTTGCTTTTTTCCCTCCTCAAACCAGCTCCTGGAGCTGTCTTACACATTGGTAGTGTGGGTCCATCCCTTCCTCCAACACTATTTCTGATCTTCAGGAACATTTCTGCTCATATATCTCAGTTCTCCCTCTCCCCTTGTATCTGAAAGCAGTTTCTCTAAGTAGTCCAAAGATTTATTGCCTGCCTTTCACTGACTGCCTTCTGTGCACTTGGCTTGTTTCTACTGTAGCTTTTATCCTCCCACTAGCACTAGTCACTTGCATGTATCCCACTATTCCAAGAACATGGTGGTTGCTTCATACAAAGATTGCAACATCACTTTAAAACTGCTTATGTCTTTCCAGGCCTGACTCTTTTACACAAACCAAAAAAGCACACATGGTCTACTGAACATTAATGAACATATGTCGTTTAAAACTGTCCAAAGGAGAACATGGGCAATCCAGTGGTGAATACTTTACGAGTTCTGTTTTTTTTTTTTTTACTGTCATGCCAGTCTAAGCAGGTTATGGGTTAGAACTCCGCTTATAACATTTTGGCTTGAAATCTTGTAGTCAATACTTTAGGAACTGAGTTAGACTTAACTGTCACATACACAGTTCAAATTCCCTGCACAACATCTTATCATTAGAATTATAGAAGAGGTAATAAGTATTTGGTCTGAACAAATTAACCTCAGCATTTCCAAATACTGTTTAAGGACTATTTCCGTGTGTGTACGTTTGTTTACAGTTCTCGTTTTGTTTCCCAGGGTTTAAATAACAAAAAGAATTTACCAGCAGGGGGAGCAATGCTACGCTGTTTGGAAAATATTGCTACCTTTATGGAAGCCTTGCCGATGGATTCGCCCAGCAACCTCTGGACCACAATTAGTAATCAGTTTCAGACCTTCCTTACTAAACTCCCGTGTGTTTTGCCACTTAAGGTATGATGTATGGATGTCTGAAATGAGCTATACTGTCATTGGTCAGGATGTACCACATCAGTGGGAAAGCTGTGGATGAGAAATCAGATGTGGGTTGTTGTGAATATTTTCTAATGATTCAACTAATGTTTCTACAGAACTGGATTTATTGTATGGCTGATCTGTCCCTTTAATTATATTTTCCATGGTTAACAATAACAACTCTGACCAGAGTACTCTTCACCTCTTTGTTGGCTTTTTTCCTCTACAATTTCTGTGCCCTGTCTTTGTCAGATTAGAAAACTGCATTTGAGAGTATCAGGATTTTGGAAAAAAAAACCCCGTCTGATTTTAACTATTAAAACAAAATAAAACTCTCAAGAAGAGCAGCACCACCTAATTAATTTGCGTAAAGTACACAATAGTCAGACAGGCAGAGAGAACTGGGAATAGAGCCTAGCCTGTTTGGCTGACCAGGTTGTAGTTCTGGCTGTAATAGGAATATGGTTGCAGAAACTGAATCTAGAAGCTTTGAGCTCTGATTTCTGAGTGCTCAGAGGACGTACAGAGGGATCTTATCTCCTGGTACGTACATTTCCAGATTGCTTTTAAGAAAACACAGTAAAAACTTAGATTCTGAGTCTTTCCAGTAAACACAGGATTCTGATGCCCTTATTCTGACTTTGGTTCCTATGGCATGAAGGAACCCGGTGGTAATTTGTTCTGTGCAAAACAGTGTTGCTGTTTTGAGCTGAGGGATCAAAAAATCTAACTTTGTGACTTACAACATTGTCTTTTAAATTGGTTGTCAACACCAAATTACATGAATTATATTAAATTCCTTGCCACTATTATGCAATGCTCAGATCTCAAAACCTCTTTAGGTTTTGGTAAATTGAGGCACTATCCTGCAGCACTTACTAAGCCAAACAGGCAGTAACCATTCCCTTTGCATACTAGCCAACCTGATCTGTAGCATCTTGTCTAATTGAAATAAATGAAATGAATTGGATCTTAATAGTTCCAACTGCATATCTGCTCTTCACAGAACGTTTAGATGGAGCGTTTACTCTGATTTCTCTTTTATTCCTGGGAGGTATCACTAGTGATACAAGTAAAACAATTGCTTGCTCCTAAACTTTCCATCTCCTGTTCCTTCCTCTAGGGTTATAAATGACTCTGCTGTTCTAGATGTTTGCAGCAGGGACAAGGCAAGACAATGGATAGACCCTGAAAAGTCCCATTCACTGCTGCAACCTGTGTGATTTACACAGAAGGAAAATCAGTTACACCATAAGGAACAACTTTAGAGGGGCCTCTGGAGCATCTGTTGCCAGGGTGCATTCTGATGTTATGGGGTGTGAGTTGTAGCCCTGTCTTGAGGTGTGGGGATAGTGTCAAAGCCTGTGGCAACCACAGAAATATAACATGAGGTAGATGAGGCGTACCTCCTGCTAACTCACTCTTTTTTTCTTTTTTTTCTTTTTTTTTTTTTTTTTTTGTGGTCGCAAAAGGGGTAAATTTAACTTTTCTATACTAGCCCTTTAGTGAAATTTTCTGATCTCAAGGCCCATGCCGTGGTATGCTACCACTGAAGGAGTATGATTGTGTATTCAGGAATAAGCCAGTTTAGGCAAAGTAAGTAAAGATCAATCATCAGGGATAATTTTTCAGAGTTCATCTATAATTTATTCATAGCTGCTACCACTAAAACCAAGACTTATACAGAAAGGTACTAACTCTGTGTTGTTTTTTTTCTTATTTCTTCTTTTTTTTCTTGCCTTCAATTATATTCACAGTGTTCTTTAGATTCTAGTTTAAGAATCATGATTTGCTTGTTGAAGATACCCGCCACTAGTGCCACCAGGGTAAGTCCCAAGAAGCCAAAACTCTGTTACTGCAGATTTAGCCAGCCTGCACTGTTCTGTGAATGTGTTCTTATCCTCTAGCTAGGAAAGTATTATATATAAGCATAAAGTTGTGCAGTCCAATACTCTTTGGAGAATGATAAAGAGCTTTGGAATCTAGGTTACAGTACAGTGTGGGTGGGATTACATTCCTGTATGGGTGTGAATGTATATCTTCTTAAAGATTTCACGTTCTCTTTTTTTTTCTCTGCTTTTTTTTTTTTTTTTTTTTAAATATAGTAGTGAACTTCCTTGGAAGTTCTGCAGTACAGTTCCACTGAGATCAGTGAGGTTTTCCTCCATAAATGCTACAGAATCTCTTATATAAATCTCATAAGCAGTGTCAGAGGTGAAACTATTTTCCAATTTTTTGCTTCTAATTTCTCATACAATCATGAAGGCAAATGCTAGATAGAATAGCTGGTTGACTGAAACAGTGTAAATCCCAGCAAGATAGCCTCTGAGCTAAAAATAATGCTGTTCTATTCAGGCATTTCAGAGTTGGAATTTTTTGTTTAGTTTTTTGCTGAGCAGACAGTTATTGATTTCTCCAAATCATGTCATTGCAGAGTCTTCTGGAGCCTTTTTCAAAATTACTAAGCTTTGTAATTCAGAATGCTGTCTTCACTTTGGCCTACCTGGTGGAACTGTGTGGTTTATGCTACCGAGCCTTCACTAAGGTAACCATGAGATGATGTCTTCTTTTAGGGACAACTGACAATAGGACAAAGAAAGTCCTACTTCCCTCAAGTAGTATGTTTGTAAGTGAAGATGAAATCAGTGTCAAGTTTCAAACATGTCAACAGTTTTAACGCAGTTTGGCTAATCAAGTAGTGGTCAGTATTCAGTGCCTTTAAGTAATACTGAATTTCACGTTCCCAGAATAGACACAGATAAAGAGAACCTTCTGAAAACATTGCTCAGAAAGTATTTTGATGTCATTTCATGACTGGGAAATTTTTTTCTCTTGTAGAGATGATACCTGGTATTCATGCATGACTTTAAATACCTCTACAGTCATATCTTTCCTAGTGCACAGGTTTAGCCATATACCTTGAGCAGTAAAAGCTTAAATATTCCTGGTAGTGCCTTTTGAGAGCACTGCTACAAGGGCAGTCAACAGATAGCTAAGTAAAGTGGAAGACTCCAAGTTAGGAGCTTCCTAGCTTAGATCCAGTTTTATTCTGTGTTAGTATCTCACTTTGGCATACATGGCTGTAAGCTGTGTAGAAAAGAGAACAGTATGTATGCACCTTTAAAAAGTTTTTAAGATTCCTGAATGAAAGCTATGGCGTACAAATAACACTCAGTTATTACTCAAGTTCATTTTTGTAGCTATTGGTGAGCAGTTAAACAACGAAATCCACAAAAACCAATCAAACCCCTTACTAAGGCACTATGTGCCCCATTATGTAGATTGTTAAGGTACTGAGCAAAAATGTTGCTTCAGCCACTAAGTGGACAGTTTTCCATCCTCACTGCATTTGTCTAAACAGTAATTAATCCTCAGGAAATGTTCTCTCGTAAGTAGCTACATGACTTTCTATATTGATAATGTACTACTGGAACACATGTTGCTTCAGTCTTGATAAGACTTAAAATATCACTGGACAAACAGTGGAGAAGAAATGGTAAAAGCAATGACACTGTCACAGAAATATTACACTGCAAGAAAATAAGAAAAACTTTTGCCATATGTAATGGTTTGAAGCATTAAATAGAAACTAACAGTATGTTTAATTACAGCAAGCAAATGCTACCTTTTTTGTCACGTTTTAAAGAGAAGAGTTTATGAAAGAAAAAAATCCTGAATACAGAAGAGACTGTTCAGTTTTTGGAAGTAATTTGAGTTAGATCTATAGCTACAGCTTTGAGCAAGGCAAAGTGAGAAAAATGTTAACTTAAAGTCCAACAGTGGGGTTTCTTCATTGAAACAAACAAAGCCCCATTTAAAACTGAAGCAAAGACATTCCTCTTGCACTTGTGTTCTGATAAGACTATTTCATGTTTGCCTGCTAAAGCAAGTTGTGATACAGAAAATGTTTCACTGCCCTCATGCTCCACAGTTTTTGTTGTTTAAAGAAAATTTTATTAAAACCATGGTATTAAAAACCCTCATGCTTTTCTTGCATGCTTCTTCGTTTGATGTTCTATTAATATATTGAGTACTTAATTGCACACAGGAAGCTTGGATTATAGCACTTGTTAAAATCTTCTTGATTTAGTTTAATGCAACCTAGTGACCCAGAAGTGGAATAATTAGTGAATGGTCTCCTGCAATTTATAGCCACAAAATGCTTAATTTAGTGTAACTCCACACTACATTATCTTTGTTATTTCTGAAAGCTTACCATGGTTTTGCATTAGAAATATCAATTTAATGACTTCTGTTAGGAAAAAAAAAACCAAAACAAATAATTTGTCATGTCTGTGTTTTTCTACAGTGGAAATCACTGTAGCCAAGTAAGAGTGTCTTTTGTGGTAGAACACCATATAGAAGTGAATTCCAGAAGGAATATAATTTGTAAACATTTAAACTATTCAGATTTAACTACTTGTTTTGTAAATTTGAATGTGCTGGCTGGAACAAAACACCAACTTTCAGCTAAGCTATGGAAGATTCTTGTCTTTTCAAAGACCAAGCCACTCTAATGTGCACTTTGTAGAGGTCAGTGCTGTACAACCACTCCAAATCTTTTTTTATCTCTAACATTTTCCTAATACCCTGTGGCAGGAATATCTTGGTTTCTCTTGTCTTGGAGCCTGAAGACTCATGTCAATCTGATATTTCCTTGTCTGAGTTTCTGTTCCAGGTCAGCAATTTGATTTTTTATTTTTTTTTCAGTGCCTTTGGAACTCTCAGTTGAGAGTAGCATCTCTTCTGTGTATTGTAATCTTCTTTAGTTTTCCTTTCAAGTGTCTTAAGGTCCTAAATGGACACTTTTTGGCTTTCTTATCTCTTACAGGTGCAGAAGCTTGAACCTAAACTTAGCCTTTTGCAAGCTTTTTGTTGACCCTTATTAAGTAAATGCAGAATGCCACTGAATTGGATGTGACATGATTTTGCTATTGATTTTTTTAAAAGGAATATCGGAGTGGCTGATCTTTAGTGTTTGTAATTACTATAGTAGCAACAAAGATAAAATAAAGAATCTTGCTTTATACTGGCTTACTTGGAGGATAGCATGCACTCCATTAAAGAACCAAATTTACTATTCTTAGTAATAAGTTTGGGCTCTGAGATACTGCTGGAAACAAACTTCAGTAGTTTATATTCTACACATAGACCTCTGACAAGTCACAGTTTGAAGGTTGCAAGGCATTTTTTTATAGGGATGCGTAGACATTTCAGAGGGTTAATTTGGCTGAACAGAGGCTAAAGGGGTTGTATTCTTGACTCTTTGGTACCAGGTTTACGCATGTGACTCTCCTGGGTGTTATTCTCACAGAACTACCTGTTTACAGCTCTGTGGCAGAATATCAAGTTCCTACAGTATGTATAAACTATGTTTATACATATTTATCACCAGCAGAATGATAGGAATAAGTAGACTTTGATAGGAAGGGTACTCTGAGCTATTGACTTCAGTGTCATCACTCCTGATTTACAGTGCAGGAAGCAAGAGGTCAGATATCAAAAATTTTGCTTGATTTTTGCTTGATCCATCTGCACTGCATGTGCTTAGCAAACATTAAGAGTTTAGATTGTGAGATTGAATCTTCTTTGAGAAAGAGGTAGCTCACTGTTGTATTATCCTTAGAGCCAAGGAAAGCTGGGATTCATGAAGCCTATGCTTCCTTCTCAGTGTTCTGACAAAACAATTTATTATGGCCCAATTATATCCTGTGTAGCATGGGTGTTAGTCTATAAAATAGCTGAATGCTTTTGAAAGAATTTTACCTCTCATCTTTTCCAGTATGCACCAGCTGCTTCACTGGGTTACTGATAGGAACTTCTGTCCAGTGTTTTAGGGGATGTAATTGTTGACTGTCTGAGCTGCATTATGTATGTGTCTCAAGACTGTGAAGGCATATTATGGTGGGAAGGGTCACTCTTGCTGGTGAATTCTAGCAAGTAATCAGTGGCTATTTGCACCTTGAGTATTGTGCATCATTCTGGTTCCCTACTCCCAGTCAGAATATAGTGGAATTGGACAAAGTTCAGATAACGGTAACAAAAAAGATCAAACAGTGAGATAAGTTCCACATGCAAAGCAACTAAGGGCTCTTCAATCTGAAAAAGCAAAAACTTATGGGAATTTGAGAGAAGTCTGTAAGATCACAAGTGACCCAGGCAAGGATGGATAATTTCATGCCTTTGCAGTACAAGAACATACTAAATTTGTAGGAACCAGTGTCAAAGCAAGTAAAAGGAAGTGGTTCTTCAACAGTATGTGACTCCTTGCCAAGTACTGTGGATGTGAAAAGCTGGCATAGGTTCAAGAGGTCGATGAACACATATGAGGAAGAGAAATCCACTGAGAGTTGTGAATTATACAGAAACCACACTGAGCTCAGAAGCTCCCTGAGCTGAAAATAGTTGGTGGCTAGGAGAGTAGTAGTGGAAATTAAACGCTTGCCTTGTTTTTACTCTTCCCTTTGCATCTGCTTATGGCCTTTTTGGGGTTAAGTTACTGAGGACATTTGTTCTGGTCTGACCTCTCCTAGATATTCTTATATTGTATTATTCTTAACAGAACACTGTTAACACGTGAGATGTGTGACTTTTCAGTACATGTCCCCTCAAGTTTGGGGTTATATGGTTATTATGGTTTCATAATACAGTTGAACTGATCCAGTGTTTGCTGCTCCCGTAAGGGAGTGATTTTTATTTTTATTTTTTTATTTTTTATTTTGGAGTGTTAGCCTCCTATGAGTTTAGCTGCCTAGACTGCAGCAATGTAGTCAGACATGGACCACTGCCGTTTGGGGCCCGTTCCATCAGCTAAATGTGTTATCTGTCTGCACACTTCATGTAACTGAAGATCAAACTAGGAGCTTGAAGTAAGGTCTCTTGATTCACAGACTGGCGCCATAACGTCCTTGAAAGGCATACCATTCTGTTGTTTTGGCACCTTCTCCCAAATCAGGGGCTGATACTTAAAATCTGTTTTCGTTAAAGGTGTGTGTGTGCTGTGGGAGGCACGCACGGTTGCTGTAAGCCTTGTCTGGCAGTATGCTGTGCAGATACGATGTGGTGACATCAGCTTTCTGAGGAGGAACGCTGGCGACTGGCTTCTTGGTCTGCTGCAACCAAAGCTCACTCTCTCTTCCAGCTATTAATCTCTTCTGACTCCTTGCCTTTTAGCAGTGCTTGCTACTGTGTGCAGCTGGAGGTGGCCTTCAAACTGACTCACACTAACTAAACCTCACAACTTCTCTGAGGAAGAGGCAAACATTACTATCCCATTTTACAGTTGTCACAGAAGCACTGACGCCCTGACTGAGTAAAAAGTTCCACACATTTGAATTAAGTGAGCAGGCAAGTGCATGAGATGTGCAAGGCTTTAAATCTTAAGCACACTTTGGATATGCTTTCTTTATTAGACAGCATTATTTCATCTCTAATGGTGATTTGAAAGAGAGCTCAGTGTAAGTCTTCCTGCTGATCAAAATTCTTGAGTTGCTGCGGTCAGTAGCAGGTTATAGATTTGTTCCACATTTTTATCTTATCTAAAGTCAGAAAACATCAAAGTAAGATGTATAACAAGGCTAATCTTATCTCTTGTACCTCCTAGCTGTCTCAGCTCTACAACTCTGTGTTCTAATCTCCGTTGGCTAATTTTTCCCTGTTTTAAAATGTTTCTGTTGTAGCAGCTGTATCTAAGACAGTTTTTATTGTGCATGTGGAAAAGTACTGCTGGTCTAGTGAATGAAAATAGATGTCCAATCTGCCGTAGTGCAGGCACCTGTATTTTAAGGGGAATGACAACAGAAAAAAAGTATGGTAAAACATAGACCATTTCTGGCAGGTTTAATGAATGAATAATGCTAAATACTATTGCTGGTTTTGTTCTCCTATGTCAAGCCTTACAGCTTTCCTCATTTCCTTTTGTATAGAACTACTTTGTGAAAGCTACACTGCATGCCTGGGCTGTATAACTTTTTAATAAAATCTATCTATCTTTCACATGTGAAATATTAAAATCTTGGATATAACGCCTGATACAGCGTCAAAGGAGAACCACCCTAATTGATGTCTGTTCATTCAATCAAGTCTGTAGCATGACAGAAATGATGAATATCTGTTTTTTTGTAAGACAGGAGACACCAGTACCCTTTTGTAACTTTTTTAATCTCAGACTTTGATAAAAAGTATCTTTATGGTTTACTAATGGGTGTCAGTGAATTTCAGGACATTCATAAATCTGTGTTTTTCTGTTGTAGGAAAGGGACAAATTCTACTTGACGCGCAGTGTCATATTGGAGTTACTGCAAGCACTGAAGTTGAAGTCACCCTTACCAGACATGAATCTGCTACTGTTGGTGCAGGTACAGGAGATTCTCATGTAATTCTTATACTGATCCTGTCTCGGCCCAAATTTGAGGCAAGGGGAGAGAAAAGGCAAGTCCAACATGGTTGCATAAAGTACCAGCAATGTCAGAGGAAGCAAGAATTTTTTGAATAAAAATCCAGTTACATTTATAACCATGGGTGCATACATTTAGACTCCTACACTAAAATTTAAGAAACTAAATTGGGAATCCACATTTCAAAGAATGATAATGACCTGTGTGTCATTGCTGACATATTGAGGATCATAGAATATATCTCAAATTGGAAGGGACCCATAAGGATCGAGTCCATTGAGCTTCATACCATGTCCCAATGGGGCAGCTGCCCCAGCTGCTGCCTTGTCTTCATATCATAGTCCCAAAGCCAGTGAGCGGTTTGTGTGGGAAAGGGTTCTAGCAGATCATGGGCCAGAACTCAGTTTCTATCTATTCGGGCAGTATTCAGTCTTCAGTCCTTGAAGCATGTTCTCTTTTAACATGGAATTTTCCATCAAAGAATACATAGACAATATTTCTGTTCCTTTCATTCTGCGGTTAGTTCAGGTAGGAGTCAAGCTAGCTTTTTCATAGGAGAATCTGAGGAAGTAAGATACAAACTCGTAAAAATCTTTCTGCCTCCAAAATGCCAAGTGTGGCACTGTGTGGCACCTGTAAAAACAATTTGCTGAAGTCCATCAATTTTAATCACAGGTAGTGAGCTCTCATTGCTTACAAAGAGTGAACCATTCACACTGTTCAGTAACTTTAAAGGATAGAGGACCTGCATAACAGCACTCTGTAAGGTTCAAGCAAGGTGTTTGTTATGTAGATCATTCATAATGCTCCTACCATCACAGCTCCATTCACTCTTTCCCTTCTCATTATGGGGTCAAAGCTTCATATAGCTTACTATGGGCTCGTTTTCTTTTGAGTACTGGTACATTACTCAGAGTAAGTAAGTGGTTGCCACTTGACAGAGAAATAATACTGACAGGTGAAATTATATAGCAGTGAGGATAACTGAAAACAATTATTATGCCATCAGTGTTCGGGGAAGAAGTTGAGGTGGGGAAGAATAACACTTGTGGGTTTTTTTATTTCAATAGTAAAGGTTTGGTTTTTTTTTTTTTTTAAATCCTTTTGAATTTAAAAAGCAGAAATTTACCTTTTTTTTTTTTTTTTTTTTAAGCCTAGACTTCTTTTTTTTGGATCCCAGCCAAGACCCTCAAATAACTTAACAACCACCAACCTCTTTCTGTCTTATGGGTGCAGTGATGCAACTTGATATCATGTGCATTGGCGTTTCTTTACTTGAACTGACTTTTCCTGTATTATAGAATAAAGCAATTTTTCTGCATTGCTCCATTGTATAGCTCAGTCCTATGGCTGCCCCAAAGGGTGACAATCCCACAGTCTAGTCAATCCTGAAGTGCTCATTTGAGAATGCAAACATGCCACATCAGTTTTGGCAGTGGGATTTAACTGGTAAACACTTGTCCTTCACATTGCGTCAATCGCCTGATAAACACAGTGAGCATGACTCCTTTACATTATTTTTATCTTGTAAAGATAAAATGATAATTGCCTGGATTTTCCTTCTAGCACTGTTCCCATATGCTGTATTCACTTCGGGATGTATTCATACCTTACACAACAGCACCTAATGTTGGATATAAATGTCTCTCATGATGTCTGTCTTTCAGAGACTGACGAAGTGATTCATATTTCCTGCTATCCAAAGCAGCCAGCTTCTGGTTTTATGCAGTCAATGGTAAAGAATAGGGGTTGTATTCAGACCATCTGCCATAGATGCCTACTGGAGGCATGATGACTACTTCTCCCATTGACTGTGCAAATTGGCAGTCCTTGGTAGTATGTGGTCTGAATCACTCAACAGCCTCTTGAATTTCAATACCAGTAACCACTAAGGCCATTTTAAGCACCATTGTAATTTAAGAAACCTACTAGTAAAAACACGTATGTATCTGATTATTTTGATTTCCTTAGTGTCATTAATAGAACAAAGGGATTGGTTCACCTCTTAACCACAGAAAAACAGTACAGTATTAAATCAGATCAAATGATTTTGAATCCATAAAGCTGTAACAGGTTTAACACAGCACCAAACGGAAATGGTTTTTATTTCTAAGGCAGTCATGTTCCCATGGACATGTTAGCCTGTATACAAGATTCTGTACAGACATAGCACACAGAATACAGAGATTCAGTCAAAATGTTCAAGATAACAAAGGAGCTAGCAGCACTTTAATTTAGTGATAGATCAGTCGTGGGCTGACTAACAAAGGAATTCCTAGGAATGTACATTTGACACCCACATTCATCCAGATTACATGGTGCCATCAGTGTCCCTGGTGACATCGGTGGTAAGATGAGAGTTAACTTTGTCCCACTTTACAAAGAACGAGAATTTTAACCAAATTACTCTAATCATTGCATAGGTGTCCTGGATGATAAAGGATACAAAAATTGGTTTGTCCTAGCAAATGAAAGCCATCATGAACATGCTGCTGTTCCATGGGTTTCCATAGGAACTGCTTCTTCTCCCAGCATTTTGTTTCACAGCACTTTTCTGCAGCTTACATTTTGCCAGCACCCATCTTCAGGATTTCCATTGGCTTCAAATTATATTAATGTCTCATTAGGATTTGCTTGCTCAGTCAGGCTGTAAGGTTCAGTGTATCCGATGTGTTTTGTTTATGTGATTCCTATTTTGGGCTGAACTTTCAGCTAATGAAAATCAGTGTATATCTAGTGGTTCCAGTTTATGTTTCTGTGAAGATCTGGCCTACTAATTACTGAATGGAAGCCTTTAAAGTTACATATAATGTGTTTATAAGAATATATATTTTAAAAACTGTGATTATGAATGGAAGTATAATATAGATAGATTATGGTATATAGATAATTCACTACAGTCAGCAGACATTCCCATATGAACACTATTCTGCAGCTGTATCTCAGCAGACAATGCTAGTAAGAGGCATGGCAATTATTTGCCCATTTGTCATCTTTTTGCAGTATGAGGGTATTTTTCTTTCCTTTTTTCTTTACATATGGGTGGCATTAAATCTTTTGCCAGTGACGTCTTAGTAGAGTGATACAACATAAATGCCAGTGAATTGGACTGGAAATGTAAGAAATTTTTCTTTTTGAGTTTTGTTTCCCCATCCTCTTTTGACTGCATTGCAACTTTAGGAAGGATCATTGGAACTAGCAGTCTGATGATGAGGAAGATAAGCTAAACAAGGCCTAATTGTTCATTAGAAATGGAATGGAGTTTGTCAGCTGTTTTTCACATACAAAGTAATATTTGTTATTTGACCCAAACTCCTCTGTGCAAAAGAAGTAGAAAGCTTACAGGAGGCCAGTAGAGGTTGTTTGGCTGCTGCTGCTTATTATTGTTCTTAAAAGATGATGTTGTCTGAAATAAATGACATTTGTCTTTGGCAAGTGTTTTTTTTGACTTATATGGTGAGTGCTGTACAGTGTCTGTAGCAGTGCACTGAACTCACTGATAGATGCTAAATATACTCAGCCAGATTCTTCAGGGAATTATGGTCCTTTTTTTGTAGCTGATGTAGTTCAAGGGAACCCTAAACTACACACAAATGGTTGACTGGGAACCCTAAACTACACACAAATGGTTGACTGAGGAATCCTTCATGCAGGAAGACAACCTATCTGTTGTCCAGTGGACCCAGCATCAGCTTTGCTCTTTCTGAGACAGGGTGCATTAGGAGAAATCTGTTATCTCTTTGCATAAGTCTATTAATCGTTGTCCTTTTGAAAGAGAAGTGGAGAGTCATGGTTGCTGTTTGAACTAAGACTCGACTGTCTTTACTGGATTAATACAGCCCAGAACCCTAAGGCTTTCTTTTGCTTCCCATGTAATGATTAGACCTGTGGTACAGAAGAGCACCAGGCCGTTTCTTGACTGAAATACGAGTTAGATTCTTGTTTTATTTCCATTTGTCTTACCCTGGTGTAAATTAAATTCTAGCCAGAAGAAGAGGCAGTTGGAGTCAGGCCTATGTCTGAGGCTACCTAATTAGGTTATTATTCTGAATTCAAGTATGTCCTTCTGGTATTTATCCCAAAGAACAAGCTCTTTGACCAAGACATAGGTTGAGTAGTTTCCAAGTCTTGGTAGGCAGTCTGAGTTCAGATTAAATCTGTCATTGAAAGCTCATGGAAGTGTAAGAGTAAATTCTAGGTCTATAGAGGATATGATATTTGGAAATATTTTCAATAAGAGCAGTCAATCATTGAGAGTACTGCTAACACACATGCATGAGATAATTTTAAAATATATTGTGTAGTCAATATTTGTCTCAGTTTGTGAAGGTACCACAGTATTCATTATCAAGAAAGAACATTAAGGCTTAGATCTTAGTTTGACAGTTCTTTTCTGTCTGCTCTTTCTTAGAAAGTTACATTGCATCACTACGGGCAGAAATTGCTCAAGTGCAAATACAGCATTAGGACAAGTTTTAGGAACAAGCAAATCATCTGCTGGGTGTCAAATGCATTATTGAAGGTTCTAATAATTAATTAACAGTATTAGCAGGTCTAATGTATGAATGGTATGGACATCAGAGATTTTGGGTCAAGGGATTTGGAAATAAAAATAAGCAAAAAAAAAAAGCAAGCAAGGAAAATAAAAGCATAAGAAAATAGCTTACTGTAACAGAATGATACTGACCTTCTCTCAGAAACAGCTTGTACTTTTGTAGTATTGTGGCCTGTATTATGCAGAAGTTATACCACACCGTACCAATATGTTCTCAACTTCAAAATTGTTCATATAATTCATCATTGTAGAATTTCAGTGAAAGTATTGCATGCTGCCTTATCATCCTCTATTGTGATTTAGTCTATAATGAAAAAAGAACATTTGATGTATGCAAGGAATAACAAAGTTATATGTTTTCACTCATAAAGAAAATCAGATTTATTATATAATATTCTTCAAACTGCTTCTGCACAACATATGTGTTAATTAAGCACATTAAAGTCAGATTTTTTTTTCATTAAAATGAGCTCATTTATAATGGTGAGTTAACTAGGCTGTTTATAAAGAAAGAGAGCTCTAAAGGCAAATTACCATGAATAAAAGCAAGAAGAGATCTGAACTGATTTTAGTAAAGTCATGAATAACTTATTAGTGTCTTCAGGTTCCTCTAAAAATAATTAAAAAATAACTTGTCTTTAATTTCTTCTTAGTTTGTTTGTGCAGATGCTGGAACAAAACTAGCTGAGTCTACAATCTTGCATAAACAGATGATTGCCTCTATGCCTGGAGTAAGTACTGAGTCAAACTCCATCTCTTAGTTTTGGCTTTTAAAAATATATCTTATTAAGCTCATTTTGCTTCATTTGAATGTTCTTTCCTTTTCATGTCTCTTTTGGGTGGCGAGGTGTGTTGCAGACAGAGCTGTTACAAGGATATGATAGGAAAGTGATCATTTTAGAAGAAATCATAATCAAGTTGCTTGCGGCTTGTGTGAAACAAAATAGATGGTTGGAAAGAAGTCTTTTGCAACAGGGCATTATTATTCAGAGGTCTGAGTATAGTATCTTTTATAATTCTATTATTCAGTATTTTAGAACTTTTAGAACCTGTGGAATCCTTAGTCCACGTAAACTGGATGGAGGATGTGCTGACAAGGCTGCCAGTGACCTTATTTTACTGTTTGTTATTCTGTCAAGAGAACTGATAGGCATAGCATTTTAAAAGCCAGAAGGTGGTATAGTTCAACACCATGTAGACTGATATTAACAAAGAAAAATGAGAAGTGCCTAGGTCGGTTGCTTAAAAATAGAGTGCTAGCAGTTTTTCAAATTTCAGCCACTAAAACTCAATTATGGCTTAATAATGTTGTGATCAAAACTAAATCTCGTTCATTTGCTTACTCAGATATGGTAATCAACTTCTGTGCTTCAAAGTGTAGGTAGTTAAATAGAGGTCAAAGAAGAGTTGTTGTTTTCCCATGTAAACTTTACTGCAATATTTTGCCTGAGCCTATGACTTTGGGTACAGTAGTTTTTGGCAAATTCAAAAAGGTACCTAATTTGATAATTTCATCATATGGCCTCTAAAGTTAAGCATTGCTTTTACTTGGCTCCTAAGAATGAGGCATTCATAGTTCCCCTTGAATTCAGCTAGCATTATCTTCATCTCGGATTATTAACATAGAAAAATAAGTTTATATGATACCTAGTCAGTCAGTCGTATCACCTTCTGAAAGCTGTTCTCCAGGGTTATCTGGTCTGTTGGAAGCCTTTATTTAATCTGACAGCTTTGTTCCATTGACTGCTTTGCACACCTTGGACATGTCTTGTGCAGTTTGAAGGCCATATTCGCATTTCTTACAGTATTCTAGGAAAAGGATTATGAAAATTTGTACTATGTGAATACAGCAAGCACTACACAGAGTCCTTTTGTTTTCCCTTTGAGGTCATTCTTGCTCTGGCACAGGTCGCTTCTCAGTGCTTGCACCTTTGTGGTCAAATTGGAGCAGTTAGTGAAGGATTTCATTTATCCCTTATAGCTCTTGCATCCTCTTTTGAAAATTCCAGCTGATTTGAGTGCCATTATAATGCTGTATTTTGAATGATTTTGCTACAGAAGTATGTCAGAAACCTTTGTTAGTTTAAAAATAAAATAATTTCAGTGGTGTTCATTTTAGTGATGTTTGCACATGAAATACATGAAGCTAGTCATTTGAACTGTTTTTCTGTCATGGTTAATGTGAACATAAGGGCATCTGTGCTTATGACTGAATTTTGTTTTCTGGGACTGTAGCTGATTGGTTCCACTTGCAGAAATGCTCAGCTGCTTGAAGAACCAATTTGTTAAACTCTCATCAGCTTTTTAAGACTTTGATTCTGGGCCACTGTATATTTCAGGATGAAATGACAGGGATATTCTTGAAAGTTTCATCAGTTAATCTTTTATTGCTGTCACAGATAAAGAGTATTTTATGATGCATGAAGAAGCAACAGTGAGTGGGCTATCTTTTTATACTATCACCAGATAAAAGGGCATATTACGGTGAGAAGAAAAACATCAAATAATACCTATTCTTAATTCAAGTAATTACTCTAACAAGAAGTAAAATAAAGAATGAGACAGACAAATTGTGTTCTGCTGAACAAAAGGCAAAGACAAAAACATGAACCTATTCAAAACCTGGTGCTTAAACTTATTTATTTTATATTCTAGTGTGGAACAGCAGCAATGGAATGCATGAGGCAATATGTTGGGGAGGTGCTGGATTTCATTGCAGATATGCATACATTAACCAAATTAAAGGTTGGTTCTGGGCATACATTGATTGAAAGTGTATGTGTTTGGTTTTGGTTTTGTTTTGTTTTATTTTTTTCCAATATTTTCTGTAATTAACCTGCCTGGGAGAAATGGTTGGAAGTCTTTGAGGATGACTGACAGGTTTTTTTTTTCTTTTTAAAAAATGTTAGTACTGTTATAGATTAGACACTTCTGAGGGATTGGTAAAAAGTAGTTTATGCAGTGTTGAAATGAAGGCTGATTCAAATATGGTGAGCACACAGTAAAAATGCAGGCTTGATTTTTCTGAAATGTTGATAATGAACTAATGCCATGCCAAAATCACTGTGAGAACTAATCATGTTTAAAAAACCCCATGGAAACATAAAAATCCTTGACTCTAAAAGTAATTATACTCTTCTGAAGGAACCGTGTCTCTGCTGACACAAACAGGCACTTAGAATCATGGAATCGTTTCGATTGGAAAAGACCTTTAAGATCATCAAGTCCAACCATTAACCTAGCACTGCCAAGTCCACCACTAAACCATGTCCCTAAGCACCACATGTACATGTCTTTTAAGTACCTCCAGGGACAGGTGACCGAACCACTTCCCTGGGCAGCCTGTTCCAATGCTTGACAACACTTCAGTGAAGAAATACTTCCTAATATCTCATCTAAATCTCCCCTGGTGCAAATTGAGACCATGTCCTCTTGTCCTATTGCTTGTTACTTAGGAGAAGGGACCAACACCCACCTCACTACAAACTGCATTCAAGTAGTTGTAGAGAGCAATAACGTCTCCCCTGAGCCTCCTTTTTTCCAGGCTAAACAACCCCAGTTCCCTGAGCCACTCGTCATAAGACTTGTTCTCTAGACCCTTCTCCAGCTTTGTTGCCCTTCTTTGGACACTTGAGTTAATTGGAAGTTCAGAGATTATTAAAATCCAGTAATTGACCTAACAAAAAAAAAAAAAAGCTGTCCTTTTTCTTATAGATGCTGTTGTTTTCATTGTCAGGTTATATTCTGTTGGGGTGCAGAAAACTGAGTACTTCTTACCTCTGTAGTCCAAACTGCTTTTGGGTTTCTGTATATTAGTTTGATGCCAAATTTTAAGAGGAGTGATGTGAAAATAATTTGGTGAATATAAAATGTTTTATTTAGAAATGAATTTCGTGAAAACATGTTAGTAATTAGCTGGTCAAAACCTGGAATTTCTGTTTCATGGTAAAGTGGGTATCTATTAAATTTCCTATATAATGGGAATTCTTTAAGATGTTTTAGAAAAGGGTTAGGTGAAGTAACAGTGCTGCTGTATAATAGGACATGACTGTAGTCCTACAGTTTCAACTGCTGTCAAAGTAGCATCTATTGTTAACAGCTTAAATAAAGAATTAATGTAATGTTTCAGCTAATATACCACTAATGGTCGGTCATAATGCTGTGGAGGGGGCAATATTATTTATTCTATTTAGCACAACACTATCCCAATAGATAGTTTTGTCATACCATCTGAAGCTGAGTATGAAGTGAGCATGGAGCTGGAGGTGAAACTTTGGTGGCTGAAATCCTTCTCTCTGTGGAGGGAAAACGCCTGTCTTGTAGTAGAGCCATCCAACTGTCACTTCTCAATGCCAGGCAAAGTTAGAGGGGTGGATTTCCCTTCAGCGTGCAAAAGGGAGGCAAAAGTGTGGCTAGGCCTTGATGCTTCTAACTTCTGCAAAGCTGGCAAGATGAATGATGTGGGAGTGCAGCAGAGGGGCCATTCCAGATATGGAGGAGTCTGTGCTGTGCAGCAAATTCTGAAATCTGACAGCAGAGTTGTAGTATTTCTACACCAATAACTTGGTGATCCAAAGGGAAGTTCATCAACTGCGTCCAGTTCTGGAGTCCCCAACATAAGAAGGACATGGACCAGTTGGAGAGGGTCCAGAGGAGGGCCACGAAGATGATAAGAGGGCTGGAGCACCTTTCCTATGAGGACAGGCTGAAAGAGTTGGGGCTGTTCAGCCTGGAGAAGAGGAGGCTCCGGGGTGACCTTATAGCGGTCTTCCAGTACCTCAAGGGGGCCTACAAGAAAGATGGGGAGAAGCTGTTCAGGAGGGCCAGTTGTGATAGGACAAGGGGTAATGGTTTTAAAATAGAGGGAGGTAGATTCAGGTTGGATATTAGGAAAAAATTTTTTACCATGAGAGTTGTAGAACACTGGAACAGGTTGCCCAGAGAGGTGGTGGATGCTCCATCCCTGGAGACGTTCAAGGCCCGGTTGGATGAGGCCCTGAGCAACCTGATCTAGTTGGAGATATCCCTGTTCCTTGCAGGGGGGTTGGACTAGATGACCTTTGAAGGTCCCTTCCAGCCCTAACGATTCTATGATTCTATGATTCTATGAACTGAAAGAGGTCATTTCATCACTGGGCACAGACAAGTAGCTTTTATGGGATCTAAAGCTCAGTTGACAGATACTGAAAAACAATGCTGTCCAGTTGGTCCTAGTACAAATCATATTGCCATTGCTTACATGCCTGGGCTTTGCCATATGTGGTCTTGCAGGGAAGTTCTTTGAGCAAGCTCTTGCATTTGTTTCCAACCTCAAGAGCCACTGTGCTTCTACAACACAGAGTACATCTGCTAGTAAAAGGTGTTGATGATCTGTTTTCCTAAGAAATCAGTGTTTCCCTGAAAGGGGCCCTCTACTATTGCACCAGTCGTCTTCTGAAAGTTAGTGGCAATGCACTGGAGTGTTTCATGCCACGAATTCCTGCAAAGATTCTATGGCAGGCAAAACAGAATAAATGATAACTTGTAGTGGATTTTGATACTGGAATTTATTTATGAAGCGACATGATGAAAACTTTTACCCTACCAGTTTGTCTGGCACACTTGCTCACTCCCTCTCCCCTGCCCCATCCACCCCACCTCATGCACCAAAGGGGACCCCTCATTGCAAGCTAATAACACTTACCACAAAGGAGGAAGAATCCCAACTAAACTGAAACTCATGTCTCTTGAAACTTACAGTAACCTCGTGTTACTGGACAAAGTAGCTCCTTTGTAAGTTCTTACTCTGTTGGCTATATGCCTTGAATCCCATTGAGTTTTAAAAAAATACTATAATAAGGGAAGCAACCTATTGCGCTGGAGTAGAAATCTACTTCAAAGCACAAACTAATTAAGTATTTTAAGCTGAATTGGATGGCCTTCCTGCTCTATCCTTTATTCACCCATTTCTTTTCCAGTTCAGAACTACTTTCAGAATAGGTAGGCAAATGAATCATAAATGAGGGAGACACATATCCGGTTTGCCAGTTCCACAGAAAAACATGAACGTGACTGAAACCAGGAATGGGGAAATTTTATTTGTGAATACTTATAGGTATCTTCTTTCCTGTGAAAAATATTTCTGTAGAAAGCTCTCTGACATTTGCACTTTTTCCTTGTGCCCCTTCTCCCTGGAACGGTAGCCTCAATTTTAGAAATGCTCTTACAATGCTTAGGTCTGGTAAAATGGTAATTTCTTGTGCTCTTATTTATTTCATACGTTTTTATACACAGCTGTAGCTAGGACATGAACTAAACCTTAACCTAGTTCTTCACTTTTATGTTTTGAAATTAGAGAGGAAGCTCCCCAAATGTGTAGTCTGGGCCATTTAAAACTAAATCAGAACCAAACTGTCTAAAATTTCATGTTGTTTTGATTCAGCCATGTAATACAGAAATCTGAGAACAAGATTGACGTAGTAGGAGAGTCAAATATGACCATAATTTTATATATTGTAAAGAAAAAGCTTTGACTGTCTTTGGAAAATGAAAGCCAGTTCTTGTTTAACCAGACCAGATAAACTTATTCTATGGTTCCAACGTAGTTCGGAAAATATTATGAACATTTCTAAATCTACAGGTAGTCAGAACTTTAAACAAATTTACAACATCTAGATTCATGTTCTTGTAAGCTGATTTAATATATTCACTTATGTTGCTTGGGTTTTATTAATAGAGATGTTCCGAGGAAGTGAGTCCTAAGATTATCCAGTTGTACAGTTTCTTACTATGAGTATGCATCTTGATCAACAGCATCTGGACTATCAAACTAACACAAAGAATACTATATGATTTATACAGCCAGTAACAATCCCAGCAGAAAAAAGTTTAATTTTGGTTTTCAGATTTTGAAATTTCTACTGTCTGTAGAAATTCAGTGAACTAAAATAGTTAAAATTGTTTATTCATTTCCAATGTCTTATTTTGCGTGTCTGAGAATAGTTTCTTTGAAATAGGTTAATTATTTTCAGTCCGGTGTGTTAGCAACTAACTGCATTATAAACAAGATATAAATGTTAATTCTCAAGATAATCACATTTCAGTTTATTGTTTCTGTTCAGTTTATTATCTTTTTTTTCCTTTTGGGATAACATTTTAATTGGTAAAGCTCAGAAAGGTTTTATTTAGAAAATTCCACCATTTTTAAACAAGTACAATGCATCTGCCTGCATACCTGTCTAGCCTTTTTACCTTCCTCTATAGCAAAGTCATTAGATATTCATGCTGGTACATTACTTTTTTCTTTCTCTTGAAAGAGACTTCAAGTAAGTGATCTTTGAGAGTGTAAGTTGCTGGGGTCAGATACTTACCTGTTATAAAATATTTCTGGTCCACTGATTTTTATCTTATTGTAATAATTTAATAACTGATGACCTGGATGTTCTTGTGCAAAGCATATGGCTCTCCTTTAAGCAAGCAACTGCACTTAGCATGTGTTCTGACAGTCTAGCAACAGAAGGTAATGCAAAGCTAACTTAATGAGAAATACAGAAGTACCTCAAGAAGCACCAATGAAGCAGTCCTTAGAGCTGACAAAGCAGGATAATAAATTATCTTTCCAGGCATAAATATTTGCATGTTTCCTGGTAAAAGGTTTAGCCCTTTTATTTCCAGGACTTAAAGGCATTTGTAATAGCTGAATAGTGCAACATAGTCATATCGCCAGTGAATGAGCAGCGGCCTATTTCTGTACGTGTAAATAGAATATTGAACAGGGAAGGCGTTTTCAGCCAGATGCTACCTTGTTAAATGGTTAGATTCTTTCACCTTCACTTAAACTGTCTAGATATGCAACCATTAGCTTGTACTCATCAGCCGCTGAGTTTGCTGAAAACGAAAGGTACCTGTACATTTTGCATGATTTGCATTTTATGTGGGCTCTTGAAAAGGTGGCCCTCCATGGAAAGATCCGTATCATGTTGCTGTTACTAATATAGGGACTGGAGCATTTCTAAAAATCTGTTTCTTAGATTTGTTCTGTGGGTTTGTAGACACAGTTAGAGACCCTGAGAAAGGAACTGAAGGGAAATGAAACAGAATACGCTGTTGCTTGGAAGAGCTTCAAGTGAAATACTCTTTTCCGGTAGGAAATCAGATCTTTGCCTTACAGAGTCACATGAAGACTTGTTCTCAGCCACTGCACGAAGATACATTTGGTGGACATCTGAAAGTTGGTTTAGCTCAGATTGCAGCTATGGAAATCACGCGGGGAAACCACAGAGACAACAAAGCTGTGATCCGTTATTTGCCTTGGCTTTACCATCCTCCTTCTGCAATGCAACAAGGGTAAGACTGCTTTTCCACAAAAAGGAATGCTAAAATGAGTTAGAAATCTTCACAAAATTCTGTGTTTATTGCCAGATTTCATAGGTAAGACCCGCCGTAGGGAGTGGCCATGAGACATTGAATCAGCTGATCAGCAGCTCCCTGATCCTTAGCTGAGGAATTGATCAATGCAATATTTAAAGTACATGCCAAAGGGACAGTGGAGGTAACTCCATTGGCTTGACTGGAGTTACCCTGGAAATGAACTTGATTGTCAATGTAGATACAGACAGTGAAAAGCACCTAGCTACTTGATCAGTCCTGTAATTATAGAAAATATCTTGAGAATTATAGAGAATACAATGGGAAATGTCCTTTGAAATTATGGATTACAAATGAGTGTGAACTGTAAGCATAAGCTTCTTCATGTGATGATAAAAACACTAACTTCATTTGGTTAAAGTTAGATGAGGGAAATCCTGCTCATCAAGACATGTTTTTTATCCCTTTTCACTGTGAGAAATCCTAATGTGCGGTGCTTTATCTTCAGAAAAAAATACTGTCCCTTGCCTTACAATGACAATAAACAAGATGTTTTGAGTGTAGACCATTGGACTGTCTTCCAACAAACCTGTATTATTGTCCCAGCTTTGTCCCAGACTTCCCGTCTGAGGATTCTGGAGACTGAGCTGCTTAGGCTCCAGTCCTGTAGATGCATCTGCGTGTAGGTGCTGAGTCCTTGAAAATGACATCAAATTAGAAATTAAAAACAGTAGTGACAGTGGCCTAGTAAGTAATGATTTATTGATTGAAAAACAATTATTTTTTTCCTATGCCTATGAATTCAAATGAGTATGCAATCTGAAATTAGTAGCAGCAAGGGGACAGACAAGATAACACCAGAAAAGTGTTACTCCTTTTTAGCTTATGTAAGTACATTGCTTTACAATTAGACATTGCACTAGATGGTGGACGAATACTTAAGAGTCACAAAAAAGCTTAGTCCCTGCCCTCAAAAGCATGCAATCCGGATGTCTAAGGAGAGGCTAAGGAGAAGAGAACTTCACCAATGGAGAAGTGGAACACAGGAAGTAAGGCATGGTGCTTCCAAGCTTGCTGTGGAACGCAGAATGTCCTGCTGTCACCGTGTAAGCTGTGTGCTGTCCAGAGGAGCTGAGAGGAGCACTTCCACTTGGGCAACCCTTCCCATCTGATGATTTCTGTATAAAAAAATCACTGTGTATGGAACCAGTGAATCTGTGTGTCTTTTAGCTTTTTATAGAGACCGTTTCTTACACCCACCAAATACGTTCTATTGTTCTTGTTAATGGTACATTAAGCCCACTAAGTTCTGTGTGGTTCTTGACTTCCATAAGCTGTACCAATGATCTGTGCCTCCAGCACACTGAGACTGCATCTACAAAGTGTGCATAAGGAGACTCCGTGTTTTACAGAAAACCAGAAAACTTAGCCGCATTGTAAAATGTGCTCTTTCTTGACAGGCCCAAAGAGTTCATAGAATGTGTCTCACACATTCGTTTGCTGTCGTGGCTACTCCTGGGGTCTCTGACACACAATGTTGTCTGTCCAAATTCGCCATCACCTTGCATGCCTATTCCACTGGATGCGGGTTCACAAATTGCTGACCACCTTATTGTTATTCTGATTGGGTTTCCAGAGCAATCAAAGGTAAGAGATTCTGTATTTTAAGTGGAGATGTGATATAATATTGGCCTTATTATAGCAAACATATTTATTTCTTCCTAAGAAAAAGAGAGAAGTAAACCCTTATTAAAACCTGAAATCTAGGGAAAGAAATCTCTGTAGTTTTTCTTGCATAGCTGCCTCTTCATGCATAGAAAACTGATAATGAAATCACTACAATTAAGTTTTGAGATTTAACTATTTCAAAATATCTCTGTACAGGAGCAAAGAAGGAAAAACAGAATGCAAAATTGAGGCATAATCAATGGCCATCTCTGTAGCAAATCTCTAGAAAGTTATGTATTCTAGTTGTATAGTAGAATTGGGTAACCTATAAATAATGTCGTGATCAAATTTAATTACAAACAGTGATAGTTCAAGCACAACTTGTCCAGAGCACCTTCAGAAAAAAAGAAGAGTTACTGCAAATCATGAGCCGTTTGTGACAGTAGTTTAACACAGATACAGCAGCATTCTTTGACACCAAGTGGGTTTTTATTAGCAGCAGAAGCAGAATGATCACACATTTGTCTTGCACATAAAATCTCCCCTTCTTTTCCCTCACCTGGCCAAGACACCGGTGCTTCTCATTTGTTTCTTTGGCCTTTTTTTTGCTCTTTCAAATACCTTTTTCCAGTTACGAAGCAACCATTGCAATGTTTGGTGCAATCATACTGCCACAGAGCATGAATCACTGTCACACTTGCAAACTGAGAAAACATCTCTGACTCGAAGTGTCTGTCCCATAATGAAGTAGTTAATGTCCAGCACTCCAGAAAGCTCAGACACTGTGATATTTAACACTTAGTAGCGAAGAGCCATGCTTGGCTTTTCTTGACTGTGAGCAGTTTTGTCCCAGCAAGGCAGAAATGGACAACATAGAACAGAACAGATCTAAGATGGTGTATTTTGTACGATAGCCTTCCTTTTGGGTGATGAGAATGTGAATGACTTATCCCAGCAGCATCTTTGAAATGGTGTTGTATGTGCCAAAGCCTCCAGGCCTTCCACAGATTGCTGTGGAGTTTTCTATCAAGAAGGTCTCAGAACTACTCTCAAGTAGTTGTTCTGCAAAACTAACCTTCTCTTTAAAGGGACTACCCTTCATGCTATACACGAAGATTGCACAGGAGCGTGTGTTTGCAAATGCAGTTGGCTTTTTAAATGTGGAGATGTTATCAAGTGTACTTGACTTACTAGGTCCTAATGGGAGGGAAACATGGGAAAGTGAGGGTGAAGACTGCACATTGGGATGCATGACAGAGGAGTGCTCTGATGAAAGCCTCTGCACTGCACTCCCAATACATTTATTTAAATATTTTCCTCTGTCTTCTGTTTCTACAGACATCTGTTCTGCACATGTGTTCCCTCTTCCATGCATTTATATTTGCTCAGCTCTGGACAGTGTATTGTGAACAAACAGCAGTAGCTCCAACGGTCCAGAATCAGAATGAATTTAGCTTTACAGCAATCCTTACAGCCCTGGAGTTCTGGAGCCGAGTGACACCTAGCATCCTACAGCTAATGGCACATAACAAAGTGGTGAGTCAAGTGCTGTGTACAAATTTAGTACAGATTAAACTTGGAGGGCTTGGCTTTGTTTCAGTGGAATACATCGGACAGTGAAAAATGTCATAAAGCAACTTTGATGCTTTTGCGAATTTAAAGGGGAAGCTCATTGGTAATGATTTAACCTCGCAGTGGGCCTGAAACAGGATCTACCCAGGATCTGCCTGAAACAGAATCAAGAGCTGGAGTTGCTGCTCATTGAATTAAGTGTTCCCTGCATCAGGTCTTATTTTATATATCTTCCTGCTCTTTACTGGGGTCCTATTGTTTCATCTGACTCTGCCTTACAGGAGCAACTAACTGTTTTAGGATAGTTCTGTGAATATCCATTTGAATGTTTTTTTACCATGTGATGGTGAAAAAATAAATGGATGCTGACACTTGGCTACTTGTAACCCATTGATTACTCATCAAAAATAAGCTACATAAATATATCTGGGAACATTTTTGAGTAAAGAATGACTTGAAGGAGTTATCTCTAGAGATAAGGTTTGAAAGAGAAATGCTCATTCTGTCCAGAAATCATCCAGACCAATTTTAGAAAATAACTTTTAAGCATTTATTTATCTCAGCTACTCACTGCTGTTGGAGCAGCTTTGTACAATAAGAACCCAGAGGAGTTCCAGCAGCCTTCTCATACGTGCTACTTTTGTTTCCCATTGACTAATGATTCGCTGTGCCTGCAGGCTTAGGATTGAGAGTTTGTTTCTGATGGGCAAGACGTATTGTGTTTCCCACTTCCCAGAAAGTTACGACAAGTCTGTCATGACTTTTCAAACCCTTTTAACTTTAACTGAGATGATAACTAGTAGCACTGGCTCTGGAAAACCTGATATTAACTTTGAGTGAGAAAGATTCTTTATACATGTCCCAGTCCTCTAAGTCAGGTGCTCTTAAGTTTTGGGATTTTCATTCTTTGTTTGGTTGGGTTTTTCTTCTTTTTTAAATGGAGACCTACTATCTGTATGGAAATTATTTTATGTAATTCCCCTTTCCCCATGTGAAACATTTTCCACTCCTTTGCTCTTTCAGTTGTAATCTCATGGGCTGCACTTGAATGCCTTTGAACCAGTTACTATTCCATTGTGTCTTGTCCATATCAGGCAAGGACCACCTAAAGCTGTCTTTAAATGATATTTTACCCTCTGACATCTAGTGAGATCTCTGTGGTTGACAAGTCACTGTTGGGAACAGTAGTTCATGAACCTCCTTTTGAATGAATGGGAAATGTGCGTAACACTTCTAACTAGGTGGTTGTTTAGTCAGACACAAAGGCTTCCTTGTCAAGCCTTAGGACAAGAATATGACCTGGAAGTCCCAAGTTCCAATCCTTATTCTGAAAGTATCTCATTATGTGGCTTTAGTGCAAGCTCTGCCTCAGCTATTGCTCTGTGAAATGTAGATAATAATACTTGCCCGTCTCACAGGGGTGTTGTGAGGTTAATTAGTTAGTGTTTGTAAAGCGCTTTGAAGATGAAAAGCACTACATAAAAGCTAAGTTTATTATTGTTGAGGGGAATTTACACGTAGTTCAGACAGGCACTGTAAATACTCGTTGCTGGCTCAGGATATTTGTCTTGTACCTATGAATTTACACAATATAAAACATAAAATGCTGTCTACTGATAAATAACTGATATTTGCATCTGTCATAATTCATGGTACAAAATGGAAGAATTATGGACTAGCTGCCAGTTCAGAACAATAAATTGTCTTTTGATGGGGGTTGGAAAAAGATGGGGTTTGTGGATATGTTAATTTTTAAAGATTCAGTAAATAAAAATATCAATTTCTGACACACTGATTGATGAGAATTACACAGCAAAGGCATGTAAAGGATTTATGATGTCTGAAAAGAACAAAGGTGAAGGCAACTTGTTTTGATGTGTGATACGAATTAAAATACATCAAGCACTTTGAAATATTTAACAGATAGGTGTTGCTGCATCAGGGGAAAACTGAAGAAAAATATCCCTTATATGGTCACATAATATTTAATCTTCTATGTCAGTGGTTTATAAATGCACATCTAGTGATTCAGTATAACTACCAAGCACATACAGGAAGATCCTTTTTAGAGACTGTTGGCTTAGCCTCCAACACTGTTCTGCTGGACACTAATTTGTTTTTATGCTTGATATTTTTTTTCAAGATGGTGGAAATGGTGTGCCTGCATGTGATTAGTTTAATGGAGGCTTTACAGGAATGCAACTCTACTATCTTTGTAAAGGTAGGCATACCACATCATGAATATTTAGTTAATCATGTTGCCTGTCACGATTTCTAGACATGCTGTCCTCTGCTTTCCCTCCCACTCAAAAAGAGAAAGTGGAAGAAGCTGAGGTTGAATGCTAATGCAGAAGTGAAACCTAGTAGAGCATAACAAAAAATAAAATCTCTGGTAAGAAGTAAGACCAGGCCATAATCTCAAATCCAAGTTCTCCTGACTTTTTTTTTCAAATGGACTTCTGATATACTTCCTCCTTCCATTGTTGCAGTGGTCTTATTTCTCTAATAGACTCAACTGGTGTCACTGACTTCTAGGTACTGTCTGAATTTTCAGCCATTCTGTAACTTTTAGTCATCATAGGTTCTTTGCAGATCACCTCACTGTTCTGATCCTCACATTCTTTTAAGTTGATAACAAAAGCTTTGTGCCACACTGGTTTTCTTGTTACTATATGCCTGTGTTTCTGACTTAGTCAAATATTATTTGATAGTGAATCTTCTTTTATTTCATAGTGAATCTTCTTCCCCTGGGATGTGTAACAGGATATTCTTTGGTTAGAGAATCAAATCCTGCATGCTCCATTCATGTAAAATTTTTTCTTTTTTGACAATCAGTGGTCACCACAGTGTTTTCCGAACAGATTCCCAAAAGATTGGGGTAGCCTCACAAACATAAATCAATTTTACTACCCTTTTTTACATATTTTCCCACTGCATTATTCTGAAGGAAGTTTACACATAAAGTATCAACAAATCAAGTAGTTAAATGGGCTCTGAATCTAACTGAAATATATTGATTTATCTAGTTCTTCTGTTGCCATGAAGGAAACTTCTGACTGTTGTTTTACTCCAGTCTTTTATGGTCAAGCAGGAATTGAAAATAAAGTAGCTAAAATTGAAGGTCTTGATGTCAACTGGCATGAAAGTATTCACACTCATTGTGAAAATACAGATTTATAGTCAGTAATGACTTGATTCACTACAGAAACTCTGTCGCTATAGGATGTTAAAGTGATCATGGCTGTCCCTGGAAGACATATGGGCTTCTCTTTCAGCCAGTCCAGCATGTCCAGAATTTGACAAGGATGAAGAATGACTTTAAAGCTGTGAAAAGAGAGGCCTTAAAGGCCAAATTCCTGTCACGATTCAAATAAACGCTTTCAGGGGGTTATATTTCAGAGTGTATGACAATAATAGGCTAAATCAGGTTAAAAGGACATTGTTGTTACTACAAAATCAAGCTCATAAACCTGTGAAATACAGAGTTAAGATGCTAAGCTTGCTTTCATGTTCAGTGGATGGGAGACAGAAGAGAAGAATCTGGGTGACCAAATCCTCTTTACTTAGCCCTAAAGTGTAATCCTGCAGGAACAATATACGTACATAATGGTATTGTAGGATTCATAGTCCCAGGTTACTATTTTTTTTCAAAACTATCTAATTGTAAAAATATTTATTGTAGATCTGAAAAGTAAGTGTCATGATTTGGAGAAAGACTTACTGTATGTTTGAAGTCCTTCAAAGAGGCAGAAGTGCAAAGCTTATTCACACAGGAACCAGTAAGTGAGTGGCATCTCTATAATTAAAAAAAAGATCAACTTTCAGTCTGTCTCTTCTTCAGTGGCTGTGAAGAAGATCTGAACTTTGTTACTCCTACTTCAGAAGTCTGCAAGGATGACAATTCTTTGAGTATTAGTTGACTGGGCAGATTTTTGGTAGCTTGTTTTATTCTAGACAATCTTTTATTGTCTTGCCTTTGATAATGAAACAATTTTATCTTGTGCTTTAAAGCTTTTTTTTCCCTTTTATTTCAGATATAAGCCTCTCAAATAAGGTTTAGTTTTCACTGAAGGAAAGGACATAGTGTAGTGAGAGAGATTTTTTTAAACAGAACATTCTTAACACTCTTTTGGAGACTCATTCAGTAAAATTCATAATTCCCAATGACTTCATCTTGGAACTGAGCACAGCAACACTAATAAATCCTGACTGTTTATCATCCATGTAATTATATTTACTGCAGTGTCTTTTATTCCACCTAAGGAGTCAGGTGCTGCGAAAACTTCATTTGTTAATGAAGTCATTGCATGATTCAACACACACACATTTTTAATGCACCACAGTGAGAAGGTGGTGCGTGTCACCATGATGCCAGGTGGTTTATGGGATAGCTATCTTTGGTTGCCATTTTCTGTATGACGAGGGGAAAATAAGTCCTAAAAGAAGAGAAAACGAGAAGATGTAAATAATTTGGCTTTCCTTCTCTGAAAGAAGAGCTTTCTTTATGCCTGAGATAAGTACTCCTTCATCTCCTCCTTGTGTTGGTGCTGTGAGGTTTCTTCCTCTTCATACTGCATTGGCCTTTGCTATTAAATTAAACTCACACTGATAGCATCGAGACATGTCTTGATTGCTTCCTATGGTCTTTGAGCCATTCCCTGTATTCTCAGAGGGTATTTTTTTTTTGATCTAATGTTAGGCTATCTTTACCAATCTGGTAAGGAAAACAAAGTTTCCTTTTTGTGAAAATGTTTCAACCGTTACATATATATTTTTCTTTCTAACTTAGAGTGAGATATATATACATACACATTTACAGATGCACACATACCCACATATATTCATTATATTTTCCTTTAAGGAGAAGCATTCTGCTGTAGAAGGGCTGAAATTAAAGTGTTCAGTTTTCCTCCTGTTTTTCTGTGTCTAAGGAACTGGGAAACTTGCCATCCCAGGACAGCCATTGATGATGGAGACCAGCTCCTTGCTGATCACAACTCTCTGTCTAACCATCAGATGGGTGTCTGAGGAATTTGGGAGCCTGAAGTAGTGAAGGGAGCCGCTCAGCAAACCACAACATCTTTTCCAGAGACCCAGGAGTTTAGGCAGCTCCAGCAGCTGCTGGGTAGACTTCTAGAGAACTGGGCAGGCAGAAGAGTTGGGGAGCCAGAAAAGCACAGTGACCAACCTGCTCTTCAGCCTTGTTTCCATCAAAACTTGCACTGGAATCAATGTAATTCTGTTGAAAATATAAACTCTGAAAAATTGACAGTGCCTGACAGCGGTCTGTTCTTCCAGCTGTTCTTTCTAACTAGCTTTATGTATTTTTCCTTTGTGAAGAAAAGGCTGGCTGGGGATTAGGTAATAAAACTCAAGTGCTTCAATAAAAATGTCTTCTTGTCTCATTTATCTAACTGGCAGCTGTGGGAGTGGAGAGCTTGTTTGCTTGTGCCTGCAGCAGAATGTTTTGCTTCCCTAAATGTGTCCAGACCCTGAAAGACAAGTGGCGCTGGAGGAGGATGATCTGTATCTAACCTTAGCCCTCTACAGCGTAGGTATCAATATGAGCTAGTTTCCATGAGTGCCCTTCATAGTCAGTGGAGATAAACAGGTGTTTTTGGACATGATTCACCTTGATCTATTTTAGATAACCTGCTTTGGGACAAGATGAACTGGATGTGGCAAGTGCTTGATTCTCTCAACTCTCTGTAAAAGATGTCCAGTGAATTGGTTCAGATGCAGAGGAGTACCCTGAGTTTTCTGCCTAGCTTCTCTCCTTGCTTGACATACTTCTGACACCAGTCCTGTCACCGCTGGCTGGCTCCATAGGAACTTCATTAATACTGGATGAAATTTTCAGTGACTTTTTGTTGATGGCAGTGGAGCATGGCTTCTCAGTATGCTTACTTGTTCCCCTCTCCAAAAAACACTTCAGGACTTGCGGTCACTGGATCTTATTAAGCACTTCATTAGTGTGAGAGCCCACAGAAGGATGTACAGAACTTGCATGTCTGCTGCATCTGGCTGCATTCCAGCTGTTTTGGCATTCATATATCTGTAAATGCTGAGGTTTGAATATGGTTCTTCATGTGTTAGACTAAGTAATCAGTCTCGACAGAGCTGCGTATTATTCTCCAGCAAAACAACACTGAAATTGAAACAATTATCGTTCCTTGCACAGGGATGCAGGACTTTATCTAATGTTGTCAATAGTGATTAGGTTTAACTTGCTGCTCCCGGTAGCATAATTGACAAATTGCAAATTTTAATGCCATTTGGAGAAACATTTTAGAACAATAACCTCAGTGGTTAAATTAATATTGGAGAACGTGAATACTTTTGCTAGAAATGCCTCTCTGTCTTCCATAAGCTTGTCATGTTATACTTACTCAGAAATAAAAGTTCTCTGAAGATCAGGAGACTGAAATACATATCAGTCCAATCATGGGTGACAGATTTGCAGACCTCCTCACCGTGTTGTTCTGGATAGTTAAAGAGTTTTCACCTGTGCTCCCAGGCCTACAGGTCACATTCTCCAGTGAACCACTGATGCGATTAGTGGCTTATAAAATGCTGGTTACCATTTAAATATCTGTCCTATTTTAGGAACTTCTGCTGCATGTTTTTTCAGTTCTTGATGTATACCTTGCCATGCAGAATGTTTACTGTGTTTATTCCAGTATTACTCACCTGCACATACAGAAACACCCTCACGAGGAAAATAAGAAGCCATTTCCTTTAACGAGTTTTTATTCTGTACTCTCATCGTTGCCTTGAACAGGATATCAGTAATTGCTACTGGTGATTCATCAAGCTAGAAACAAGGGAGGCTGGCTTTTTTACCTCTGAGAGTTACCTGCCCCAAAACATATGCACCGTTTAAAAATAACCACTTTTTCAGATTTGTGGTTCAGGTTATGTCCATTTGGGCAGCTAAATGCATTAGATATACCCTTCTCTGTCGCACAGTAACTGGAGCATGTTTACAGTTACTTGTATAGTAACAAAATATACCTCTCTTCTTACAGCTCATACCAATGTGGTTGCCAATGATACAGTCAAATCTAAAGGTAAGTAGTTTCTAGTACGTCATCCTTTTATTCTTAGCGTTATACATTTCTGTGAATTCTAGAAATAAGATCACTAGATGTGGTCTCCAGACTCTTAGAAGATAGATCATTACAGCATATCCAGATGCCCTGGATGGCTCAGGACTGAAGGTCTCAGGTGTGAGCATACATAAGAGCGTCATCAGCTAAGATACTGTCCTGCAGTCAATACTGCTCACCCTTTCCCTTCTGAAACACTTCCGTCTAACCAGCTTCTGCAGCAGAGCCTCTTCTCCCTCTTCACTGAGATTGTTTTTTCACTGAGCTGTGATTTTCTTGATGTCTTAGGCTTGAGAGTCCCCTGACAAGTCTGGGTTGGGACTCTTGACCCAAGAGATGGATTTTGGTTCCACAGCAGATATCGTGGACCTGCTTGCCAGCTGTGCCAGCTGGCCCTGTTTGTAGGAGAGAACAAGGTGGATCAGTGTGATTTGCCAGTCAAGGATTTTGGTGATGAGAATAAAAGTGTTGGAGCTGGTCTCAGTATGGAGTTGTTTTTGTAAAGCACATTTGCCTTTCATGGCATCACGACAGTGTGGGATGTGGAAGAAGGAAATGTGACACTGGGGCAGTGGAGGAACTTTCCCTGGCCAACAACCAGTATGTTTCACAGTGCTGTATTAATACATGTATTAAAGGAAAGAAACTGAATGTTTTGCATTATTCCAACAGCATTTATCTGCCGGACTCCAGCTACGCCTCCAAGCCATCCAGAGCAATGTCAACCATCACAGCCTGAGGATGTTACAGGGGTCAGGACAAATGAACAATAGCTCATCTGTCCTCCGCAAATGGCTACAGTGTACCCAATTTAAAATGGCTCAAGTGGAAATTCAGTCATCTGAAGCTGCATCTCAATTTTATCCTTTATGATTCATGTAATTTTTTCCAAATGTTCATTTTTAGCCTAGCAATAACAGGGTGAGAGCTGTAAAGGACCTTTTGTATAAATCAGTATAAAGAGTATATACTGTATCTATACTTTTTAGCCTAGGACAGATTGTGGAAAAGCTTACAATGGGTGAAGCGAAGAGCCTGATCCTGACGATCTTTAATTATGCTTTCTCAGGATCAACAGGTTCTCAAGTCTGCATTCACAAACATGTATTTGCAGGATTGTACTTAAATCTATCACACTGTACATGTCTCTCTGATCATTGAAATATCTTGTTCTTGAATGTTTCTTTACATTATTTTTGAAGCTAAGACAAATATCACTTTTCTTTAACTTCTATTTTTTTTAAAAAATAGAATTGTGGGTATTCACAAACATATGGAAGTGCTACATGCTATTTTTCGACGATAACAAAAGAAAACAGGGTTTTTAAGAACCTTTATAGGAGTGTTTTTTTTGGGGGGGTATCTTTTTTTGGTTTTAGATTCACAGCTGGCAATGCAATAAAACCTGTCACTATAAAACAGTGATGTTCTAATGAGGCTTTTTGTCATCATCTTCTGGGAAAACAGCAGCTTTTAAGGAGAGTTATTATAAAGTGCACTTAGAAATTAGGTTGTTAAACTGTGCCAAATCATTTGTCTTTCTCTTCAGTACTGTTTTCCAAAACTGCCAAGTCTGATTTATTATTTTTTGAAATATTGCTTTTACTTCATTGATTCTGTGCTGCTATTCTTTGTAAGTTTCATAGAAGCTTCCTTAATTTTGTGACTACTGTATTGTATTCTGTCAATACTTATATACTGTGCAATTAAAAATGGATATCCTAGACCTGTTCTTTTTGATGTCTACAGAAACCATGTTTCAGCCTTCAAAAGAAGCGTGATTGGACCTGAACTTTTGCATAATATTTACAAATCACAGCATTTGCATACCATTGTATTAAACATGATGTTTAATAACAGATGGATTTTAATATCATTAAGGGACTCAGCCAAAGCCCATTGGAATCTAAGGAGACTCATTAATTCAGTGAATTTTACATAAAATCTTAGAGCACCGTGATTTACCACCTCTTGTAATTAATACTTAAATCTGTGCAATCACAGTTGTATTTTCTGTATTTATTCCTGCAATGCACTGATCAGAAGAGTAACGAACACACATTTAAGTTGTGTATTAGGATGTTATTAAATCCCTAGTCTTTGTTACCACTCTCAGAACAAATATTTTTCCTCTGATTCTGTGGAAGTGGAAAGGCATACCTGTAAAGAACTGCCTGAGTACGTTTCAGTTGTTGCGGAGGGTTAATCTTTCCTCAGTGCATTTACCAAAGAAAAAGTGGAAATTTGCAGATACGCCATTGAAGTACCATTATGCTTTAAAAAAAAAAAAACACCAAAACCTCAAAAAACTAACCAATGAACCAACCAACTGAAAGACAGTAAAGCATGTGCTAGCTTGCTTAAAAGATGATCCTGTCTGTATTTTCAGTGGAGAGAAACTGATTTGGCTTTCCTTCCTTCCCAGATTCTCTCATTAATACAGTCTAAGCTTAAACTGGACCAGTCTATCCAAAAGACAATCTAAGATTCATCCTAAGCTATTTAATTGTAACTAGTTTTGCTTGTATTTGCTTGAAGTGAGTGGCTTGCATCTGACTAAGCAGAGGTTTGAGTTTCTGGAAAACGTTTCTGTCTTGATGTGAAGATTATTAAGAGATCCACCAGATGGTAATTTCTTAGTTTAGATAATTTCTTAATTTAGGCATTGATTTTTGTCATGCTGAATTTGAGATTGCACAGACCTGCATGCATTGATAAGGGAGGGCTTCTTCCCAAATTTTCATAGTGGTAAGAGGGAAACAGCATTCTTTCTCCAGCTTTTCACTGACTATAGGGAAGAAAGAGCAAAGTGATACAGAAATGTTTCTACATGTTCCTGTTCCTTCTTTTTCCACTCTCGTCACTTACTACTCAGCTAATAGTCACTATATAATCTCAGAATGGTTGAGGTTGCAAGGGACCTCTGGAGGTCACCTAAAGCCAATTGCCCAGGAACATGTCCAGATGACTTTTGAAAATCTTCAAGGACAAAGACTCCACAACCTCTCTGGGCAACCTGTGCCAGTGCTTGATCACTCTCAAAGTAAAAAAGTCTCCTGATGTTCAGATGGATTCCTGAAGGTTGATGTTGCTAGTAAAGACTGTGGCAAAGAAGGCATTCAGTACTTCAGCCTTCTCCGTGTCTTGTGTAACCAGGTCCACAATCTTACTTGGCAGTTGGCCCGCTTTTTCCCCAGTCTTCCTTTTGTCACCTATGTACTTACAGAAGCCCTTCTTGTTGTCTTTGACATTTCTTGACAGGTTCAAATCCTTCTGGGCTTTAGCTTACCTATCCTCATCTCTGAATGACTGGACAACGTCTCTATTCCTCCTAGGATACTCAACCTTGCTTCCACCCTCTGTATGCTTCCTTTGTGTTTGTTTGGCCCGGAGCTCCTTGTTCATCCACACAGGTCTCTTGGCTTTTTTGCCTGACTTCCAACTCTTTGGGATGAACTGCTCTTGAGCTTGGAGAAGATTGTCTTTTAATATTAACCAGCTTTCTTGAGTCCTTCTTTCCCCTAGGTCCTTATCCCATGGGACTCTTCTGAGCAGATCTTTGAAGATGCCAAAGTCTGCTCTCCCGAAGTCTAGGGTTGTGAGCTTGCTTTTTGCCCTGCTCCCTTCCCTCAGGATCCTGAACTCCACCATCTCATGGTTATTGCAGCCAAGGTTGCTGTGCTGGGTTTATATGGAGGGGTTTTGGTAGCAGGGGAGGGACTACAGGAATAGCTCCGGTGAGGAGTTGTGAGAAGCTTCCCCGGCTCAGTCGGACCTACCTCTGGGCAAGGCCGAGCCCATCAGCACCTCTGTGAAAAAACATATTTAAGAAACCTGCACCATGCAGGACCTGCAGCGAAGGGAGGGAGGAAGTGGGGGCCTGGCTCCTGGCCTCTCACACGGGCAGCTGTCTGCGCTGGGCCACCACCACTCTGCTGGGCAGAGTTCGTTCCTACTGGGACTGCTGAAGTTCATTGGGGCAGTCAGACCCAGTGTGGCTGCAGTGGAGAGACGACTGAGATCTGAGAGAAACAACTACGCAGACACCCAGGTCAGTGAAGAAGGAGGGGAAGGAGGTGTGCCGGACCTGAGATTCCCCTGCAGCCTGTGGTGAGACGGCAGGTGGCCCCACTGCAGCCCATGGGGATTAATGGTGAAGCAGAGACCCACCTGCAGACCTTGGAGGACTCCATGCTGAAGCAGGTGGCTGTGCCCAAAGGATTTCGTAGAGGAGCGTCTCCCGTGGGAAAGGACCGCACACTGCTGAAGATTAATGGTGGAGCAGAGACACATCTGCAGTCTGTGGGGAACCCCACGCCAGGGCAGGTGGCTGTGCCCTAAGAAGCCATGGCTCTGTGGGAAAAAGCCTATGCTGGCACAGTCTGATGTGTAAGGACTAGATTCTGCAGGAAGGCCTCACATCAGAGAAGTTCATGGAGGACTGTTTCCCGTAGGAAGGATCTCCATGCTGGAGCAGGGGAAGAGTGTAAGGACTCCTCCCCCTGACAAGGAGGGAGCAGCAGAAACATCATGTGATGAATTGACCTGCAACCCTTATTCGCTGTCCCCCTGCACCGCTGGTAGGGAGGAGGTAGAGCTGGGAAGAAGAGAGGAGTAGAGGAGTGAGGGGAAGGTGTTCTTAAGATCTGGCTTTATTTTTTGTTATCCTCTCTGAATGTGATTGGTAATGGATTAAATCGATTTGTCCCCGAGTTGAGTCTGTTTTGCCCCACGGCCATGGTTGGTGGGTGACTCCTCCCTGTTCTCATCTCGACCCTCAGGCCTTTTGGTACATACTTGTCCCCTCCACCCCACTGGGGGGTGGGGGTAGGGGGTGTTGGGGAGGAGTGAGTGAGCAGCTGTATGTTGCTTAGTTGCCATCTGGGCCTAAACTATGACAGCTGGCTTTGACCTTCATATCCCCAACAAGCCCCTTGTTGTTGGTCAGTATGAAGTCCAGCAGAGCACCAGTCCTCATTGGCTCCTCTATCACTTGAGTGAGGAATTTGTCATTGAGGTACTCCAGGAACCCCCTGGATTGCTTATGCCCTGCTATGTTGTCTGTCCAGTAGATATTGGGATGGTTGAAGTCCTGCATGAGGACCAGGGCCTGCAAATGTGAGGATGCTCCTATCTGTTTGTAGAGGGCCCATTCCACTTGTTCTTCCTGGTCATATTGCCTATAGCAGACATCCGTTACAATGTCACCCCTATCTGTCTTCTCTTTAATTCTTACCCATAAGCTCTCAGTTGGCTCCTCGTCTATCCTCAGACAGAGCTCCATGCACTCCAGCGGCTCTTTCAAAGAAAGGACAACTCTCCTTGTCTTCCCAGCCTGTCCTTGCTAAAGAGCCTGTATCCCTCTGTTGCAGCACTCCAGTCCTGGGAACCATCCCACCACATCTCTGTGATCCCAACGTGACTGTAGCCCTGCAGCTGCACACAGATCTCTGACTCATGCATGACAACATGCTTATTGTCCATACTGTGTGCATCAACGCAGGGGCACTTCAGAGAGGCCCCCCAGCATGGTGATTTCCTGGAAAGGGTTTTGAGGATTCCTCCATAATGGTGCCCTGTAGGCACTTCCACACTCACATGCAAAATGCTGGTGATGATCCCAGTTGAGCCCCATTTTCTTGATTTTGTGATCCCTTCCTGTCCCATCGTCTCAGGCCCTTTGTTCATTGACCCCGTCCGTTGCTCTATCTCAGGGCTGCAGTTCGGAACTGACTGCGTGGTGGGCAGTTAGAGCTTTGGCCCTCAGGCAAAATGGAGCTATGGACTTACTGGGCTGTGTCGTCTTCATGCTTGTGTTTACAATACAGATGATACCTTTGCTGGGTAATCACATAAATAGGGCCCAGTTTCACCTACTGTGGGGTCTGGAGTCACCCTCGTGAAATGGAAGTGCTATTGGGCCCCAAAAGCGGGACATGTAGGAGAGAGAGATTCCTGTATTTTGATCTCCTGTGACGTGGTGAATCTGAAAGACGACCGAAAGGTGATGCAAGAGAGGGAACATGAGGCCCTTGGGTGTGAGGTGGGTGAGCTCAGATGGGCAAAGTGGGGATTGTGGAAACTTAAAGGATGAAGACAGATGATTTGCAGGGAAGAGCAGAGGCTCGGAAAGTTTGTCTTTAAAAGTCACTTCTAGAAAGTAGAAGCCATGATCAGGCATGTCAGTTGGTGGATAACGAATGTAGGCAACACAGCACAAGCACTTTCCCTGCCCAGCAAAATCTCTGCCTTAAAGCATCTAGGATTCAGACTGGCAAGACACACAAAAAATGCAAACATAGTGGTGGGTAGTTGTTAAGCCAAAAGGAGACCTGATGAATCCAGGTCTGTAAGTAAACACTTTTAAGACTTTGTGGGAATTTAGATCTGATTTCAGCTCAGGGTTTAGAGAGAAAATCTGATCACAGAACCTGCTTACACACCTGAACATAGGGTTTAGTATGCATCTGTCATCAATTGTAATTGATATGGGTCCTATAGAGCTGTTCTGTGTAGGCAAATGAAGACCGTAAATATGAATTGAGAATCGAGAAGCTGCCTTAGAATAAAGAATGCAGCCTGGAAGAGGGTATGACCGATGATTAGGGATGTGTTGACTAATAATAACAAATGACATGGGGCGTGACCAGATGTGCGTGGTTTAACACCTCATGAAAATCTCTTAAGTGCACTCTAGGCATCTTCAGAAGCACGGATATCTGCATTAATTGTTTTTAAAAGCACTGTGAAATACATCTTCATGGTGCCTGAGGTCAATATCCAACTCAAGTGAGTCACTCACATTATCTCTCTGAAATAGCCCAGAGCAGCAATTCTTTATATTCTGTAGGAAGATTAGGAAGTAAACAACACGTGGTGTTCCCTGAAAATGCTACCAAATAGCAGAGGCTGATCTTCCTGCTCTGCCACGCTCCCAGCACCGCTGTGTCTCTGGGGCCAAGTCACCAGGAGCAGAATCCATCCTCTGTCTGATCACACAGAGCTGCCGTTCAGGAGCAGCGTTTAGTCATCTGTTGCGATAAGCTGCTTAAACCAACACCCATTACCTGACCGAGTAAAAGAATCGACTTACTGTGTGCGGAACTGTGAAATTCCCAACACCATGGGGCGCTCGGGATGAAAAGCCCGTGCCGGCCGCGGTGCGTCGTGCTGCCGGATTACGTAACTCAGTGTCCTGACAGCGAGGTTAACATCTGCGCGGGCACCTCGGGGTGCTTTCCCGCTGCCTCCTGAGAAAGCCGCTGTCTGAGCTGCGCGCAGGACCGTGCAAACCAAAGGCTTTTTGCAGCACGTCAGTCGCTATCTGCCTCCGTGCCTTATCTTGTACGTAACGATTCTGTGACATCTCACTAGAGCCACGGCAGGGTCAAAGGCCCTGCAAACAAACACACAGTGAGTTTTCTGGCTCTGTTTTTCATGCTATGACAGAGCTTGATGTGCTGTAGGACTGATGGATGTTCTGGGCCTGAAGATCTCTCTGAACTCTGGCACGGACAGCCTCCTTTCAAGCTGGATGAAGATTACCAGAGCCCAGGGCTGTTTAGTCTTTGCTAACGTGTTCTGGAAAAGAGCTCTGCAGCAAAGGTTCCTGTGCTGTTCCCCCAGCTGCACACCGCTCTGGGTGAGTTTCATCTGCGGTTTTTCTTATTCCATCTTAATGTGACTCTTCAGCAAGGCCAAAGTCTTCTTTCAGCCACATGTGGATCTCGATTGCATGAGGACCATTTAGTCAGTGCTGTGGGTCTTCATCTTAGCAGTCTGCCTAAAATCAGGCGGAGGCAACAGCCTTGCAGTCGGCTTAAGGTTGACACACCATTTGTTTGGCTTGATGCAAATTTGACAGGAAGGGCTCTGCATTTGTCTGTTGATTTATAACTCTGAATTACTCCATCTACTTCTGCCTCTCCTTGCTGAGCACAATTTCGGCTGGAGGCTGAGCATCAAGGGATGGCAGCAAGAATAGCAATGGCAAGGGAAGGTGTCCTGATGCCTCTCCAAGTGCAAAGGGATCAGGTAGAGAACCTGAATCCCCCCTTGGCATTGGCCCACCCTAGTGCTTCTGCTGGGCGGTTGGAGGCCACCACTGGAAATGCCTTGGGTCAGATAACAGAAGGCCACATGAGGATGGGGCCTGGCCAGCCTGGGGAGCTGCTGCAGTGCCTATCTCCTGCAGCTGGGAACTGAGGGGCTTTCAGCTGTCACCATGTGTGGTCTGCATATCGTACCTGGCAGTGCTTGGGAAAGGTGGCTGGTTTCTCATTCATAGTCGTAAAGCATTAACATGGAAAAGAAGAACTCACGACTCAATCACTGGAAGCCTACATCATGAATTACTTTCCAGTATTTTGCTGGATTCAATAGATACCACAGGGCTGCCAGCTGCCTGGTGAGCAGCCTTCTGTGCACCCAGGTAACCTACTGTGGCACTGAGTTTAACCAGCTCCCCATCAAACCTGACAAGCCATGACTGTGAGCCGCGAGGCTCTAAGTTTGATAGACACAACGTAATGCTAGGTCAATTTTCTCAATGTATAATTCAGCAGCTGGGCAACATAACTGTTAGGGCTGTTTTACTGTCTTAAATCCTTTCAGAAAGGTACAATAGCACTCCTGCGAAGTTTTACACGCAGAATAAAAATTTCATAGGTAATCTTTTCTTTTGGCAGGTTAGCTTTTCTGGCAGCTCCATGGCTTTCATGTGAAGTCAAATTGATTGCAGTGCAATTCTTTACAAAAGCTTTTCTAAACCTCTGAATCCTTGCCATGCAGGCAAGTGTCAGTAAAACAGAATATAAAGGCCTATCATTAAAAGAAATAAATAATTAATTAAAACTGTTACCCATTTTGCACTACCAAGGAAATCCTGTGTACATGGTGTTGATTAGCGAGATCCAAAGCAAGTACCAACTGCCAGCATGTACTGAGATCTACAGAGACTCACGATTTATATCTCTTAAGGATCAAACTTTGTATTTACAGCTCAGAAGGAACAAGGATTGATACTGTGAAGCAACCGAGCACTGCAGCAATACGAGTTTCTGGTGCTGGTTGATTCCAGGGAGGTGTCAGCTTAAACTGCTAAATTGATGCAGCCATGATTTGATCTTCTTCTTGTAGATATGTTTATTCCACACCAGGTTTTGCCATCATTGCACAATGAAGCCAATGGTGGAGTTTTTCTTCTTTGTCACGGGAGGAGGTGGCACATTTGTTCTGTGTTCATCTTGTCTCTTTTTTTGCTCTGATCACGCACACCTCAGAGTTCAGGATCTTCATAAATCATCTTAGTGCTCCAGTAGCTGCAGCTCCACTTTTGCTCAGGAGATCCTATTAACTGTACCTGACCAAAGCATTTTCCAGCCTTCAATAACATCTAAAATACTACTGGTGTTTCCTTCCCAGTAAGCGCCACCCTGAAGACACCAAACTGGTTCAAATATCAGATGCTCATCTGCTCTAAATGTGTGTCACTTAATATTTCCAGGCTTTCCTAGGAAGAGTGTGAGAGGGCCAGATAGATCATTTTACCAACTGATATTCTTAAGCCAGCTTTCAAACTTAAAGCCATTTCTTTCCTTCTGCTTGCACCAAACACCCATAATTCAGTCCCAACAACATCTATGCCTGGATCCTAATCAGAACTTTTTCATCCCGTTGCTAATCATAGAATCATAGAATCATAGAATGGTTAGGGCTGGAAGGGACCTTCAAAGGTCATCTAGTCCAACCCCCCTGCAAGGAACAGGGATATCTCCAACTAGATCAGGTTGCTCAGGGCCTCGTCCAACCTGGCCTTGAACGTCTCCAGGGACGGAGCATCCACCACCTCTCTGGGCAACCTGTTCCAGTGTTCTACAACTCTCATGGTAAAAAATTTTTTCCTAATATCCAATCTGAATCTACCTCCCTCTATTTTAAAACCATTACCCCTTGTCCTATCACAACAGGCCCTCCTGAACAGCCTCTCCCCATCTTTCTTGTAGGCCCCCTTGAGGTACTGGAAGACCGCTATAAGGTCACCCCGGAGCCTCCTGTTCTCCAGGCTGAACAGCCCCAACTCTTTCAGCCTGTCCTCATAGGAAAGGTGCTCCAGCCCTCTTATCATCTTCGTGGCCCTCCTCTGGACCCTCTCCAACTGGTCCATGTCCTTCTTATGTTGGGGGCTCCAGAACTGGACGCAGTACTCCAGGTGAGGTCTCACGAGGGCAGAATAGAGGGGGAGAATCACCTCTCTCGACCTGCTGGCCACGCTCCTCTTGATGCAGCCCAGGATGTGGTTGGCCTTTTGGGCCGCAAGAGCACATTGCCGGCTCATATTGAGCTTCTCATCTACCAGTACTCCCAAGTCCTTCTCCTCAGGGCTGCTCTCGATCCATTCTCCGCCCAGTCTGTATTTGTGCCTGGGATTGCCACGACCCAGATGTAGGACCTTGCATTTGGCCTGGTTGAACTTCATGAGGTTGACACGGGCCCACCTCTCCAGCCTGTCAAGGTCCCTCTGGATGGCATCCCTCCCTTCCAGCGTATCGACGGCACCACACAGCTTGGTGTCATCGGCGAACTTGCTGAGGGTGCACTCCATGCCACTGTCCACGTCACCGACAAAGATGTTGAAGAGGGCCGGGCCCAACACGGACCCCTGAGGGATGCCACTCGTGGCCGGTCTCCACTTGGACATCAAGCCGTTGACCAGTACTCTCTGAGTGCGGCCATTGAGCCAATTCCTTATCCACCGAGTGGTCCATCCATCAAACCCATGCCTCTCTAGTTTAGAGAGAAGAATGTCGTGCGGGACAGTGTCAAAAGCTTTGCACAAGTCCAGGTAGATGATATCCATTGGTCGACCCTTGTCCACCGATGCTGTCACCCCATCATAAAAGGCCACCAAGTTGGTCAGGCACGATCTGCCTTTGGTGAAGCCATGTTGGCTGTCACCCACCACCTCCTTGCTCTCCGTGTGCCTTAGCATGGTTCCCAGGAGAATCTGCTCCATGACCTTGCCAGGCACAGAGGTGAGGCTGACCGGCCTGTAGTTGCCCGGGTCCTCCTTGTTCCCCTTTTTAAAAATGGGGGTTATGTTCCCTCTCTTCCAGTCATCGGGGACCTCGCCAGACCGCCACGACTTCTCAAATACAATGGCCAGTGGCTTGGCAACATCATCCGCCAGTTCCTTCAGGATCCGTGGATGGATCTCATCAGGTCCCATGGACTTGTGCACCTTCAAGTTCCTCAGATGTTCTCGAACCTGCTCTTCAAGTACAGTGGGCGGTGGTTCATGATTTTTAATGATTTTAATGATTGATTAATGATTTTAATTGATTTTTAATGATTTTAATGATCATTTTTTTAATTATTTTTTAAGATCCATTGAGAGTTGTTAGGGTGATGAAAGCCATACAAGCCAGGAAGAAAATATGCTTCCCACCCCAATGATTTTATGGAACTTAAATCTATGCATGCTCAGACTTTGCAGACAAAAACTTCCACATTGTGCCTGCCTTCTTCGGAACCTGTTCAGCAGCAATATTTATCTCTGTTTCATTGTAACTACTTTAATATTTTTTAACATTTCTGTCAAAAATCAATTGCAGCTGATTCACCTAATGTGTACTAATTTGCAAATTAATTCCATTAACTGAGTCAGCTTAACCGATCTGCATTGGCCAATTACTCATCTGACTCACCCATCCACATACAGGAGAAGTAGCCTCAGTGGGTTATTGTTCTGTTCCTTTTGAACCAAAAAACCGCTGCTAGTTTTCCCCAGCGGTGAGACTGAGATCAAACATTAGGGCTGCTGAAGATGCTTAGCTTCAAATGAGAGTCTTAGAAGTAGGGAATTTGATAATGTTGCCTCAAGTGTCACAAAGTGGAGCAGAATGACGTGGCTGGGAAGTTAGATCTACAGCAGCGTGTCAAGGCTCTGCTTGGTCCCAGCTCGAGTGTTCTCCTGTGCACTGTGGCATCTCTCCTGGGCTTCAGTGAGTCTGTGCCAGTTAGGATGTGTAAAGGAAAGGGGGACAAATAACTGGTCCCCCTTATGGCCTCCATTGATGGACCAACACCAAATGTAACATAATGCTACTCCCTCACTGCTCAGCAAAGCAAGAGCAGGTTTGGTGAGACTTTGGTCTTGCTTATCTCTTCACGAATGCGCAGAGCATGGCCCATAGAGACTGAAGACCCAAGGAGGAGCTGTTCTTGCCCTCTTCCAGGTGTGAGTGGGAGGGATCACAATTACATGCTTTGGGATGTACAAATAGATCTGTGTCAGTCTGAGGCTTCTATAAGCAACTTCTCCAGCTGGTGTTTTACCAAGGTACCTGTATCTTAAATTTTAGCCAGAGATTATTTTTCAGGGAAGTGAGAGCAGCTGGAGGTATTTAAAAGCACGCACATACCAGGGTTCAGTTGAGGTGCTACAAGAGAGTTCCAAAGCAAAAGCTAGAGATAAGCAACATAGATAACATAACCAGCACAGGGTCAGCTTCTCCTAGGTCGATTAGCATCTAAAAGTGCTGGGAAACCCTTTAAACCAGATCTTGGTTCATAATCAGAAGGGCAGTGCCTCACACCATGGGCATTCACTCCTACCCTCGTCATGGCCAAGGGGCATGGCCTCAGAGGTAACATATCAGGAGTAAAAGGGAATAGTAGCACATGTCTGAGCTGTGCTCAAGCTGACTGCTCCCAGGGGCCTGAGACCATGGTATGTCTTAGGCTCAGCCTCTACTCTACATCCAGGCAGCCTGAATCAAGTCCTTGCTACCTCCATGGCAGCTGATGCTTAGACCCCTCACAGAAGGACCCCAGGCCATCCCATTTACCTAGTGTTAGATACCACCAACATCCCTGCAAAGGTAGTGGGGAGAGCTGGAGGCATTGCTGGGCACTGTGGAGTGAATACGCCTGACAGAACAGAAGGATCTGGATCCCTCTTGAAGATACTGGCTGGATTGCTCAAGAGCCGGGTCCTGTTCAGTAAAAAGGATGCAACAAGCTTTCAAATTTGAAGTCCTCCTTTGGAAGGCATCAGCTGCTTTGTTCAAGGAAGGCCTGTATATGCTGCATGTTGATTTTTGCTAGCCCTAAAGGCTTAACTTTTACAAAGCAATTGTCTCCCTCCTTAGGTAATTATCTTTGAGTAAATGAAGTTGCTTCAGCTGTACACTCTTCTCAGGTGCCATCTGCAAACAGAAGGACACATTCTGACTTTCCCTCCCACCCTTTTCTTTCAGGAGATGAACTTGAGGATCCCACTGGAAAAACTGAGTGGGACTGAGCTTTTCCCTTCCTTGTTCAGCATCTTAGCAGGTGAAAACTGTAGGTATGGACAGCTCTGACCTGTAGCAAAAGATTTGATGAGAACAAGTTTAACTTCCAACTCAGTTCTCTAGTAGTCGATAGTTTCAGTGATTAGGAACTGAACCTTGGTTGATGGGACATTTACATGCAGTTTCAGAGATTAGGAACTGAACCTTGGTTGATGAAACATTTACATGCCCTGTTAACCCTTGCAGCTAATTTTATTGTTTGACATGACAGTGATATTTCTGCTGGCACCTAGAGCAGAGGGAAACAAAGCAGGCACCTCAAATACATCTGTGTAGTCTGGGTTGAGCTGAGATCTAAAGATAGCAGGGGCTTTGTCATGATTCCAGTGCAAAAGGAACAGTTGATCTTATAGTCACAGACAACAGGAAGGATCCTGGCACTATCAAACAAAAAACCTAAATGTGATTTAACTTAATATCTCTAAGCCAGCAGCATCTTATCTGAGCTCTCCTGTGATTCTAAAGTGGACCCAGTTCTCACATGCCCACCTTACTCCACTGCTACTAATCTCCATAAAACACTAAGTCTCAACACTGTTGTCATATGAAAAACTGAAAGTACCAGTGAAATGTATTGATTGTTCAAAAGTGAAAACTGAGTCCCAAGGGAGTCTGCCTAGCTTGGAGGATTGCATCATACACTGAAGAATTCGTCAGCCATTGCAGTCTCCAGAAAAGATGGTAGCTCCTGGCTGTACAGTGACGCTCACTTTTGGCTCACTCTCAAGGAATAAAAACCTTGACCCTTAGAGATTTCTGGGAATTGATCTCAAAGGGAGCAGGCACTTGAAAATCATTGCAGTTCTGGGCTAAAAGCCTTCGATTACTGCTCGATCCTTAAAGGTTTTTTGTTTGTTTGTTTTTGGAGGGTGTTCTGTTGCTGAAAATCTCCCTTTAGGAGCTTAGTAGAGATGGATAGCATTTTAAGAACTACATAAAGGAAAATATACTTCCATCATTGAGAAGACTGATTTATTTTTTCAAGAAAAAATAAAGAAAACAGAATATTTCAAATTCAAGAACTGCTTCTCTGCCTCAGTATGCTTAGGCAACAACATCAATATACCTCAGAAAAATTGCAAGGGTGATCCCCAAAGTGTCTCTGTAAATGCCATCCTTTTTGTGCTCCAAATACTGCAGAAGCAGTTTAGTTTCTCAGAACAACTTTTTAATTAAAGCAAGAAAATGTGCTGCTCACCATAGAACTGAAGTGGCCTCCCCTTTGCCTTCTAAATAGGAATTATGATTTCAGCTTCTTTATCGCCACTTCCACTAAGCAAGAATCAAAAAGCAATCAAGTCTGAAGGACTGTAGGAATCTCAGATTAATACAATCAGCCTGACAGTAGGGAGACTTCTTTTTTTTTGGTCTAAAAATAGCAAATAGCAATGCCAAGTAGGTCCTGTATTTTTTTTTTTTATTGCCACTTGTTTCACACCATTAAATGCTTTGGAAGAAAGGTACAGTAACTGCAGCTATTATAAGTAAACTTTAGATGAATGTACCTGTCAGAATATAAATGAAATCTTATATCACTTTGCTCATTTTGTTTTGTTTTCCCCATCCTAAATGAAATTACAGAGAATTAAATTTTTGAAGCATGACCATTGCACAGAGAATTATTCAGCTAAGAGCTGGCCACCTGCAAGAGGTTCTCTCCTCCCTCCCCTTAAGCTTGTTATTCATTGTCTCTGTTACTAATTAGGTTTTCTGACTTAAATTTAGTTTGCACATGATGGATTTTAAAGAATATTGTAAGGGACAAGACATCAAGGTCAATATTTGAAACTGGCAGAGAAGTAACCTTCAGAGGGCTTATGCTCTGCAATAGCCCAGAAAAGAGAGAGGCTGTGTGCTGAGCTGACACCCTTGTTAGTGTTTTTTGTTGTGGTGGAGTTTTTTTGTTTGTTTTTATGCTTAAACCACAGCATGCAGCAAATAGCACTGCTGGTAGCGACACCATAGTTATGAAAGTTCAAAGCCTTACCTGTTAAAAGCAGCACCTGCTATGTGTGAAGGTCTTCCCTAGGCATCAGGGAAATGTTTTCAGGGTGGATAAATGATATATTTTCTTGCAGTCTAAGGACAAACTGTCAAGGAGCACAAGGGAGAGAGAAGCATTATACGAATTTTAGATAAACATTGACTGCTTTATTGCTGACTGTGAATTCAGAAAGGGAGCTTTACAGGGCTGAAGGGAGAAGAGTCATAATTGGATCCATGGCTAATTCTGCAGCAATGTGGCGCAGTCACAGCCTAATCTTTCATATGTATAAAATGGAAAATTCCACTTCAGTCCAGTTCTGGTGCTAGGTCTACTTTAAATAGCTCTTTTCTCCTCCAGTAGACCTAATGACTTCATTACAGTCTCTCGGGATCTAAGGCAATGCTTGGAGCAAATGGGATGATTGGAGTATGGTCTTCCACTGGTTTCATGGTTCAGAAAACCCTCTCAGGAGCAGAATTTCATCATCTGGCCTGTTGGGGCTAGAAACCATAAGAAGGTCTTTGAGAATTGTCGTGGTTTTTGGACTGAGGGTCGAGACAAGAACCGAGAGGGAGCACCCACCAACCATGGTCCCGGGCAAAACATGACTCAGGCTTTCTTAATAAAACAAAACAATTTATTAACAGTTACTTAACAGGAGACAAGGGAACGAAACCGGTTACTTGAGAGGAGAAAAGAGAAAACAAGGCCAGATCTTAAAACAACAACCTCCCCACCCCCTATTTTCTTTCCTTCCTGGCTCTACCTTCCCCCCCGGCGGCATAGGGGGACAGGGAATGGGGAGTGCAGGTCAGTTCATCCATGTTGTTAACTGCCGCGCCTTTCTCAAAGGAGGAGGAGTCTTTACACCATTTTTCCCTTGCTTCGGTGGATCCCCTACTCACGAAGAAAAAGTCCCCAAACTTTTCCAGTATGAGTCCTGCCCGCAGGATTGCAATCCTCCCCATGGATCGCACCAGTTTGGGCTTTACCAGTCTCGGCCTCTTAGGGAGCTGTTGCCACCCGCGTCGGCCGTCCCACGGATTCCAGATGCCTCCACGACCTCGTCGTGCATTCCATGCCCCATTGTTAACAGTACCTGGTCGCGCATCCCCTGCTCCACGACCTCTCCCGGGCTCAGGCATCTCCTTTCCGAGGTGGGTTTCTCCACGGGCCACGAGTGGGTCTCTGCTCCGCCGAGTACACCCTGGCTGCAGGGGGGCCGCCTGCCATCTTCACACCGATTGCAAGGGAAACCTCAGCTCCAGTACCCCTCCTCCTGCTCCATCTTGGCTGACCCGGTCGTTGTGGTTGTTTTCTCTTAGATATTAATCCTCTCTGGGGGAGCTCGGCCCGGCAGGCACCCCGGGAGCGGGGCGCTTATCGAGTCCCCCATACGGCTCCCCGGCGCCATCTTGAGCACATGGCGCCGGCCCGGGCCCGGGCAGCCGCCCGGCCGGGAGCCGGGAGCGAGGGCAGCGCCCTCCTGCTCTCTCCTCGCTCCTGAGCAAAAAGCCCTTTCCCGCCCCTTTGTCCCAACTTAAATAGGGCAATTCGCAGAGGCGCCGATTTGGCTCAACCTCCCCCGGGGGGGATGGGACTCAGTTCTGGTGGCACAGGGAGCAAATCCCCTCCCCTGCCACCAGAACACCCCCCCACACATCAAACTATCACAAGAATGAACCCATGGTGAAAAAGCAAGGTCTTTATGATTTAAAAAACAAAAGCACCTGCCGAACATACACAGTACTTTCAGAGGACTTGGCTTTTGTAAACAGCAGCGTCCCTGTAGCTATCATGACACTGGCTGGGACCATGATCTACCATCCTGTGGACATCTGCAGGCTTGCCTGTCTGCAACAGCGAGCCATGTCCCTAGCTGTGCTGGTGTGGGCTTGTTTACAGCAGGTCGTTCATCCCTTGTGGGAGAGGAAGTAAGCTTTATTGAAACTGGGCACCTGTATGTCAAGGCACCTGTCACCAGCAGTACTACAGCTTCAGTAGAACAATTTTAGGCTAAGTGGTACTTTTGGTGAAGTCTCATCTCTCCCACGGATCTGAGTTTGTTCATACAGACTGAGCAGTTTCCTACTCTGACTGATATGGTGGTGGTGTGTTCTGAAGTCCAGCAGTCTTCCTTCACTTCCAAAGTACTTCTTTCATCATGGCAAATATATGCTTTAACTTCTGATCAGCCCTGAAATGGTCAAGCGGTTGAACTAGAAGATCATTGTGGGTCCCTTCCAACTGAAATTCAATTCAATTCAATTCAATTCAATTCAATTCAATTCAATTCAATTCAATTCAATTCTATTCTATTCTATTCTATTCTATTCTATTCTATTCTATTCTATTCTACTCCACTCCATTCCATTACATTCCATTCCTGATCCAGGGCACCACGTCCAAGGCTGAGAATCTGTGATACCTTTGTCCCTTGTCCCTGGACACTTTTCTTTCAGCATCAGCTGCGGTCACAAAGATATACAAAAAAGCTCTTGGCCAGAGCTGCAAAGGCTTATTTAAGACTTCTTCCTGTGAGATGTGGATTGTTGGGGCTAGAGCCTTGAGATCTTCCCTAAGAAATCTAGTAAATTGTAATTGTTATGACTCGTTCATATACAAAGCTATACCCAGGATGACAATCTGAAACAAACTTGGAATCAGCATTCAACTAGTTTACCAAATATTACAGTAATTCAGGCAGTACTGACAGAACAATGCAGGTATTTCAGGTCATTACTGCTCCATACTTTCTTGAGATAACTTGGTATTTATATATGCAAAGTCTCATTTTCTCACACTGGGATTAAGTGGAGGGAATCTCTAATTTCAATCAGTAAATTACATCGGTAATAATTCAGCTCTCCCAGCAGGTTGATTAGGTTTGCTAAATTAGACAGCTGTAGGATATCCTGTGACAGGAGAGAACTACTGTTTGCTGAAACACTGCTGTCCATGGAGGTGGTTCATTTGGGAAATGTCAGCAGTGGGTGAGATGGAAAGGATGTGTCTGAGAGCTTAAAAGCTAATGGTGGGATAGGCTGCTTGCTACAAGAGAAAGCAGAGGACTTGGAGTAATTGTTTCTGGTTTTATTCCAAGCCATTGCTCTTTATTGGATTAGCCAAACTAAAATCCCCTCTAAATTAATGCTTAGGAACAAAATATTTGGAATAAAAGAAATAATATTTACGTAATTAAATTTGTTTGCCCTCAAATTATCTGGTCTCCTTTGCTGTCACGGAGAGTCATATTTTCAAATGTATGTGCTTTGACACTACATTCAGTTCCACCATACACAAGTTTAACTTGTCCCTGAAGCACTGAAACAACTATTTTATGCTTTTGTGGGGCAAACTAAATCTAAGACTTGTATAGATCTGCTACATAATATACATATAGGAAAAAAACTTTGTTTAATTTGTGTTATTCATTAAGTGAGATACAGTGATTACATTGACTTGAGTAACTGTCAGCAACCAAATGAGCCTGCATGGGAATGCCCTGGGACTAGATGTGGAGAAAAGAGGTCTGGCTTCCATGCTCTTGGTCCCAGAGTGGGACCAGTCTTAGACCAAGCATCTGTGTCTCAGTTCCCTCATCATAAGACTGATCTCCTTCAGAGCAGTTTTATGAAAATGAGGTTTATAGTTGTGAAGCCTTCTACAAAATGTAAAAGGAACTTGCCCGCTCCCCGTGTCTCTGTGTAAAGATCTTCTGTGCACAGAAGATGATGAGCAGGTTCAAAGGAATTTGAAGGGCCCAAGAGATGGAGATGTGAGGTAGCTATGGGGTCTCAATGGGCCAGTGGACAAAATTCCATATGGATATGTAAGAAAAGAGAATAATAAAGCCCAACCAAAAGTTTGTTTGACAATTCTTCATAGATTCCAGTACTCATAGAGGTGAAATTACTCAACCAATATTTCAGATGCAACTTTTTCTGGATGTGATGCCTGGCTTTGAGGGCATATCAAAATTGAATAAAAAAGTCGATTAGCTCACACATCAGATGGAGCACAAAGACTTTAATGTATTGAACATTTACAGATTGCATCATGTTTCGGAATTTAGAAGTGAACTTAAAGTCCAGATTGAACCTGACTGTACTTCATGCCAGAAAGACTGATTATAGCCTGAGAAGGGCAATTTGATATGTTTTCATAACAATATTTTGTTAGTGTTAATAGGCAACCAAATGCCAAATGGAAGATTAATTGAAGCAATAGACAGAGAAGAGCCAAAGTTTGGCTGGGAAGTCCTTAATGAGCAAAACACAAATTGTACATCATTGTCAGTGACCCGTAAACATTTTGGGGATGAAATATTTCTTCCTATTAAAAAGCAAAGAGATCTTCTTAAATTTAAACAAAGGGGAAAATTGGGAAAGAAAGGTCTTAGCAATAAAAAGGGAGAAGGAGGAAGACATGAGCAATAGCATGACAGGCTGTTGAAATAGTTTGTATTTTCTCTAGAGAGATGGCTCTTTAGTTTCTGAATGTCTGATCCCTTCAGCGCTTTGTGTCACCAAAGCTCTGGATCTCAAGCTACCAATGGGAATACATGACACAGTACACATCTGATCTCTATAGGGGAGTTTATACCCCCTAAAGTAGCTCCTTGGTATATGTTGGACATCAGCCTGCGGTGCCAGAGGGGTACAGTAAATTGTTGCTTCTGCGCAATGGGGCTGTAGCCCATCTTTCCCCAGAGGAGTGGTGCGTGCGGTCCTGCTCATGGGGCAGGATTTGCTGTTAGGGGAAACTTCTGCTAAAAATCTAGACTTCGTCACTCCTTCAAAGGTTTGTAATGTAGTCATCAAATGTCTCAAAAGACTGAAAACTTTCCAAATACCAGACCAAAATCCCCAAATCCAGGGCTATCCTTTTACAGTTATCAGCAATGATAATTAAAGTTTGGGTCGGCAATAGAGTGAGTTCAAGGTATGGAGGGATGGCAGAATCTGGCCCGTAAAGGCAATCCAGTCTGCGTTTTTAATTCAGATGTGTAAGTAAATGAATTTTTTTTTAAAAAAATATTGCTGCCTACAAAAGTAGAAGATGTTTTAATTGCCTTAGTTTTGGTCAGGTATTTTAGTAAGAAATGTTCAAGGGTTAAGGCTTGTATCGAATTACGATCCTGCAGAAAACATTTTCTCCTCAAATTCAATTTCTACCCTTCTTTTCCACAGCAGAACAACCTCAGGCCTTGCATAGCAGAGAAGTAACATTTATTAAGCTTCAGTGGCAGGAACAGATTAGCTTAGCAAAAATGTCACAGGGTGCCTCACTTGCAGGCATGTATATAGAGTAATGATTCAGGGACAATCACTTGAAGTCCAAAACAGGCAACTTCTTGATCAATGCCAAAACACGCTCAGAAAATTAAATTGTTAAAAGTCAAGCTTGGTCATTGATTTTCTAGAGAGCATGATGGAGTAGGAAAAGCATGAGAAAACAAGATCTCTGGGCTTGGAAGACCTGCTCCCTGGTTGCACGCTAAATCCCTTCTGCACCAGGCCCAGAAGGCATGCGAGCCTGTGCTGGAACAATTTAATCACCCATCCCAGAAACTTCGCTGGGGATGCGATGCACTTCACCTAGGGCAAGCTTGGGGTTGGATGCAAGCAATCTCCTCTCCTCTGATCCTGACAGAGAGGCTAAAGAGACCCTATGAAATGCACCCACTTTTCCTGCCATGACTAGAGGACTTTCTAAGCTTTTAAACTCAGAAACTTCCCTGGAGGAGGGAAGGAGCAAAAATGTGCAGAAGAGGCAGCGAAGCCTTTTAAGGTCTAGCAGAGTGATGGTCTCAGGGGTGGAGAAGGTGTCACCCCACTGCAGTCTGCTGGCCTGCCCTGCTCCTCAGACTTCTTCTTGTCTTCGTGGGATGAAAGCGTGTGAGCCCAGTGCTCAGCGTGGGCTGCCTCACTCACCTGCTTGCTGTGCGACAAGTGCAGTGTGGAAGAGCCATCTCAAAGGTCAGCTGTTTGTTTCCTTGGTATCGTATAAAGTGGGTCAGTATCCATTGACCTCAGTGGTGGCTCTTTATATGGGACAGAGAAGAGGGATAATGAATGTGCTATTGCAAGATATGAATATTTATACAAAATACAGAAGCATGAATGAGTTTTTGCAAGGGAATGGAGTCAAGGCATGTAAGCTCCTCTGTGTGCCCACTCGTACTCTGTCATGAAAATGGAGGTGTTTATTTTCAGTGATGATTCACTCAGTGTTAGCTAAGGTACCTCTGTATACTGCTGCAGTTGGAGCACAGACACATCCCCTGGGCCCCTGGAAGCCTACAGACTACTTGGGAAGCTGGGAAAGCAGATGAAGACAAGCAAGCTTGTATATACATACAGCAATCTTATGTATGTGACTATGTGACTTTTTTCTGGGGGAAGCGTTCCACAGGAGAACCAGAAACGACTGGCCACTGCTGGTCTGGCTTGTGGGCTTCAGTGCCTAAATGCTTGCTGGAGGTACCTGCCTTCCTCGGTGCAGAGTAAGCATTTGTGAAAACTATACTTAAAACCTAACTCATTTCAGTTCAACACCTAACTCATTTCAGTTCTAGTTGCACACAGTACAGCCACCATGGGGGCGCATGGGGAGATGCAATGGTTCCCACTTCTCTGGCAGATAAAGCAGCTGCTTGACTGTTTTGATTCATACCGAAGTTTGAATCTGTCTCTTACTCCAGTTTGTGGCCTTTCCCAGCATTGTTGAGTAGGGATTTCTTTCTTTTCTTTCCTTTCCTCTCGTTTCTCCTCACTCTGCACGGTATTGGCCAGACCAGGGCACTGATTACAACCCCCTCCCACCCTGGTCAGTGCTCTAACCCCAGCCTGTAAAGCCAGAGTATCTCTGCGCATCCCAGTTGGATTGGGGCAGAAGAAATGACTGGATTGTGATTCCTGATGAGTTTTAGCACGCAGCGCTGCTTGGATGGATGGAGTCATGTCGTGCCCAGGACAGAGCTACTCTACTGGAGGACTCCCAGCAGCCTGTAAATTTGAGCCCGTTTCAAGCCAGACAGCAGTGAAGAGGGTCTCCTGCCTTTTGGATTGCTCTGTCAGATGTCTTTTGGGGATCTGTCTTTGTCTGTTGTGTCCGTGTGTTATGAGAAGTACATGACAGAACAGGGATTTACATTAAAGTGTCCTGTCATCTCATTTTTTAAAAATACAAACCTTAAAAGGAAACTTATCTTGGAGTGAAACTAATTGTTGAGGAAGGGATAAAGGCAGTTGTTTATAAAGTCTGGGTCATTGGCTCGAAAGAGATGAGAAAATAGAATTTATGTAATAGGTCACATCGGTCACACTGTTCAAATTTCAGATTGTGACTGTTTAGAGGAAGATTTTTTCAGCAAATGGTTTGCAGAAGAATGACCATATATTGGGGTTTGTTTAGATAAGAAATAATGAGAGATCTTCTTGCACGAAGAATGAAAGATCCTAAATGAAGAAAAAATGTCAGGTCAGAACTTCAGCTTCTTAATTCATTAGCTTAATGGATTTGGCTCTCTAGAGTAGAAGTGGTTCTGCATCCTTTTTCCAGATGTTTTGTTGTTGTTGTTTATTTTTTTTTAATTCCACATTTGTGGACTGCTAATTTCTGAGTTTTCTGACCCCTTATTGCCTGATTACCCCAACCCTTCTATAGAAGATTTTCATATACAATAAAAAGCCAAGCCCCACCAACATTAAACTATAAGATGCAGTTTTAGTTTTATGCCAGTTGGGACAGTGGAAGCCTAAGAGGCTTTGCTGATTTTGCTGGACAAATTCACATTTGACCTTTCTCTGCTATGAAACTGATAAATATAGCAAAATGGGTTTTCACATCTTCAGGGTAGATAATTTTCTGTTTGAAATGCTGCTCTGAGGCGTGTTCTTTTTGGTTTATGAACTTTCCCCCCAACTAGAAACAAAAATAGAAACCTTCCAGTCCTAACTGGTTTGGAAAAGCAAATCATGAGGGTTTGCAGCTGTTTATTGTGGTTCAAGAATATGCCAGCATATACAACCTCCTTTTTATCTTTAGGAAAATTAGGGAAAGATACCCTGCCTTTGAAGCGCTTTCTCCATTGAAAGATAAATGCATTTCTTCCAAAAGGAAAAACGGCAAGGAAAAAGCAGCATCAAAAAGCAGTACTTTCCACCACAGACAGTGACAGAATATGGGTCATTGTGGCTCTGAGTGTCACTGTCACCAAAGGTGGTTACTGGGGGTTTAGGACCACGCTGGCATGGTGTCCTGGTTTTAGCTGGGACAGAGTTAGCTCTTCTTTTTAGCAGCTAGAAGAGCTCCGTGTTTTGGTTTTACTCAGAGGCTCGCTCTGAGAAGAATGTTGATAGCAAGCTGATGTTTATAGTTGGCACTGAGGTCTCAAGGACTTTTCAGCTGCCGTGTTCTTGCCAGTGTGCAGGAGCACAACAGGATAAGGGGGGAGCATATGCGGCACAAGGGGTCCACAACTCTCCTTACAATTTGTACTTGGACTTAAGATTGCGGGCCAAACTGGCCAATTAGTATTCCATATCATGCAGTGTCATGCCCAGTATAAAAGTGAGGGACAGCCGGGAAGAAGGGCTTTTGCGCTTTGGCTCTTTCGCCGCTTTTGCTCTTTTGCGCTTCTGCGCTTTTGCTCTATTGCCTTTTTTTTTCCCCTCTCTCATCCAGTACTCCCACTCTCGGAGCACTCTCTCTCTCTCTCTCTCCCCCTCTCTATTTCGGGGCCTCGCATTCGTCTGGGGTTGCAGCTTCGGGACGAGACGGGCTGCAGATACGAGGGGGTGGTGAGCATCTACCCTGTGTATTAAATCATCTGTATTAAACTGTTCTTATCTCAACCCACGGGTTTCCCGTTTATCCTTTAATTCTCTCCCTCATCCCTGGGGCTGGGGGAGGGTGAGTGAACAACTTGGGGGGGGGAGGGGTGTCCAGTTGCCGGAGCGGCCTAACCCACGACACATGGTTAGACTTTGAACACAGAGGCAACTTCCCAGACTCTTGCTGTGACTTTCCCACTTCAGTGGACGCCATAGGCATCCCAAGAAGTGTGGGCCTTTGGGCTATTTCTTGCGAGCTTTCTTTTTTGTGCAGGCCACTGTGTCCTACAATTTTCCCATTTTCAAACGGGAGCAAAATTTTTCAATTTCTCCTAGCTTTTTCTATCTCTTTGGTTCTATCTCTTGTTATGTGTATGCACAGTGCCCAGCATAACTGGACCTCTCTCATCATATGCCCATCTGTAACAAGGCAGAGTCTGTAGTTAGATGGAAATTCATACATGGAAGAAGCTAGAAGAAGATAAGTATTCTCCTGCAACAAATGAAATTTTGTTTCCAATAGATGAGTCATAAAATTGAATCTTATAGGTCCTTTTTCCTGTCTTTTTTCTTAAAACCAAGCCATTTTCCATCTTATTTCACTATCTATATTAGATTTGTAGATCTAACAGTCTTTATCTATTTCAAGTGAAACATGGTGACCTGCCACAGTTTTTTAAAGACAATGTTCTGTTCTACTTCTTGCTAAGGTTTCTAGATAGCATAAAAGCCATATCTTGTTCTAAGTAGCACAGCTAGAGCCCCCAGAAGAAGGCATTCGAAATGCTGTTGACGCATATGGCTACATTTATAGGATTATGTATTGGAGAAGCTCTCCTATAATTTGTAAAATTATAGGAACCCAGAGCATAAGGAAAATATACAGCTATGCCTTTCTCTGATAGTTTTTTACAATCTGGCATTTAAAAGAAATAAGTGATCCTCAAAAACACATCTAAAGTAAGTATGTCATCTGAAAAGGTCTGTGTCACTTGACTGGTTTGCTGCAGTACAGCTTCATATAATTCCCAGGATAAAATAAATGTTATGGGCTTCCCCTTTCCATGTAATTACAAGGTATCATGCTTAGCTCTGGGACATCTTGACCATGGCAAGTTTTCATAGGCACCACAGAGACAAATATAACATTTATCATTAGCATGTCACAGCTTCAGGACATCCTGACAAGCAAGGTAAATGTATTAAAGCTAAACTCCTTTAAATGTGTGACACAGGTCCCAGTAAACAGATGATGAATGTTCTTCAAACGGGTTATTTAACAATAAACATTAAGAAGGCAAGTGCCAGGCGATGTCAGAAGAGCAAAACAAGAAGCGAAGCAGTGAAACACAGCTGAGCAGGATCAAATGAGGAGGGCAGTACAACTAGTACTGTGGCATGGAGATCCCCCTATTTACAGAACATTAATCAGGCAGTGATTGATTTTTAAGGAGAGGCTGGATACTGTGGATAAAGGCTCATTATTATATTAATGTAGATAAACTGGCGCCCTGCAACCTGTCTGGAGAAGTGTTCTGCATTTGTCTAAATGATGGAGATAAGGTAATGAAAAGCTCTCGGAGGCTGCAAACCATCCTCGAGCTTCAGGCAGAGGGCACAGTGCTGTGCAGGAGCAACCCCAGTCAACACAAATGGGGAGACGGAGTAAAGCAGACATTGGCTCACAACAGGACTACTGTTTTTTTTCTTGGCATCTTGGTGAAGGGAGCAAAAGGGATGCATCTTTGCTTTCAATAAAATTGTTCCTTGACTCTAGTGGGACTACATGGTTATTTACCAAGTGAAGATCTCAGCCCATTTCTATGACTGGTGTGGGTTTATGGCAGCTGCTCTGTTTTGCACAAAATAGTGTAATTCTGTGGGAGGGACAGATTGCAGCATGCAATCATTAGTGGGGTAAAAACTGTGCATTATTTCTGTTCCTGAGTGAATCTTCTTTGAGAAAGGTCCGAAGACACCTTTTAGCAGCCTTCCAGTACCTAAAGAGGGCCTACAGGAAAGCTGGAGAGGGACTTTTTGTTTTGCAAGGGCATGTAGTGATAGGACAAGGGCTAGTGGCTTTGAACTGTAAGAGGGTAGATTTAGATTAGCTCCAAGGAAGAAATTCTTCCCTCTGAGGGTGCTGAGGCACTGGAACAGGTTGCCCAGAGAAGTTGTGGATACCCCATCTCTGGAAGTGTTCAAGGCCAGGTTCGATGAGGCTTTGAGCAACTTGATCCAGGGAAAGGTGTCCCTGCCCACGGCAGGGGGGTGGGTACTAGATGATCTTTAACGTCCATTTCAACCCAACCCATTCTATGATTCTTTATCAGACATTGCTAAGTTACCCATAAGACAGTTCTTTCTTTCAGTACCTTGGGTTTTGTGAAGATAATAATTGCTATAAATCATGGTAGTATCCACGAGATTAGGAAAAAAATGTAATGGGAAAAAGAAAAAACAACCCTTTCATGAAAATAGAATCAACCAGTAAAAAGAAAGAAAAGAGAAAACAAAAGAGAGCAAAGTTTTGAAGAGTAGTGCCAGTTCTGTTACCTCTGTCATTTGAACTTATTGACTGGGAAATGAGATCAGAGAAATCAGCTTTTTGCCTATTTTATATTTTTCTACAGCATCCACTGCCAGTAAACATAAGGTGTATGTCCCCACTGGGGAGTTGAAGGGGCTCTATCTGAGGAGTCACCTTTGCCTTCAGGGAGGTGGTGGGTGCATATGGAAATAATTAGCTCTGGGTCTCCAGGGCACTGGCAAAATTCTCCTGACTCCAGAAAACGCTTTTTGCAGGAGGTGCATTGATGTCTCCAAATTAGTTGCCTCAGTTTACCTCAATTTCGAGACTATATTCACTGATGCTGCCTAAGAGAGAGACCAGTCGTACTCTCTGTGACCCATGAAGGCTAATGCAAACTCAGCATGAGGTCATTTGTCTGTTGCCTCTTTCACCCACATGGTCCAGGGAGAAACTGAGGCTTTGCTTCTTCATTTCTCCAAAGCTTTAAAGTACGAGCTAAATCCAGAAAGCACTTATCCTTCAAAAAACAAAAAAACAAACAAACAAACAAAAAGTGCAGCTGTCTATGAGATGAGATCCAGGTAGGCAACAGGCAAAGAAGAGGCAATGCTTGTATGAGCTGCAATGCTGTATCTGGAGATGAGCGTCTGGGTACCTGCATCCCATCAGAGCCTGACATTGTCCACAGGCTTTTGTGCCACCAGGCAGGTACGAGAGAGTGCGTCTCTACAGCCTCATACAGCTCCTCACAGCCTGCCAGGGATCATAGGGGAAAACTGTTGCCACGGTCCCTAATTTTGTACGTTCACTTTCCATACATCTGGTGATGCTCCCTGAGCTGCTGGGCAATCTCCACAGCCAGTTTGCGGATGCAGATGAGGTCCATCAGAGTTCAGTTATACTTATGAAATCAGACAAGAGAGTTTTAAATTTGGCCTGAAAATGTGGCTTTTAGCTAAAGATCTTTTTGTTGAATTATTTTGGATCAAGCGGATGAAGCACCAGAAAAACACCTTCTTTTTACAGCATAGTTTCAGACTGTGTTTTCAAGGACCCAATAAAATTGATTCTCCAAAAGTCATATCAAGAATGCACAGGCTGGTTTTGTGATCATCATCTGACATCAATCCAGAGAGGAGGACATGATCTGCACCGTCAGTCTCATTGAAACGTGACAGCTTTTCCCTCCAGTGCATTTCCAGAGCTGTGACATTCTCTCAGGACAGCTGCATGTGGCACATGGGGCTGTGAGGTAGAGCTGGAGCACTAACTTGGCGAGCAGGATGGGATGCCCATTGCTCAGCTATGCTGAGTCAAATATTTGAATAAAAAAATAAAGGCCTCTGCTGAGAAAATCACATTTAATTAGAAGGAAATAAAATGAACGTGCTGAATAAAAGGAGACCAGAGCTGTTACAAAAAGGTAGTTGAATTAATCCATCTGGGAATTCTCTGAACAATGATTATTATTAATAACACTGAGCACTTATGTAGCATTTTTTGGGTCAAGTTCATTGCTGTGAATCATCACAACAAACATAGAATGTAGGTTATTCTTCAGCATCCAAATGTCATGTCTAATTTGTATTAGTTTGCTTATCACTATCATATGATACGTGGGTGAATTCTATCTTCATTACTAAATTTTTTTTTATCCTTCTCCTGCAAGTACAAATCTTGTTACTTGTGCATCTCCTTAGTCTGCCTCCTGGCATATTAAATATGGAATAAAATGTGCAGAATGTAATACGGAATAATTGTTTTCATCTCCAGTGTCATTTAAAAAAGTGCTCCTTCATGCAAAAGGATATTTCAGACAAATCTTCTGTATTTTGATTTCAACGAACATGCTCTTGGCTGCTTCAAAACCCCAAACTCTGCATGAAATGTAAAAGCACTCTCTTTGGTCTTGAGAGCTGGAACATGAACCCACCAGCAGCCAGATCCTACACCAGGCAAGTCCATGAGAGTCCAGTCACTGAAATCAGTACAGGCGATGCACTACCCTATAAAAAGCATCAACCACACAACTCTGCTTTCCCTCCTCAGTTCTTTAGATCTAGCAGCATCAGCACATCCTTAATCGTTAACAGCCAGGATCATCTGCTGGGCATCGTACTTTCTGCAATGCCTTTGATAGTTGGGATTCCCTTCTCCAATCCAGCATCAAGGGTTTTGCAGTCTCAGCTGATGATCTGTCTCATTTATACACATTATTTACAGATCACCATCTTAATTCTGCTACAGTTGAAAATTAATACAGATCAAAGCAAGATTTTAAATTATGATCTTTTTCCAGGCACACTCTAGGGGTACTGAGGCATAATCTGATAGAGAAAAACTGTTGTGAAACAGATCTCCCCCTGTATAGACAAGTGGTTTGTGTAAACAGGAGAACAGCGAGCAGGTTTGAAAAACAATTGTGAAACAGCTGTTTTAAAAAATTCTGTTCGTACTACAAATAGCATCAGCAGGAACGTTCCTGGATAAAGGTGCATTTTCCTGGAGTAAATGGGACTTGAAATGTTTGTGAAAGGTGGATTAGTAGCTGGTATAGTTTAGATTCTCTTTTTTTTTTTTTTAGATTTTTTTCTTCTTTCTGCTAGTTAAATATAAGTCAAGGCAGAAAATCCCTGAAAACCCACAGACACGAACTCAGTGCTGATTGTTTTTAAGCTTTCCTAAGCTGATGAAGTGTCATGTTGCTTTCAGCTGCTCTGTTCCCTTGGAGAAAGGGCACATCTGTGCAATGCGTGCTGAATTCAGGCGACAGTGACAGACTGCAGCCATCAGACGGGATGAGTTGGCTTTTCAGGCTCCTCCCGTCATTCTCGTCGACAGCGTGTGACCAGTCAGCTTGGACAGGCGCTGCAGCCCCTCGCCCTGGAGGCCAGTGGTTCAGAAGGCATTCGCTTCCCCACTTACATCTGAGTAGTTTTCCCCGATACGAGAAACTGCTCAAAACCAGGAGGATAAACAGATTTGAAGGTGTCCTATGGCCGCTGCAGTTTTGCTTCACCTAAAAAAGAAAACAGGTTGTGGGGAGGGAGCTTCGTGTCTTAATATGTTTGTAACCTGAATTTCCACATTCACTTCAGTGCTGGAGAGATGGCCCAAATATCATTCCTGTAAGCAATGGAATTGTTCATCTGCAACTCCTAGACAAATACAAAGGTCAGCTTGCAGCAGACGGTCAGCATGGAAAATTTCAGCACAAACTGTTCACACTTGAATAGGTTGTAAGCACATGGACACTGGGTCTTCAAATAGCAAGGCTCAAGGACAATTACCACTGGATCTGGCATCCACATGTATTGTATGTACTTTTGGCATTTTTACCATCCAAACTTGGTCCCCATAATGCTTAAAATGAAGGGGCGATAGGTGTGATACATTCCTGAAAAGTTCTGCAGGTGAGTTTCCTGCTCCAGAGATTCTCAGAGGAGCTATTGAAGGGATACCAAAGGCATGTAGCCTGCCAGAAAAGTTTTACTTGATGATTCATGACACTTTCATCACCTGCCTCTAAAAGTTGTTACCAAAAGAACGACTTTGAGCAGCCCAAGTCTGTGTCCGTCAAAGCAGTCTTGCCTGCCAGCCAGCTGGTCGATAGGTTAGTGTGACCTTCTACTTCCAAGGCAGCTTGTTGGGGAAAAGACAAATAACTCTCCTTCCCCTGGATTCAGAGATCACAAGGGACAAAGCAAGCAAAGCCTTGAAGCAAACAAGGCTCTGAAACATCCTTGTTTGAAATTTCCTCTGAAATTCTTGTGTTGCTGTAATACACAGTGTTTTAACATCACTGAGCTATCACCCAAGCAGCCAATATCTCTGTTTTGTGGGCGCACAGCCATGCACCCCGTGGTTATCCCTGCAGGGATTTGACTGCCGGCGGCCAGCCGAGGAGAGCAGGGCAGCGGGCACCGCGCTCGGCTCCACCCATGACAGTGGGCAAGGGGCCATGCCATGCCTTACCATGTGTGCAATGGGCACGGTGACAGCTTTTCCTGCTCTCCAGCTTCTCCCTGTCCTCTCCACAGGTCCAGGCAGGACCTTCTGCCGCTGCGTTGGTACCATGCCGGGACCTCGGTGATGCCTTCCAATGCCTCAGCGCTGCTGAGCATGGGCAGGGGGCATCCGGCTTCCATAAGCAGCTGCAGCTCCCTTCCCTTTTGCTCCAGCTACCACTGGAGAGGTGGAGCAGATGGGAGATCAGGTGCGTTTGTATTTTAATCTCTGTCTAAAAGGAACATACAGGTCTTGAAATATTCTGTTAAGCAAATGGCTGCAAATGAGGTGCGAAGCCCCCAGCCATTGGTACTTCTCTCACCCCCCTTGTCCCCCCTTGCACCCCCCCTTTTTTTTTTTTCATTTTCCGGTAGGCATCAATTAGGTGAGGGCTTTTCATTTTAAACATTGGGATTTTTACTCGGCCTGCTAAGGCTGTCAGGTTTAGTTTGCTGCTGAACAGTTCATGCTTTGGTGCTGGACAATGCATGAATGTTTAAATTGCTTGAAATGTCTAATTGAATTACCCTCAAATTACAAATCAAAATAGGAAAGGCTGTCTCTGGCTCACAGGCTCGTTCATGGGGATGTGTCTGCCATACCGCTGCTTTTCTTTATATTTTCTTTTCTGCTTCCGACTACAACTGCGTTAAATGAAACCTTAAACAGTGAAAGCATTTCTGTTTGCGTGTGCAGGGGAAGCGATGCCAAACGTAAAGGGAAATTTATTCACGTTCCAGCTCTGAGATCTTTTTGTGCTGCACAAAAATGAGTTCATGAAATTTATATCAATGCATAGGAAAGTAAAACAGCCAGCTGCTATTTACAAAGAAACTTCCTTTCTCTTTCAGCCACAGTGATATAAAATATAAAATATAAAATATAAAATATAAAATATAAAATATAAAATATAAAATACTTTCAGGCAGATATATATAAATATCATTTAACTGTGACTTTTTATGAGAGCTTACAGATTAAGGAAATCAACAAGCCGGAAAGAAGACTTGATGTATCTAGCCAGCACCCATGATAAAATTGGCTCATTAAAGCCTTGCCATTTATACAGCGACGTAGAAATTCAAGCCCGTAGGATTTCCTTTCAGAAGTTGTTAAGGGAGGCAGAGCTGGGTTTCCATGCAGCACATCAAACCCAGTCCAGCCCCCTCTCCAGCAGCAGTGGAGGCTGATCAGAAACCCTGGTCAATGCAATAATACTTCTTTCATGAGTATAATATTTTTATGTCATTTTATAGTGTACAACAAAGGGTGTTTGACTACCCACCCTCATCCTCAATTGTTTTGCTGCTATACCTTAAATTGTTCAGTGACTGTCTGTAGTGGGGGCACAAAAGGGGTGCCCATGCTGCATCCTGTGCCCAGCAGCTGCCCCATCCTTCTCTCTCCCCGGAAAATCCCCTTTCAGGGGCTGTGCACTTCACCCAGGTGTTGCTGCCTCCCACCGTGGCTGTCAGGACCTCCCATGTGCTATACATTAGCCGGTCGGGTAAGGAGCCCTTGCCAGGACTCATGGCACGATATGGATGCTCACATCAGGATGGGCTGGGTGGGGGGGACACCGGCATCACACAGGCATTGCTCAGATGCTCAGTCTAATCAGGAGAATTGCTAATCCCCATGGATATACCAAACCATGTCACAGTGCAAGACAGGAGCAGCAGGACAAAGAGTTTAAATGTGGTAGTGAGTGCTTTTGTTTTAACTAGAACTAAAAATAAAACAAGTTCAGAACATGCCAGGATTCTTGGTAATAATATCCCAGTGTTTTTTCCTTAATACTGAAAAAAAAAATTAAATTAGATTCAGGCCACTTTCAAGGGCAACTTGTCTGTTAGCTTGCAATTAGGCAATTGTTTCTGTGCTATAAAAGCGGTTGAAGACATAATAGTTAAGAAAGAACCTTAAGGAAATGGCTTAGATAAAATCTTTATTAAATGGAAGATCAGCTCTGAAGGGATATTTTTGATAGAAAAGACATACCTATTAATATTAAGAATGTTAACACTTTAGTGAAGACTTAATACATACTAAAACATCAGTTGTGGGTTTTTTTTAGACATCTGATTGTTTTGGGGGCAAAGATTACACCTGTATGAATCAAGCATGCTTAAATCAGAGCATCTTTTAGAAATGGAGCAAACTGTAATTTGAACCTAATTGTACAGACATCTATTAAAATGATGTAGACCTTGGCAATGCACATATCCAGATGAAACCAGTGAAATGCACTTGATGATGATTGGGTATTACCAAAATCCCATAACACACTGCATCTTTCTCATTAAAAATCTCTTACTCTCTCTCCAAATAATATTAAAACCTGGTAATCTAATTTCTCTCTTGGTATAATAATGCTGGTTGCCAGTGATGGAGCAATCGAGGAAGAACACACCAGGCAACACCAAACTCTTCAGCATCACAAGCTGCAGGTGTCTTGTATTATATAGCAAAGTTTTCAACTATGCTCAAAACATAGAATCATAGAATAGGTTGGGTTGGAAGGGAGCTTTAAAGGTCATCTAATTGAACCCACCTGCAGTGAGCAGGGACATCTTCAACTGGATCAGATTACTCAGAGTCCCGTCCAACCTGACCTTGAATGTTTCCAGGGATGGGGCATCTACCACTTCTCTGGGAAACCTGTGCCAGTGTTTCACCATCCTCATTGTAAAAAATTTCTTCCTTACATCTAGTCTGAATCTACCCTGTTCTAGTTTAAAACCATTACCCCTTGTCCTAGCGCAACAGACCCTGCTAAAAACTCTGTCCTCATCTTTCTTATAAGGCCCCTTTAAGTATTGAAAGGCCACAATAAGTTGTCCCCAGAGCCTTCTCTTCTCCAGGCTGAACAACCCTGACTCTATCAGCCTTTCCTTATAAGACAGGTGTTCCATCCCTCTGATCATTTTTGTGGCCCTCCTCTGGATCTACTCCAACAGGTCTGTGTCCTTCCTGTACTGAGGACTCCAGAGCTGGAAGCAGTACTACAGGTGAGGTTTCACGAGAGCAAAGTAGAAGGGGAGAATCACCTCCCTTGACCTGCTGGCCACGCTGCGGTTGGGTTTCTTGGCTGTGAGTGCACATTGCTGGCTCATGTCCAGTTTTTCATCCACCAGTACCCTCAAGTCCTTCTCAGAACTCAATCCCTTCATCCCCTAGCCTGTATTGGTACTAGAGGTTGCCCCAACCCAGGTGCAGGACCTTGCACTTGGCCTTGTTGAACCTCATGAGGTTCACACGGGCCCACTTCTTGATCTTGTCCAGGTCCCTCTGGATGGCATCTCATCCCTAAGGCATGTCAACCACACCACTCAGCGTGGTATCATCTGCAAACTTGCTGAGTGTTATACGTGACACAACACCAGGTCTTAGGTTAGGAGCTCTTCTGCTGTGCTCTAGTCTAATCAGATTTGCACCGGTACTTGGGTCACTTTTTAATATGCTCATGCATTGGTTCCTGTGACCGTCTCACCATGACTAAAGCACGAATAAAACTCAGCCAAATGGCAGTGAATTCCAGGCTGATATTTTCACTGTTACTAGGGCTTGAAGGATCTCACCTGAGTTTCACCAGGGCTGTGCCTTACCTTTTTCTGCTGACTGGCTTCCCAGCGGTCTCTTCCCAGTCGTGGCAATCTCCTCTTCAAAGTGACGTCCTTATTCCTCTGCTACAGACTGGAGGTACGGAAGTTGACCCAGCTACTTTGATGCCTGAAGCAGGGGCCAATGCCTTCCAGAGGCATTTTCTTTCTCAGTGGTCACAGGGAGATTTTAATGTGGAAATTTTCTTTTGCAAAACGCAGCTGGTATTTAAGTCTACTGATCGTCATAGTATATGCCATAATGGTTATTGCTGTAATTAATTAAACTGCCACCTGATCATTTTCCATTAGTGTTGGTCTGTTCTTTTTAAGGGCTTCTTTAAACTGGGATATGAAATCATTTCCAAGGGATCACAGAATCACAGAATGTTAGGGATTGGAAGGGACCTCAAAGGATCATCTAGTCCAATCCCCCTGCCGGAGCAGGACCACCTAGATCAGATCACACAAGAACGCGTCCAGGCGGGTTTTGAACATCTCTATAGAAGGAGACTCCACAACCTCGATGAAAACTGTTAAGCACTACGAATCAGGCAGACAAATCTTTGTATCGTGAGTGAACCCTGTCCTGGGAATTAAAGGCAACTAAGATGCCCCCATGTTTCAAATAAAATCCCACCCTCCCTGGCTCAAATTCAGCTGACCTCACTTGGGCACCTGAAGGTCCCTGGGGTGTTACTTTGGGCTGAGGATGGAAGAGCCCTGCTGTGAAGGAGGGTTCAGGCGGAGATTGCCCCTTGGCCCCACAGGACCTCACACAGGCTGTGGTCTTCACCCCTGCCTGATAAAGGCACAAACCTGAGGGGTGAACTCTGGCCAAAAGATCTGGGTTTAGCTACTATAAATCAGTGTGGATCTGCTGAAGGCCTGCTCCATGATTTGCTTTTGCTCTTTCTTGAGGAAGGGAGGGTGCAGTCCACATGGGAAGTTAGAATATAAAATGGTGCACATTGTCTCTTGCACCAAAATAAACAAAGGTATGGACTATTATGCAAAAGATAAAAAAATAATTCTAAAACTAGAGTATGTTGTTAGGGCAACTTGCAGAACCCCCAGCATAAAGAGAACGGGTTTCTTGAGCTTTGGGCAGCTGCAGGGATGTACGAGTGCAAAATTCCTTCATTTACAAAGCACCAGCAGTGCACATATCTGGGACTAAAACTGCAGGATTAGACGAGACAGAACCAAAACCCAGCCAGACACAGGCACGAGGAGCAGCCACGAGCGTCTCCAAAACCAGAACAGAAAGTGTTCAGGCAAGCAGAGTTAATTTGGGCAGTAAGAGAAGTGCCTGAAGAGGCACTGCAGCCATTCCTCCCTTCGGCGCTTCTCTTCAATGCATCGACTCTGTTCTCAGCTACATAACCAACAGGACATAGGAAACTTTTTACAAGTACATTTTTATTTAAAATAAAAATTAATTATGGTGCCTTTTTTAAAATAGGGTACTGCACAATCTGTATATGCAACACAGTTTTTGGTACGGAACATACTTATTGAGCAATGTCCTTAAATACTAAATATATATTAATGGCTTGTTTGAGAAACATGACAACATTGATTCTGATATTCTTTTTCTCTTTAGTCATTTAACCACTGATACAGATTTCCTATAAACAATATTCGTTTTCATCTGTACATGTGGTACACAGTCAAGAAGGCAGATCTTAGAATATTTACATTCATGCATTGATTTAAACACACTATTTTGCAGTTTAAAATAATATATTTTTGTTTGTACAGGTGCAGGGAGTATTGTGAATACATATCTACCGTAGGCCTGATTCTCCGTTGCTTGGCAGCATCTATGGTCATGACCTGGTTGGAGCAGGAGGCCCACACTCGCTTCACATGCTGTGACCATATGGCATGCAAGACTGGACAATTAGGTCTCTGTATAGATATATACCAATGTATTTATATCTTATACTTAGTAGAACTCTCCTCTTTCCTTCCACATCTGTTTTTGCAGCATCTATCCAAGGTAGAAATGCTTTCCTGGGCACACCGCTGTGTCGGGTCTGAGCCAGGACCAGCGGCAGGGCTGGGGCTTCAGCTTTGCCGTCCTGGCGCTGCTGAGGACTGAGGAAACTCAACACTTTGCAGCTCGGGCCCTTAAAGTGCATTCCCTGCTTGTGTCTGCTAGTGATGATCCTTAAGAAGAAATTGTGAGTTGATGCTCTCTTTCAGACCGAACACAGCAGTTTTCTGAGTCTGTCTGGTGGTGGTCAGAGCAGAGCTGTTAACTTCTGCATAGAAACTGTCCACCTTTTCATCTGCCAGGGATCTGGCTAGTTTGTGAACGGAGCTATGCAGAATCTTTCTATGCCTGATATTTTGGTGGCTAAAAATAACCTCGAAATGCTTGTAAAGCTGTATTTTGGATTGCCAGTTCCCCAGATCCAGGGTCACATCTTAGTGAAGCCCTTATCCATCAAGCCTATTCCTTTCGCTTTGTATTCAGTTATAGTACAATAAAGGAAGCACAGAAGCCTTATAAAAAAGCTTTGCCAGTAGTCTGCAGAGTGTTAATCACAACCTTAAACCACACCAGAAAACTTCAGAAATAGTTCCCCAACGACACTGCCTTTCTGGCTGCTCCTTTCTGAAGACTTCTGCTTCTGGTATACTTTTCCAAACACTTTTCTGAAGATCACCTTAAATTTTGATGCAATGTAGTCAACTGTACCTAGACAGGCAGGACTCTACTGACAGAACTACCTCGTATAGGATTTCCTATCTCTTCCCACCATGCAGCTGCGCCAGTGCTGAGAGCAAAGGCTCTGGACAAGCAGAGTTGCAGCTCTCAGCCCATCTGCTGCTGCTCTTCTGGGGCCACCGGATTAAAAAAGGACACTGGGGAATGTTCGTTCATGAAATATTATGGTGATGATGTGCCCAAATACTTTTATTATCAGCATGTTGGATATAATGATAATGTAAATCTGCCTATGCAAATAGGATACATCTATAGCTCTGCAAATACTGCCATAGAGCTGGTAAGTATTTTTATCTTGATTATATAGATGGGTAAATTGAGGCACAGAGAGGCAAAATTACTTGCTAGTAAACAGCAGATCAGTGGCAGAACTGAAAGTAGATCCCAGTCCCTGCATGCTGCTCCTCGAAAAGTCCTGCCTCCCCGCTCTCCGTGAAGTTTTTAATGCGAACGTTCCACTGAGGAGACCTCAGGGGGCCGGTGGTGGGTTTGCTTGTGGGTTATGTCATGCACCAGGGTCTTGTCTCAGTGAAGACTTTTTACCATTGCCATCACTGAAAACCAGGCAGTGTCCAGTGACCATCTCTTTAGACTTTTTCTTGCAAAAAGAGACACATCTAGATGGACATAATGAGCTACAAATCCCTTTTGTGATTTTGGCCTTACAGAACATGCCTTTAAAGCTGTATTAGGAAATAAATAAAATCAACCACCTTTAGGAGAAAGTGCTAATCCTGAGCCTGTGTCATGCTAAACTCATCTGCATTCATACTTTATACTCTCAGCTAAACATGCAACCAATCTCAAACTATGCCACATTTAGGCAGAAACAACTGGAGTAAAAAAAGAAAAGCAAACATAGGTAACTACACCAAAATAAATGTTATAGCTTAAAAAATATTCTAGAAATATACTTGCAATATTTTTATTATAGCATTTAGGGGCTAAGTGCTTTAGGCAATCAACATTTGGGATACTAGACTCAAAGTGTAAATTCTGTCATTTTAATCCCACTTTGGATCTGAGAACATTATCACTGTGTCTTGTGCAAGCACACAAACATGAACATCGCAGGGAATGATCATACACTTGGGCAAAGGGTTACTTATCCCTTTCACTTTTGTAATCGCATTCACTTCTCAAGAAAGTCTAACCTTTAAAAAATAATTTTTTTGTAGCTAAACTTCTACATAGTGATGACAGGCTAAAAAGCTAAATGAGTAACTCCATAAATTCCTCAACAGCAGTATATAGCAGCATTTCATTTTATCATTGAAAAGATACTTATATTTACATACACCCTATTGTTCCATAGGTAATAGAAAACTAGAGATGGGCCTGAGCTGGAACTGCTGATTTGAACATCCTGGAGCTTTTTTGGGGAAGGTCTGCAGAACATCGTCTTCCTCTACCATCGGCCCAAACTCAACATCCCAGCAACAGACCAACCGCAGGCAGGAGTGCGTTCAAAATCAAGGTCTGATTTCTGCAGTTCAGGCACATCCTTATATAAAACTGAAAGCATTGGTGTGTTGCAGTACTGAGGGACGCAACGGCTGGAGCACAGCCACATCCCGGAGCGAAACTCAGTTGGTGTCTGGGAGTTACTCACAGACACGGAGACCGAGTGGCATTGAAGCTTGACGTCCAGACAAGAAGCCAGGGTGGAAATTTGTCTTTCACTGCATCACTACTTTCAGCACAGAGGTAAATGGAGACATACACGTGGAGGTGTGACACAAAGGAAAGTTTTCAGAAGGCGGGCAAAGACCAGCGTCTCAGCTAGTCTCCATTGCCTTTATCCTAAGGGTTACTTACTGAGTCTAACCTGAGATCCTACATGAAATGAACTTGCGTGGATTCAGCTTTGCTTAAAGTAGTCTGCAATCCACACCATGGAAAGTACAATACTAAGCAATTACACTGAATTTGGCACGATTGGCAGTCTCTGCCAAGGAGAGGCACAGACTGAGTTAACGTGGGCACAACCAGCTTACCAGACCCTCAAAAGCTGTCCTCCAAGCCAGACATACAGTGTCCTCCTCGATGGGTCAGTTCAGAACACTTGACACTTTCAGGAAACAAACTAATCAGTGAATGAAGAGGACTTCAAAGGGCTGCTAGTCCTTTCAATACAATCCCGCCCAAATACTCAAGCCAAGATGTGAACATCTTTCCTGCAGGGGTTTCCCTGGGGAATCAGCATGATGCAAACACAGTGAAACGTTAGAACTTCACTAAGGAAGAACTTTTTAAAGATTAAGAAATAAAGTGTGATGCAAAAAAGGAGGCTGATTATGAACTAATGATGTTCAAAGCACCTCTTAATAACATTTCTCTTTCAGTAGCAATGCTAATCGCTAAAATCTGACATTTTGATTTCTTTTGCCTGAAAAGTCTTCAGCCATGGAAATTGCATAGTCACCAGACCGCCGATGAATTTCCTGGGATAACTCACAAGTTCATGCAATTTTTTGGTTGCTCGATGGCTTAACAGAAACCTTTTTTCCCTTTTTAACAATGAAATGGTAAGAAAGATAAGAATGAAGTATAAGCATACAAAACTGCACAGGCTGGAGAAGCTCGCAGGTGACAGCTCCCACCCGTGATCCTCAGACCCACTTACAATAAGCTGCTGCCACTCTGACAGATCACCTTCTCCTCGAAAGATCCTATTTAAGCAGCTTTTTGTGGACACTCAATTGAAACTGAAAAGTGGGGGAAGAAAGGAAGAAGAAGCGGGACACATCGTGACATCGCTTTCACGAGATGCAGCATGCAATGCTTATGCCTTTGTGAGGCCTTTTCTCTGGGCAGCCCGGGTGGGCGAGTTTATCCTCCCTTGAAGAAACAGCAAGCCTGAAGAGCAGCCTGCTCTTCTCTTCTGAATCACTGATGCGTGCACTATTTCTGAAATGAAGTCCTTGGCCACAGAGCTCCTTTCGTTGCCTTATGTCACCCACCTTGCGTACTCCATGTGTGTGCTTTGAAAGTTTACCACCTCCTGCACCTCAGCGGGGTTTCAGGGATTATACGACCGCATTGTTATCAACTGTTTTGTTGTTTTGGGAGGAGGTCATTGCATATTCAGCCCGACTGGTTCCGTTCTCTTCTTTTCTCATTGGTTTCCTTGGATGATCCCAGGTTCGATGATGTATAGGCAGGGTAGAGGGGAGAAGAAAGGACAGAGATAAACATCATTGTCAATACAGATTGAAAGCAACGACACGTAAGGTGCATCATAGCACTGAACTCTTCCTCTCTATTTTCCCTTTCTGAACACAGGTCAAATCAACAGTTAAATTTCGTCAAGCCTCATGATCCACCTGGAAGATGAGCGGTCTGGTCCTAAGCCCTGTTGATGGGCTGTTGGTCTCCCCATGCTAGCCTGTGTACAGATACAGGTGTGCATGTTGCACGAGACAAAGGCTGCTGGAAGGAGAGCCCTCCACCACCCCCCTCATCCCTGGAATACAGGCTTGGGCGCTGGGTCAGGCTCTGCCTTTGGGCAGTCCTGGGTTTTTTTCCTCAACATCATTCAAACTGGGATGATGACCAGTTGTGTCCACTGAGGACCCGACCTTCTCACCAGTCATCATAAAACCACCATGTTTGGTCACTAGGAGAGGAGTCATCTGACCAGTGTAGATACATAAATCTGTGGTCACCACCCCACACTACCCTAACAGTCAATGGAGAGAAACAGGTGCTTTTAAAACACAATTCAGAACAGATTAAAGAGATATCCAAAATAAGTCAGATGCTTTGTGCCCAAGGCATTCATGTTTCTCTGCACTGTCTGTGAAGGAAGGCTAGTTTACTAGCTCAGACGCAGATGTTTACATTCTAAGTGTTGGAGGTGCCTGCTGGGATCTACCAGTCCCCCAGCACCAGCCACTGAAGCATCCCCTTTTTATTTTGTTTGGTGGCCACCGGCACCAGTTGGTAACACAGGCCAGGACCACCAATGTTAACTGTGAGGCAGTTCAGGAAGTGCCCAGCAAGTGCAGAAATCTCACAAACACCTGCACATCACAGAGCAAAATCATCTCACTTGGGATTTTAAAGTGACTCTGAAAAGGGAGACCTGAGCATAAGTCCTGTAACAGAACATGTTACATCATGTGTTCCCCCCACAACTTCTCTCCTCAAAAGTGGTGTGACCTTTATTTAAAGCTGAAGCTGTACACATAGAAGGAGGAAACACCTTTATAGTGCCTTGATTTTAAGGTGCTTCTAAGGGCAAAAAGAGGACGAGATAAACAAATGCAATAAAAGTCTCTGCTATTGTGCTTGACATCGTCTAACAAAACAAACAACAATTAATAAAAAAATAGTTAATGCCATTTAATTTCAGCAAAGTATTAGTGAAAGCTTTATGGACAATGACTGCAGGAAGATAGATTTGTTTTGCCTGTAATCTCAAAGAAAATACTTCTGTTTGTGATATCTTACGCCGCTCTTTAGCTGGTAAGAGTTAAGGCTTGTTAATATTAGCTGTGATTCCAGCTGTTAGAGAATGGAAATGGATGGGAAGGGGAGACTAAGAGCTTTGTTGAACCCTTTTTCAGCCATTAGCATGCTGTGCCTGTCTGTATCTGACACGAGCTCCTGCAGCTCTGTCTTTCATGACATTGTAAAGCACCCATCCACCCTGCCACATCCCTGACAAGAGGAATGGAGACTCTGATGGCAATATTTCTCTGATTTTTCCTGGGCACGAAAAACAACGTAGCTGTCTTTAAACTTCTCTGCTGATTTCAAAAATGCATTTTTTTTTCTTTCCTTTCCCCTCTAGTTCCAACCCTGACAATCAGCTCTATGAATGGTCAAAAAATGAAGACATTTTGGCCACTTCTACTTGCTGTTTGTCTCCTATTTACCCCTTCTTTGTTTCTTTTGGTCTCCTATGTGCTTCTGCACCTCTCCAGTTCCATTTTCTTTCCCTGTATAGCCTTCCTCTTCTTTCTTCATGTTAAAAAATGTCTTCCTCTCATTTTCATCTATATTTTCCTTTTTCCTAGAAGTGATTTCAAGACCGACTTCTTCAGTCCTCCTGAAACTTTTGCCTTTCCTCCTCCTTTTTTTAATTCGGTTTCTCTTCCTGAGAGCAGCCATTTGCTTTTTCCCTTCCCCAGGCTGGTCTCCCAGCTCAGACCTAGGAGGTTCAGAGACTCTCCTCCGATGGCAAGACCTCTCTGGAGGCACTGCTGGAGAGGTTGCCAGTGATATTACACCACCGGCACTAGCATGCATTGGAAGTGTATTTTTTCAGAGCCTGCAAACAGTGGAATGGAGATTTTATCAGGGTTCTGCTTCTGCCTTATCAACTGCTCAGGGTTAGCATTAGCAAAACAGGGCAACGACTTCCTTGGATCTCAATAAACTGGCTATTTGAGGCATTTATTTGTTTATTTATTTATTTGGCAGACACAAAAGTTCAGGTTTGGAGAATGCTCTGTTTAACTCCTTCACTCGATTTGTTTCCACATGTATGCCAGGCATGGATTTGGAGTCAAACTTGCTTCAGTTACACCATTTAAATGACTGGCTTGACAGACTTGTATACACTTGTCCCAGTGACTAAAACTGACCTATGTATTTAGAGATGCAAAGTCATTTTGGCCTGTTGTGATTTTTCAACTGCCCTTTTACATTAGGGCGCTAGCTCTTTTTGTGTCACGAGCTCTTTTTTACCTCAAATTTCATCCACTATTGAGATCCAAGCATGTAAGTTTTACACACCAAGGGCAGCCCTTTTATCCTATTCTCTGCCTGATAAGCTAGGTTATGCATGATCTTCCTACGTGTAATTCTCCAAGCCCCCTTTCAGCTGAAGTGCTGTGGCCCTGTATTTATGCATTTCCATTCCAGGGCTGCTCTTCATTGGTGAAAGTGATGTTTCAAATTAGTGAGGGAATGAGTAGGGAACTGTTTGTATCTGTGACATACTCACTTGGTGGCAGGCGAAATGGGCTTTTCGCTAACGAGTGGTTTGCATTGCTTTACAGTATGATTTGCTACACATTGTGCTTTGATGTTTAGCAAACAAATTGGTGCACTCTTCATGCCAAACATCAGCAGATGAAAGGTACATGCAACTCTGTACAGCTTAGTACACGCCTGAAATGATGCATCAGAGTCCGTAATGACCTCTCCACCATGCATGCATTAATTCGCATAAGTCCTAAAATCAAGAAAGCATCAGCCATTTAATAGTGTATTTCACACATCAAGTTTCAATTTCAGATGATGTTCTGATTGCATTATAAATCTTATCACAGAAATCCATATTGGCTCGTACCAGTTCTCTGCAGTGTCCTGTGTAAAGGTCAACGTTACGATGTACAGTCAAACATAATTTGTATGTTCTGTCTTTAGAAAACTCCTTAGAGGAGACACAGTTTTTGGTTCTTAATCATGTCTAGTCACAAAACTAATTTGGCATATTTGACAAAACCCTCCCTGCCAGCTTTGGCTACTGTTGTAAATTTGGCATAGACCTACTGTCTGTAAGGCAGTTGTGTGGTAGAGTACTACTGGAGGGTTTCGTTGTGTCTCACTTGTACATACTTAAGAAAATCTTTATTGTGACTTTTCAGACAAAATCAACAAAAGCTGAGAAGACTACTCATTTAATCAGGACTTTATTATGCCTCACTATCTATAGGCTTATTGAAGCTTTGAGGAGAATAAGATCACCCAGAAATGGGAACAGAAGTTTTGTCCAGAAGAGTAAACCGCAACGGAGTTTAAAAGACGCAACACAATCCACATGATCATACTCTTTCAAGGTGCTTTGTCTTTGAAGATATGAGAGTTAAGAATAAAACCTGATTTCATAAGACAAGCCTGAGCGTTGCAAACCAGTTTCCTACTGTCCACCTCCATGGCAACGTTTCTGTTGAGTGTTAGTGCACCACGGCCAGCACAGCCGTACCTGTGCCAACGTACAAGGTACCTGTGCCAAAAAGCGTTTCCTGTTTTCAGTTCCTCTGCGCTTTTAATAACATATAAAGAACTTGTCTCTCCTCTCAAAGCAGTTTCACCTCGAGGTGGCTCCTACCATGAACAAAGCTGCTACCAAGCTCTGTGGGTAGCCCCACTTTTGCACATCAGAGCACAGGGCTCTGCTATGGGGAAAATGCTTATGGGTATAAGCTTAGTCAGGGGAGATTCAGGTTGGATGTTAGCAAGTATTTCTTCTCTGAAAGGGTTGTCAGCCACTGGAATAGGCTGCCCAGCGAGGTGGTTGAGTCCCCATCCCTGGATGTGTTTAAGGAAAGGGTGGATGAACTACTTAGGGATATGGTTTAATGGGGGATTAGGGACGGTTGGACTGGATGATCTCTAAGGTCTTTTCCAACCTAGAAAATCTATGAAATCTATGAAAGGTAAGCAGCTGGCGAGTTGCTCCACTGGCGAGCATCGCCCCTCCTGCTGCAGCAGTGGCAGGCGCCGGGTCGCGTGTGCGCCTGCCGATCCCCGGGGCAAGGCGGCAGAAGGAAAGAGGCAAATCAGAGAGCTGAAGATGTATCGCTTATATGTGCAACGACTTCAAAGCTCTTCTCCATACCGATGAATATTTCATTAGCTATCAACACATAAAAATTAATGATTTTCAATAAAACTGGGTCTCGTACGACGCACCCATTTGCTTCATAGGATTGGTCTATCCTGATGTGCCCCTGTGCACAGCAGAAATATCAAAGCTACCTATATACCAGTAGAGATCCAACAGCAGCAGCATTTTCCTGGGTTACAAAAGTTGTCCAAGAAACAGAGTAAACACCTGGTAGGTCTATTTTCCCTCAGCTTCATCTCCTGGGCTAGGATGCCGGCAGCACTTGTGGCAGCTATGTTTAGAACTCTTGGCTAGACTTCGCTGCTGGAAGCCCAGACAAGATGATGTGTGGGCTACAGTCACACTTCAAAAACATCCTTATTTAGCAGATACAGGATAGGAATGGAAGAATAAGTTTTGTAATGTTATTCAATTACTGGACCATCTCTCCCAGTAGCCTGAATGTTTGTAACATCATAAAGAACACGAATGGAGGCTGCTTACATCTCAGTACTGGGGGCATTCATCAAACAGCCATTAGATTCATGTTGGCCATCAGAGGTGAATCAGTTCTCATGACAGCAACCAGTGGGAGAAGCAAACTTTCTTTCTAAGACTGGTTTGTGAACAGGACCCCTGCTAGAGGGGCTCAGTGCACTGAGAACAGTTGCTTTCTGGGACGTAGCCATCGAATTGGTGAACAGTTGTCCACCACAAACATTGCCTGATGACTAACCTGGGCTGGCCAGCCTGGTGCTATGGCCCAGAAATACGGGGATCATGTTAAAGGACACTTCTCTGGAGACAGGTCTCAGAGTCATGGAAAGAGAGTCACAGTCTGACTTCTCCCTTTGACTGTCTCAGAGGGACCACAAAAATGCAATTAGCATATTTTTTACTTGATAATGTAAAGATAGAAATCATAGAAGAAACCCTCATGATGAAAATTCTCTGAAACCTTAGTTTTCCTCTACTAAATTAGTTAACAGCCACATGCGATCCATCTATCTGTCCAGAAAACAAGCAGCATGCTATTCTTTCCTTGTAGGAAGAGGTTACTGACTCAACTACCTCCCACGTACAAAGCAAATGTTTTACACTTATAATAAAAAGCAGCTCCATCTGGACAGCTTTCAGCAATGCACTTGGTACTGCTCAATGTTTGTCAAGGACCAATGTTCAATACTTTCAATCTCCCAAGGCTTTTACACATATTCCCTCTATTTCCATCTTTGGTCTGGTGAGTCAGGTAGTCCAGCATCTAAAAGACAAACAAACTGTCTTTGCCCCAGTGTTTATTGCTTATTATCCCAATGTGTGATGTTTTTGACTTACTCTTCCAAACTAGAAAGTCTTATAGATAACCTGGATGATATTACCTGCACTGTTTGCGAGGACTATGTACACTGGGTTACTTTCAGTTTTGGACATTTGATGGAGGTATCCTTCCTCAAGTTGCATTGCCCTTTTGCAATTTATGAAAAAAAAAAAGAGATGTCTTTTGTGAACCAGAAAAGGCAGTTCTCTCCCTAGAGACCTTTGAGTACTTCAGTCTCGGTCAAACAAAACAAGCAGTCAGCTGATAAATAAGATTTATGGGAGAAAGTAAGCGTACAATTTTGAACACCTTCAGATCTTTACTGTCTCTCTCACACATGGAGAAGGGGAGAAGATCAGTACAAGCCTACAGTGCCAGGACCATGATGCAAAATGGGAAAGTCTCTTTCACAGCACTGCAAGTTGTGTTGCATCAATAGACTTCGACATAGCCCCAAGATACCATCTCCTAAGGAGTTTCTTCTTTTCTGGCTGTTCACATGAGCATTTTCAAGCCTGCAATTTATGGCTGATTCAGCTCTCCCTCACAGCCATTTTTAGCTGACCAGTTGCTGGAGCATACTTAAGCAAGCCCTGCAGGCATGTGGGCGACTTCTGTTTTGGGATGTTTCACACTCCCCTGTGACAGGCAAATCCCACTCATTGTGCATGGATTGAAGATCTAGCCTTTGCTGAGTGCTTCTCTCAGCAATAAATCCACACAGAGCTACTCCACAGCCATTCATTAGCACTTAGAGGTTCCCTGTGCTGGTGTGCTCGGGCTGCAAAATGTGGTGGGCAGATCCCTTTCTGCACAGATGCATCTATCCCAGCCTGCTGAAGTCACTCTGGGTGTATCTAAGGGAGGATTCAGCCTGTTCAGATTGCAAGTAATTGGAATAGATTGCTGAGCCACACGTGAAATTTAAGAAGCGGAGTTTAGTCTTCATTTATTTTCAGCAATGCAAAGTCAGAGTAATTCCACAGACTTCAGTGGCCTGGAGGAGGATTTGTTCTGATGTTACAGATGAAGATCTGTCCCTGGGAGACTAAGGTGATGCAATCACATTTCCTGCTAGGTCTTCAATTAAGCTAACTTCAGAATTATGCTCCTACACAAAACAAATCTTAAGGAAGAGAAGCAGATTTATTATTAGGATATTGGACTGTTAACTGACATAATTGATAAAAGTACTTTCAGTGACCCCTCACATTACAACCCATTCTTTGCATTCCCTATAATGATCTTTAAAAGGTTTTATTGACTGGAGGGATATTACAGCTGATGTTATCCATTGGGTATTCTCAATGCAGAATACATCGTTGAGATGTTTTGATGGCAAAAAGAAAAAAACGAGTGGGCCTAATGCAGAAAAATGAACTCGTGTTGCCAACCTTTCAGCCTGGCAAAAAGCCACTAAACGAAAAAAAAAAAAGGAAAAAATAAAAAGAAAAAAAGAAAAAAAAGGGGAAAAAGGAAAAAAAGGAGAAAAAAAGAGAAGATCTTAAATGCACGGAATGAAGGCACCCTGCTTCGAACAAAGCCAAAACACGTCTGGAGGATGGCCATAGCCATGACCATGCCTGGCAGTGTGCTACACACATGTAGTGCCCTTTGGGGATGAGCTGGGCACGCTCCTGTACCTCAAAGGCCTGTCCTGCCACAGAGCAGTGTAGGCAGCTAAAGTACCTTCATGGAGCTCAGTTCATGGTGTACCACACTCTGCCAAGCAATGCAGAAATAGCCTGGGATTGTCAATATATATGTAGCTCCCAGGTAATTGGAATTATAAGTAACTCTATTGCATTTGGCAGGATCTGACCTAACAAGTCTATAATTTAAAGAGAGAAGCCAGCTCAAATTGCTGTCCTAATTTCTCACAGAAGATAATAAACAAGGTTGAGCAATCTAGTCTAATGAAAAGAAAGAGAGGATGGGATTGGTCTCAGGGAATACTAGGAAAGAAAAAGGGCGTTTATATGCAAGAAATGGGAAGTAGACACCGGTAAATTTAGGCTGGAGATGCAAACAAGGTTCTTTTACTCTCAGAATAACAACGGTTTGAATTGGGACTGCTGCAGGAGGTAGAAGGGAGAGAGGGAAAACTACGCTGCTTCAAGAAAGAGACTGGTATGTTTATGAAAAAGATCAAATGCCACAATGCCCACAATACTGGGGACAGTCAGAGTGACCAAAGGTTTCGTTCCAGTTCTATGTTACTCAGATGTCTAGACTGCCACCCTGAAGAATAAAAGAAGGAATACTGACTGCTTCAGGGAACTGAAAGAACCAACGTAACAGGAGAAACCATTTCACTGAACTTCAGGTACAGCCTCCGTTTCCCTGGGGCTGATTCTCAGTGATCAAGGCAGTATCTACAGCCAGAGTTGGACACGGGGTGTGTTGCTGTACTGAGTCTGGGCCATGGCTGGGAACAGGCAACAGCTGGATAACAAAGGCACTGCACTCTCCTACCTTGTTGGTTTTTCTTCCCCATTTTATGCAGATCAGAAGTGGGAAGAGAGCAGCATTTCCCAGAGCCCTCCTGTGAATATCCTCCAGACTAATGCAGACCGGATGCATTACTGTAATAGTGGCATTATGCTGGTGTCTCACTAAAATTAAAGTTGTGGAGCTCATGTAATGATGGACAAAAATTTAAGGCTGCCCCCAAACTAGCCTGCGCACACTCTGGGCTTTTGTGTCCACGAGCTGAACGCACAGGCAGGTTTGGTCCTTCATTTCTGCAGACATCTGTGACAGCTCTCCATGACCTCCACAAAACTGAGACATGCACGTTCTCACAGGTGCTGGCATGAACACGACAAACGCTCGAGGAATACAAAAACACCAGCAGAAGCCCAAACTGAGATCTTTCTCTTAGTCTTTAAAACATTCTCCAGTCTTTCTGGAACAGATTAAACAACACCTATCATGATTCAATGCTTTCTGTCTTCAAAGAACTTAGCAAACGTTAATTAGGAGAAACATGCTTTTCAAGTGCCCAGCTGCACCGATCCTGACCAATACCTTGGGTTTTTTTTATATAGACAACAAATCTAAATGTATACATTGAACAAGACATGACAGCTATCTAACTGCTTCTGCTCAGCTACAGTGAGGCCAGTAAAAGACATTTAGAAACTATTATTTAGTCAGGCTCCCAATTAGAAGTTGTCCTTACAAAAAGCTATGTCTACTGGAGGGGAAGTGGAGGAGGGAAAAGTGCAGAATCCCTTACCATGTCTGCGAACTGCCTGGCTGTTGGTGCCCTGTGCTCCGGGCCAGGGTGGGCATCGGTACTGAAAAAACATGGGGCTGGAATAATCAGGTAGCAGAGAGAGGGTGAGCAAGGGCTGCTTTTCATTGCTCTTTCACCATATCTGCAGTACAGTATGTCTCTCACCAGCCAAGCAACTGTAGATATCGTCATTTTAGGCACTGGACTTTTCCATCCCCAAACCAAAGTTTGTTCTGTGCTACTTTGTGCCCAGAGTTTTTGCTGAACGTAGATAGCTACCTTGCTATTTGATCCCTTGCAAACACAGGCAGCAACTTGAATGATGCACTTCATCCATGCAGAAGAACAAGGCTACTGCTATTTCACAGAATCATTTCAACAGTTTCACAAAATTATTTAAATAGTAATTATTAATTTCTGTGCAGATGAACCAAAATTCTCTGCAGATCTTCTGTTGCAGAAATGTCTTTAATAGAAGAGTGTCTGCAAAACAAATAAATGCAAGGAGCTGAGAAGAAAATTAAAACTTTTAAAATGAACTGACCTTTGCCACTATCTAGATCACTTTGCATTTGAGGCAATCTGTCTCTGCCACCAACTAGAGTAAGACCACTGATTTCCAAGCAGCTGCTTCTGACTTTCTCCACTCTTAGAGAAGAGTCTGCAGAGCCAGACCCTGCTCTTTGCAGGGTAAACGCACACCCACTGTAAGTGGACTGCACAGGATGGTCCCGGGGCACGACCATGCTGAGGCAGAGCAACCAGCAAGTCCTGCACACCTTGATGTCTACACAAAGAGTTAGTTTTGTGCCATTTGGGAGCTAAGTGGCTTTAGACAATTGTAACTGGGGACAATTTATAAGGAAGGATTTGAGTTCAGCCAGTCTCCACATTGGTTTCCCAGGGCTCAGAGCAACTGAAAGGAAGAGCCAGGTTAACCTGAAGTTCCTGCTTCTTGGGAGTATTAACATCTTTCATAAGGTTTCATGCTACCGCCTCAAAAAGCAGACACCAAAGGCGGCACCATTTCTCCACCTGGGGCCTCTTTTCAAAGGCCAGAATGAGGAACGACCCTATTTTCCCACTCTTGCCTTGCACACAGCTGGGATCAGATCCTTTACATCAGACTCCCTGTTAGTGCTTCACTCCATCACCTGGCATCAGTTTGGGGAACAGATGCTGCAATGCCCATCTCCACAAACGCCCCCTGACATGGCTATTTGGCCAACTCTCTGAGATGGACAACTGAGGAGTGTCACCCTCCAGCCCAGACATGCTGAATGGGGTGGCCACGTGCCCACCGATGGAGAGGACACCAGCATCAGAGCAAGGCAAGCGTGTGGCAGGAGCGGGACTACCCCAGCAGATGCCATCTTCTCCCACCCCCGGCTCTGCCCACAGTGACCTACTGCGTGTCTCACTTTCGCGGCAAGGCTCTCCGGAGCAGGGAGCTGTGCGCTGCTTAGCAACCTGGGAACATTATAAATATTTAGCAGTAAGTATGGGGGATGCTGAGAAGGAAAGATTGAGGTAGCAGAAATTAGACCCTGCAGCCACACAAGTGGTGGCAGCACAGCTGCAAGAGGCGTGAGGGTGGCTGCAAGCGATAGACATGAGCCTGAGGAGCGTCGCGGCTCTGAGCAGGGGGACCCTGTCTGCACCCTGTGTGCCTTGGGCAGTGTGGCTGTACGGCAGCAAACAGCATGGAAGGGAGGGGTATGTGCGGTGTGACCTCCCTTCAGAGCAGTAGGGACCTCTTAAACCAGCTGGTGGGGACAAGCACCCCTGAGCCTTCCTTTATCAACACCTGTGCTCAGTTAGTATGGCATCCAATTATTATTACCCAGCTGGCCTGAATTGAATATAATGATAATTAACTAATTAATTAAGGTTTAGACCCTGCCTACAAAAGGCAGGCCATTTCCTCCTAGCTGTGGAAGATGCAATGGCATCTTTAGAGCTGTAGCCTAGGCTGGTAAGCAGCAACTGGTGAACCTGATGTGATACATCCAAGAAACCCTGAGGACCCCGACTCTCTTGCCAGAGCCAAAAGAGCCAGAGCTGGAGCAAGAGTCCTTTGGTGAAGAAGGTAAAGCTGCAAGCCCCGATGTGATATTCATGGGAGGGAAGTGTGCTGGAGTTGGAATGAATGGACTGGGTCTCTGCTCACTGTAAAGCCTTCTTGAAAAACCTTTGAAAACAAAAAAAAAAAACTATAAAAGGGAGCATTATGGCATCCAATTATTATTACCCAGCTGGCCTGAATTGAATATAATGATAATTAACTAATTAATTAAGGTTTAGACCCTGCCTATAAAAGGTGGGCCATTTCCTCTTGGCTGTGGAAGATGCAACAGCATCCTTGGAGCTGCAGCCTAGGCTGGTGAGCAACAAGTTAGGGCATGGAAAAGTGAAGATCTTATTTGGACATCAAGTTGTGACCGATTAGACAAAGGTGTGAAACTAAGGTACATAAATTACAGTGTGAAATAATACTGCTGTGGCCAGATGCCTTGTTACCTCTGGCTGAGATTCCCTGTCCAGGAAGAAGCACAAGTGCAGATAGATCCTGCTGCTCCCTGAGCTCTGCCTTTCCCCAGGGTCTCTGCATGTGCAAGTCCGGGTTATCAAAATCAAAGGCAATCAAAAGGCATGCCAGGCATCAAAATCAAAGTTGGCAAAAGCCACGAATTAGAGGAGTCAAGAATGGCCCCAAACCAAGTTTGCTGGCCAGAAGCGTGCCAAAAGGTCAGGCAGGAAGGGGATATCTTCTGTGTGGTCAAACTTGGGGCGACATGAGGGTGATGCAGGAACCAAGGCTCTGCGGCGGACAAGAAAGGGCAGAGACTGGAGGGGAATGGGGCATGCACACAGGACTGAGCGGTGTGCTGAACAGTCCCGAGCATCTTGAAGTTGGTCAGATGTGCGTGATGAGAAGGAGACCGACTGGTGCTCAGCTGCTCCACAGTCAGGTCTGGCTTCTTGTCACCCCAAGGTGAGCAGAGCGAGTCCAGGCAGAGGCTGCCTGGGGCAGCAGCACGGGGCACGTGTGGGAACTGTCGGGGCATTTCCACACTTTTCTGGCTTTCTCGTTCTCACTTTTGGGGTTTTAGAGCTTCTGCAAATCCACCGTGTCCACTGAACCCACCAGGAGCTGCAGTAGTTAAGCCACTGGAGAAATCAGGATTTACTGCTTTTACTCCAGATGCACAGCAAGTCCTTCATGGAAAGGGAAAGGGGCAATAAAGGCACCCACAGCAGGTTCCTATGGGATTCTCGTTGTGTAGAGGGAACTTCTGGGTGATACAAAGCTGGAGCAACAGATCTATACCCCCACCCCACTATCATGGATACAATTTCCTCTGAGTCGTAAAAAAGATTGTCCCAGGCACCCCAGGGTGCTGCTGCTGGGTTCTTGCAGGCTGTAACAAACACCGCCCTAAGCTCAGATATCCCAAATAATAATCAAGCCAAAAACTTTCTTCAAGTGTCCCTGCACACTGTGTGGGTACATCTCAGCCACAGCTGTGGCTTTTCACCAGCAAGATCAGCCACAAGTGCCCTTGAGTCAACTTGTAAAAACTATGTTCTTAAAAATTAAATGAGTTTCTAAGAAAACTTTATTTTTTTTTGCCTTGTAGGATTTTGAATATGCAAGTGCCTTGAGTTTAAAGTCAGTTGTTAGACTAGCAGGTGAAGAGAAGTGTGATCTCATATTTATTCATATTACTTCAGAAGTTATAGCTTCAGGAAAAAATGTAATAAAAACTCATGCTAAACCCGGCAACTGTCCTATATGTTTCAAGGCTCTTGTATCCACTTGCATCTTCTAATCATGCTGGGGTAAATCAGGAATATTTCAACCCATACAATGAGACCAGCATGAGCATTATATTCCGGCACAAGCCTGTGAAATCCACCTGTGGCTATTACAGAGTTGCACTGAGGCAGTGACTGTACAATAGTTGAATCTATTGCAAGACTTCTGCACATTTTTGTGGTACCCTCGTCTGCAGTAGGAAACAGAAAAACATTAAGTTTGTTTCTGGTCACAGTGAAAGGTTAATTGATCACGGGATAGATCATAATGCTCTATGGATTTCTGTTGGCATTTTTGTCAATATATCACGAATTAGGAGTGGAGAAGTGAAAAATGATCCATAGGAGAGTATTCTGTGAAACACTTGGGCTACTTGTTTTATGCTAAAGACTAAAGTCTTCTGAAGGCCTCTAGTGTTCTCAGTTATGAGAAACAGTGGGGCATTTCATCCATTTATGACAGCAAACTTTCTTCCTAGCAGAATGTGATTTCAGTATAACTTAAGAGACAGAGAAATCCTGCCCTATAATGGTTATGCAAACACGTAGTGCTTACAAAAATCTCGGACTGACAGCACTTAAGAGCAGATCCTCCTGCTTATTGGTCCAATACGTACTGCACAGGCAACAGCAAAGCAACCTTTCCTGCACACCACTGCCCATGTGGCTTGGCTCAGCCATCTCTCTAAACAAAAGACTATTTTGTCACTTTACTCATCAGCCCTTTATCTGTGAAATGAACCACCTAAAACATAGTAGCTACACTTTTGCTATTCTACTTAAAAAATGAGGCCAATCCTCTCTCACCTTGATGCACCCACAAAACATTGGGCAGCACCAACTCTTAGTCCCTTGTCCAAAATCCCCAATGATGCCACTGAATCAGTGGAATGAAGACAGCAGAGCTCTGGCGTCTCCAGCGGACTTGGGTCAAGTTTTAAAGCTGTTCAGCAGCTTGTCTCATATATACTACCCTGGAAATTGTTGCACAACCAACACCCAGACTTGAATATTGTTTGGAAGAACAACTGATTTTCCTTGTACTAGCACACAAGCAGAACTACATTTAGTTTAATAAATAGTGATAGCTTTTGAAAGAACACAAGAAAACCAACAAGAACTCAGAGAGGCTGTGGATTCTCCTTCTGTGGAGATATTCAAAACCCAGCTGGACACAGTCCTGGGCAACCTGCTCTAGCCAACTCTGTTGGAGCAGAAGTTTGGACTAGATGATCTCAAGCTGTCCCTTCCAACTTCAACCATTCTATGATTCTATGAACTCATTTATTGATGGTTAAAAAATGAGATCTGCAGAAATATTGGTTGCTCAGGGTATTTAAATTGTCATTAGTAAATCATCTGCAACCTCATTCCAAGGATGGGAATAAAATCACCACTAGAAGATGATTAGGCATAAAGGCTACGCAACACATGGGGACGTTGGGCTTTGTTTAGAGGTGGCAGAAGTCTTGGACGGTGGTGCTCAGCAGTAGATGCCAATCCTGTTGTTGATAAGCATCAATATTCAGCAGTGGAAAAGACAATCAGGCTACAGTGTGTTTTTTCCTTGCTCTTCTAAAATTTCAAAGTTTGTCTTTCTTTCAGCTGCCTCAGTAGCATTCCCAGGTCTTCCTGACAAAGACCATATTCCCTTTTGAATGGCACTTCTTAAGGGTTGACCCCTTTGCAGTGCTGAACTAGTTTGACATGAGGGAACTGCATCAAAGACACACAGATCTGCCTTCATAGACCTTCTTCTTCCCTTTGAGTGTTCCTCATTCAAACAGCACTTTTTAACCCAGCTTTTCCACTATTTCACTTCGACTTCTGTGTAATTACTGTCTTTCCAGCCATCTGCTGAGAGCTAAGGCACCGTTTCAGTACAAACCCTTCTAATGTGTCAGGGAGAACAGAAGAGATTAACAATCTCAATGCACCTTGACCTGTCTGCCATCAGCCATGCCATTAATATCCACTTCAAAGTGATTAAATAAGTTTAGAACACTGTTCTGTCTTCTCTCCCCACATGGAAAAACCTTGCTTTGTTGCAATTAGTAATGATTATGGACTAGATGGTGCTCAGCCTCCGTGCTTCTCATAGGAGATGGCCACATGGAGGACGACACAGTCCTTGCTCTTTGGGGGACTGAGTGGTACAAAACAGGCCGGGCAACAGGTGTACGGCCATGGCGTGCTGAGCAGGACATACACCCCTGCACCATGAGACACGCTCTTCCACACATAGCCGCTCATCACAGTCCCTAATCTCACTTTCAACCCTCCTTAAACAAGCCTCTGTGTTTTCCCCTTGCAAGCACCTGCCTCATCTTGTCAAACTAAACCAACTTGCTGAACCTTGCTCCTGCTACGGAAGCTAGACCTTGCAGTATACAGGGCCCATAAAACATACGCTAATGCTGAATACCCTGGAAAATACCTGAGCAGTGAATTTTAAGACAGTTTAAATATGACTTGTCATTTTATTTCAGTACAATGTTTTCTTCCATTTAATTATTATTTGAAGGTGAACTCAGCGCCTATTTAAGGAAGTGCATATGTAGGCATTTATGGTACCTTTCTCTCAGGCTATGGGACACACACAAAACAGTGGCTTGACAAAGTTAAAACAGCGAGTAAAAGGTGTATCAAGTAAAACTGGTATTATCAGCCTGCTTTCTCTGCTGACTTAGCAAGAGGGCTCTGTGGTAGCAAACCCTGTGGTACATCTGAGAGCAGAGGTAGCCATCCTACCTAAAATCCAGCAGAGCCAAGTAGTCACAACCCTAGGCACAACAGGCTGCTCATGGGTCATCTCAGACAGTATGGATGTTCTGAAGATATCAAGTACAGGTTTTTCACATGTTGGCAAACCATTTGCAACACCTGCTGCCAGGTTGCATGGCTGGCGCATCAGCTGGCACGGAGACCTGGATGCTCAGCTTTGCTTTCCTCTTCGAGGTTTGAGAGATGGCTCCAGTATCTTGATTTTATACAGGGAGCCTGGGATTTATTTTTCCCTCTTATGTATATATCTTACTCCTCTCATAGACACTGACACACCAGTAAGCTGCAGAAATAGGATTACATACTGCAGGTCCCTTTCTCCCATCTCAGTTGCTTATTTACCAAACAACTCTCGCTAATCCTCTTTACTGTGTTTACTTCCCACTTCCCTCCAGTCTTACTGTCTTACTATTATTCAGGTGCTTGGAGATGATAAAAAAAAGGTTAAGAGACAGCCACCTCCAGAGCTGATTTAAATGAATCAAGCTCCACTGATAGTTTTTGAATCCACACTGATTTACACCAGACGAAGATTTCTCAGAGCTGCTGGCATTCACGGTGCACTTGCCCAAGTCCAGTCCACAAATCATATAATACTGAAATGATCCATCTTCCACCAGCCTGTGCTAGTTTATGAATTGTCCTTGGACCTCCTGCTTTTACTTTTTGGTGACAGTCTTCCAGGGAAAGAGAAGGAATGTCAGACAGACATTTTACAGACAGAGACACAGTAGAGAAATACCTGGAGGTATTCCAGATTTCAAACCAGTTACTCATCTGCTCTTGCTATGTGTTACAGCAATTGCTGGTTGTCAGATCACATTCCTTATCCACGAAATGAGCAGAAAAGTCCCACTGCTTACAGCAGGCCTGAGCTCTGGCCAGTGAGCAATTAAGCCCATCCTAGAAATCTACAAAAGTTACAGACTGCGATTGCTCCTGGCACTAAGCACCAATCCTTATTTTTTTTCTAACATGCCATGGTAAAGTTACTTAAAAGAAAATTCACATTTTTTAAAAGAAAAATCCTCCGTCACCAAGACCAGAGAAAACAGTTGTTGCCCCACTCCAAACCGAGGGTGCTGTCACCGCGTGTGTGACCGTGCTGCAGCACAGCACAGTATCACGTGTGATCTCTTCTGGTGCTTGACCTATGCAGCTGCACACATCTGTGCCTGGTGAGCTGGTCGCACAGTGCCCAACGCTGCAGGCACCAGAGTCACACACAGGAAATTTAGAGGCTGCTTTAACAGCCTTCAGAGGATTGCCCCATATGTATCTTCCCAAGAGTGTAACCTGCCTAGCAGTTCTCTGAGTATTAAGCTGCTTGACGCATTTTGGTATTAGTTCCCTCGTGGACCTGAGAGGTCAAATCCATCCACTGGAATGGATTTCAGCATTTCTTATGACCAGTCCATGTTGGGAGAACCTGAGCATGGCCAGGGGAGGTGCAGGGATGGAGGTAGCAACACGCTGGCTTGGTTCTGGTAGTTATTTTATACAACGAAGCACCAATTCACTAGGTTGTATTTTATCACAAAAAGCCTTAGTGCCTAAAATTGGTGATATGCTAAAGATTTAGCTTTTACAAGGGAAAACAAATCACCCCCAGGAGAAACGGTTTTTATACAGACTGAATAAAACTACAGCTGAGTTACGATACGTCGAGGACAGTCACTCCCTCTCTTCCTGCTACAGAAAAGCAGACATGAGAGAGTTTGATTGAGTCCGGCCCTTTGAAACCAGTAAATGAGATTTTAACTTAAGCACAATAAGATTTTTCTTTTTCTTTCTACTTCCAATTTGATTCTTATGAAAGTGAGGGATTAATACAACAGATCCAAGCTCTGTGCAAATAAATCTCTGCTTGCACTTTCCTATTAAAACATTTAACTCTTGCTATACCTTACAATCAGATGATTACTGTTTTTTCACTCTTCAGCATCTCTTCAGTGCTTAAACTGCTAATTAAGCTGAGCCATATGTTTTAGGCTAAATAGGATATAGATAGCACTGATGGTCATATTTTAAACCCCACTTCATTTGGAAGACTAAAAAGCAGAGAAATCAAGTTATTCCAGTTAGGCTTTTGCAATACTCTCCTGTAATATTTATGGATTTGTCACTGGGAGATATATACCATATATATCTACTATAGTAGACACATAGAATCTAGTATAGATAGGATATAAAGGATATAGATAGATGTATAGATAGGATACATCTATCCATGGGTAGAACTGGTACGATCATCTGATCTGAACTCATGTTCAGCAGATACTTGATATTTTTATTTTTGTTTACCTCTTTTTTAGCTGATGGGCTGATGAGAATTTTTAAATGTTTTTCCTGTTGCACCAAAAAAAGATATGTCATCTGCTGCTGCCAAGCCAGTTCTCATGCTTACTAGCACTTCCAGTTTTTGTCACACCCCCGGCTCTGATCAGAACGAGGGTTTCCAAATGGGAAGATGTAGATGCTTCCCCTGCAGGGGGGGAGTGGTAAAAGAAATTCCTGTCTAAAAATGCTGGAGGGTGACAGTCTTATGCAAGGTTTTATGGAGTGTATGTTTGGATAATTATTCTTGCCGCTTCCACGTTTACACTGCTCATCAGGAAGTAAGTGATGAATCTCAGTGACACTCCCAAGTGTGGATACTAAAAAGCTAGAAGCAGAGAAATTTTCCAGCTGCTGCAGCATCCTGTGAAAGTTCTCTTTCTCATGTAGGCTAGCTGAGAAACAGTTTGAGGTTTTTGTAAACTAAGACTTTATCTTGCACCTGTAGCTTGTTATGCAGTCTTGTTTATGGTACACTGGGAAAGTTGTTTTGAAATGGGTGTTGTAGCATTCAGCCAATCACTCTGGGAGGTGGATGGTCAAGCGACCAATAGCCTTGGCCCTTCTTGCGAACCACGTTATATATACGGATTTGTAATTAACTAAATAATGGCATTTTCTCCTGGACTTGAACTCTATGTCGTTCTTCTCTTCGTCCTCGGTACAACAGCGACACCCGAGATATAGGCAAGTGCTTTGATACCTGTTTCGGAGACAGAAAACCAAGTAGGAGAGGGCTCCGAGGGTCAGTTTGTGATGGGCACTGTAAACAGTCCAGCCCTCAGTATACTTTGCCACTCTCCTAGTCTCTCCCACAGTGACCAGCGCTACATGACGACTGGGACACCTCTGAAATCTGCAGACATGTCTGACATGGTGCAAGAAGGAACGGATGCTGTTCAGTGGTGAGACACAAGGCTGTTCTTCACCCAGAGCTAAGAAAGAGTCAAGTCAGGCAAAGGTGGGGTCTTCAGGCTGGGTTCTGATTTCTAAACCAAGGCAATCAGAGTGTACCCTTCCTTGGACGAAGAGGGTTGTGCCATAGCGAGATTACAGCCCAACCTAGATGCAGCTGGAGGATAAGCGGGTGTCATTCACATCTAAAGGGGATGGGTATATTATAAGTAAGCAGACAACATACTGCCTTAGAGGTGGGAGACAGATTTATTGGAGATGCCACGACAGAGGTCCGAATTCCAGAAGATGCAATGACAGACCCCAATTCCAGGAGATGCACAGAAATGCAGGCCCAGGAGGACTGCGGAGGACAGCTGGTGGGATGGAGGGGTGAGAAACGATGGGACAGAGCACAGTTGTGGAGCCGGAGGCTGGGAACACACTGGAGGGACCCTTGGCTTCAGCATCACCCAGATTAATCCCCTCACTCTTTCTCTAGCCATCTCTACCTCCCAGCAAAAAACAGAGTGAAGGATTTCTCACACTAGCTAAAGCCAATTCAGCTAAACAATACGGGATAATACTCTGTGTTGAAGGCAGAGGTGCTTCTCTTGTGAAGCGTCTTATCCTATTTCCCAGCATTTATCAGTAGATATCTTATACAGTGGATCAAAGAACCTGAACTACTGAAGAGTGCTGCCAGGCACTTTAGGGCATCCTTTTAACAGAGCTGTTTTAGGAAGGACTCATTGATGAAAAGAAATGCTCTAGTTACTCTGTAAAAATATAATTAATAAGATTTTCTTTTATAGCTGTCCGTCCCACATCTGAGCAGTTTTCAGCTTAGCATTTGTCATCAGTGCGAATGTCAACAATAAGAACATCTAAGAGGAATTTTCGCTTTTCTCTGAGCCTAATGCCTGTTCAAGTGGCTTACTTGCATGTTGATATTCACACTGTTGACAAATAATGAGTGTCTTCATCAAGTATCTGTATTACTCTTCACCGACATGAAGCATAAGACTTTGTTATGTGAATTCCCACAGCCTTCTCAAGGCAGCTCTAAATTTGTCTGTTTCAATTTCTTTTCTGTACCTCCCATCTACCTGTACCAGAGCAGATTTGAAGAGCAATTCCTCGCTAGGCACAAGTTACCCTGGAGAGTTTCTGCTCCCGTAGGTATATTTAGTGGCCCAGGCATTGCGGCCTTAGTGTCTGCTTGACACTAAGCAGACAAATACAATAGCTGTTTTTGGAAACAAACACAACTTTCCACATAAAATCAGACCAATCTCCTAGGAACAGTCAATGGTAGATTAGGAACTACAAGTAAGAAATTTCGCACTGTGTTACCAATCCAATTCAACACCAGTTTCAGTCCTTCACAGACTATTTTTAAGATGTTCAGTAGACAGAGTGAAAGCCTTCCAACTCCTAAAACCTAATAAGCATTCATTTTAGCTAAATTAGAATAGCAAAGTTTTTATGTAAATTTAATAAGGAATTAGATACAGACTTCTGTCTTCTTATTTGAATACTCCCTTCTTCATGTTCTTGGATGTACTATCTTTCAAATCCTGCATACATTTTTCAGACCATCACAAAGCATGTGCAATGCTCCACCATTGTGATACCCCTGCTAAGGCTCATCAAAAATCTTGCAGTTGCTTTGCATGCAGATCACTTTTTTCATGAAAGGTATTTTGTTTCCCTCACTGCCCACCTCCCAAAAAAAAATTTCCAAAGCTGAATAAACATAATTTAATTTAATCCAAACTGCAGGTGTCACTGCAGTATCTCACGAGAGTTATGGATTTTGCCTTTTTCTGCTCGAAATATGAAATGTTATTTAGATGAAGAAATTATTTTCACTCCCATTTTTCTGTGTAACTGAAGTCAATAGCTTCTAACTACCGGAGGCCTTTGCAAGCACATCTATTGTAAAGTCAGTGGCAGGGGAGTTGAAATGGTTACTACACACCGTGGTGTACATAGGCTTCACGTAGGCTTTTAAACTAAGAGACAGGTTTTAAAATGGATTCTGTAGATGATATTTTTGAAGCAAGAATAAATTATACATAGAGCCTGCAAATGAAAAACTACACAACTTACCCTAGAGTTTGGGTTACAAGAGCTTGCATCAATCTGAAATTCCACAATTGGTGATGAGCCTTGGCCAAAAATCTCGCATCTTACACGTAAGTTTTGAGTACTACCAGAACTGGACAGGACAGTGTTTCCTGCCTCTACACTTGGCCAAGCCAAAACTATCGACATTCCCCAGCAACCTGCGGCAATTTGACTTTGAGGAGTTGGTATTAATCTGAATTAATCTGAATTGTGGCCCTCTCCCATTTCTAGTTTTTCTTCTTCTCGCATCCATGACTTTGCATTAAACTTCATCCTTCACACAGGCAGGATACGGTACATACAGCGACCTTCTAATGAAAACGCATATTGACTTTAGGATGCTTTTAAACAAAACAAGGTGTCAGCCAAGTCTTAGGTCAACCTTTGTGGGGTTGTACTGTCCTAGGCACAGTAAAAGCATCTGGAGCCTTACCTTTTTATGGCTTTGTAGCAAATGATGACAACTACGAAGAGGAACACTAGTGTGGCACAGCATACTGCGATGATAATAACCAGGCCTGGCCACCAGGTCTCTTCAGTGGGACAAAAAGTAGACTTGGGAGCTGTAAAAAGTGTGGAAAAATACATGAGTTCTCCCAAATAAGCAGTGTAGAATCAGATACACTTCAGTCACCCATGAAATAGCATGATGCCAGGGCCATGGACACATGCAAAGAGGGTATTGCACATTCAGGACCTATTTTTCTTCCAAGCAATCAACTAGTTCAGTACTAGATATTTCTTGTCATGGTTCCCAGATGACCAAGTTCTCTGTGTCAGTGCTGTCCACGTGCTCAGCACGAAGGAGAAAGGTTCGGCTCTGCTACCTGTGGGAAACCTCTCCTCTCTCCGTGTTCGCCATCTCCTGCTGCATCAGGTTTAGTTTGAGAGAGATGTTACACTGACAAGGGCAGGCTTTCAACCATCACTAGAGGAGGTTTACTGGGGAGACGCAGCAGTGCCTACCAATCCGTATTGCAGCTGCTATCATTGTAAACTCAGAGCGAGGAAGGGAGATTTGTTTTAAAAGCACAGAAACTTCATTACATTTATTAACTGTTTAGAGAGGACTATAGTTGGCAAGCTTCTTTCCCGTTACGTTGTTTAGAATTTTATGTCCAGTAGTTAAGAAATATCAACACTAAAAAATCTTAACCTGTGAAAATACAAGCAATTGTTATTACATTTTTCTTATTCAATTTAGGGCTAAAATTGTCTATGTAAGTACCACTCAAAACAAGCAATATTTTGCAACAGGAGTAATAGTGGTGGCACTCAGTTCAAATTTTTTCCTTTAGGGCCGTATTCCTTTTCCAACAGACAATCATGAGCAGTACCAGCGTATTGCAGAGGGGGATAAGATCCTTAATGCAATTTTCACAACCACATAAACTCCATGAGAATTTGGGTGACTCTAAAGGAAGTTTAACAATGAATGAGTCAATGGGACTGTCTAAATCTACTTTTTCAGTCAAGTTGGGGAGATAATTAAATACAGCAATAAGCTTTTTTTTTTTTTTAGTTTAATTATTTGATCTGATATATCCTAAATTCTGAACTTCCTTTTATACACATCACAAATAGGTGCACAAGTTAAAATACATCATCACACCTGCATCATTTATTGTGAGCTGACATCTCCTGTGTCTCCTGTGTTTGATTAGGAAAAGATATACACATACTCTTAGGTTTAACACACCTTAGGTAAAATCCTGAAGTACACAATTACAGAGAATTTTTTTTTTCCCCATTGCATGATCTATAGAAGAATTGGCAACATTCACTCAGAGAAATCTGCAGGAGTACCTTAGAAAAAGACTTGATAAAGAACTATAAGAAGCAATCAAAACAATAAAGCCAACAGCTCAATAATTTATAGGCACTTCAGCATTTGACGCCACATATGAGGTCCTGTCTTTCGCACAGGAATCAGCATTCAACACATGCTGTCACTCTGATCATACTTGTCTAGCAAATATTGCCTTCAATTTATTGTACATATATTGACTGTGAGGGTGGGGTTTCTTGTGTTTGGTTTTTGTGGTTTTGTTTTTGTTTGTTTTTTTTTTCCTATGAGAGAGAAAAATAAAGCTGAAAAATTAAGTGATTTGAAAAACTAATGGTTCCTGGCTCCTCTTTTGACAATGTGTCTGCTCAGACTGTGTCAGCAACTGAATTTATACTTTATTACTACGTCAGCTGCAGAAGTCAGTTTTCAGTGGGTGATGGAACTATTTATTGTGCTGTGATAACGCTAATGTTTTTAATATTCTCTGAAAGTTTTCAACATTGTTATTTTCCAAGATTTCAGAACAGAGGGCATTTCAATGACAAAATATTTGCATGAAGGAGCAGGCAGTATCAGGGCCAACTCCACCCTCCTGGTGTTGCCCTGACAAACACAAAAGATTGTCATGACATCAGAAGAAATGCATCAGCAGATGCCATGTAAAGTTAGATGAGATCATAAAAATGGGTCAAGTAGGACCATCCTTATCTCATCCTTGTTCTTCATCCAAGGTGGGACCAGTTAAGCTATTTCTAAAGCAAACCAAGATGGTGAGATGGGGTTGCTCCTTGGTGCAACACATGAGACTGACAAACGGCAGAGACCGGGTATCAAGCAAGGCTTGTCATGTGCCTGTGCACCGCCCGCTCCTTGATGATTTATCACAGTATTTTTACATGGAGAATAAACAGATACATGTGGGACTGAAGACCGAATATGACTCCTGACAGCCTATATGTAGTTATTAATGATGGGAAAATAAGAATTGCTGATGTGGAGGCGGCGACCCCTAATCCACCTGGCTCAGCTCCCTTCCCCACTGGTCCAGACCAGGCACTCAGAAGGAAGCGCTAGAAATCACACTGGAAGCTACCAAAGCCTATTTCTTAGTGGTTGGTGGGTTTATACAGCTTTAAAAAAAGTATTTTCCTTTTCTACTCATTATTAGTGCAGTGGTAGGTAATATTGTTTTCCTTAGAAATGTACACTCTTTTTCCAATACGCTCCTGGTTGCATGTTATTTTCTGCCTTTCTCAGTATGCGTTCACATAGTCTTCGTTATCGCAGCCTTTCTACATCCTTAATGCATTTCTCCTCACACTTACTCTCTGAGGCACCCAAAGCACCCTTTTGCAACTATGCCACTTTGCATGCAGTAGCAATGCATTTCTTCAGCACTGTGTGGAAGAGGGAAGACATGGGTCCCAAAACCTGCTCTAATACTGAACTTGTTATAGCAAATATTGAGCAGATGTTCTACACTACCTATAACAATTAGAATACCCAGTTGTTTCATTGTCTTGCAAAAGTTTTGATGAAATGCAAGAAAAGACTTCAATTCTCATGGTTGCCTCCTTCTTTGTACCACCCCTCTTAAACCCATTATAAACCCTCAAAAGGTGTATAATTTCAGAACCAAATTGCGCCCTTTTCCTTGTCGCATAAAGAAATAGCAAGCCATGTACTGATGTCATTCACAATGGTGTATTTGGAGAGTGGAGGACATCTCTGGGTGGATGGAGTCCCTTTGTCATCACCACAGGATTACCAAGAGCTGAGGGCTCATTGCTCCCTTGACACTCACTGCCAGTCTCACGTGAGCAGCTTCTGCTGCTCAGAGTGTGATTTATAGAGCAGTCCTCAATCACAGAATCATAGAATCATTGAATGGTTTGGGTGAATGGAAGGGACCTTAAAGATCATCTAGTTCCAACCTCCCTGCCGTGGGCAGGGACACCTTCCCCTAGATCAGGTTGCTCAAAGCCTCATCCAACCTTGGATGGCCTTGAGCAACCCTTAGTGAAGCGATGTTGGCTGTCACCAATCACCTCCTTTTTTCCCGTGTGCCTTAGTACAGTTTCCAGCAGGATTTCCTCCATGATCTTGCCAGACACAGAGGTGAGACTGACTGGCCTGTAGTTCCCTGGGTCTTCCTTTTTTCCCCTTTTAAAAATGGGGGTTATGTTTCCCCTTTTCCAGTCAGTGGGAACTTCACTGGACTGTCATGACTTCTCAAATATGATGGATAGTGGCTTAGCAACTTCATCTCCCAGTTATCTCCTGGTTTGACTCATTCCTGGCTGCTCTTCACTGGTCTCAAAATCAGCTGAACGGAGAAAGTGCTTTTTGTCCTAAGCCCCAAAGTGTCTTATGCACATTGAACATATTGTTGGGTGGAAAGTGGTAGGAAAGTGATGACATTTTAAAGAAAATCAGTAGGGTGAGCTAAGCAATCATAGCCTGTCATCCTGACAGAAATCCTGCCAAAATAATGAAGAACTCATTCAATTACTAAAGTATTAAAATAAATAATTGATGCTAAACAGCATAGGTTTAAGAAAACACATCTTGTCAGACTAACTAGATATTTTCTGAGAAGATTACTGATTTGGTAAATAGATGTATTAGTGCTGGTGCGATAATTCTAGAATTACGTATGACATTCAAATTAATTCCACATGATGTTGGGGTTATGAAACTATAAAGCTACAGGAATTGTGACACACATTAACTGAGTTAAAAGCCAGAGAACTGGTATGTCTCAAAATCTAACTATAAATGGAAAGTTACTACTGACAGAATGTTTTTTTCAACAGTAACTCCCCCCTTCCCCCGAAATAGGTTGATGGATACTGGTAGAGTTTGTAAATGATTCAGGCATGCACTCAACTAGAAGTGAGGACTAAGCATATTTACATTACGAATAGGCTAATTATTATCATTAAGGGTAATTACCCATTACAGTAGTCTGTTAGCTCTGGTGGAGTATTTAACTGAAAAATGTAGTTTAAGGTAGACTTTTCATTGTTCATAAAATAAGTCTAAATTCAGCTAAAGAGACTGGACACAGACTAGGAATTAATTAAGAAAAGAAAATGCTCTGTCTCTGAGAAGCCCTCATGAGCATGAAGTCTTTTTTCTCTTGGCCTTAAGATTTATGAAGTACAAATGTTGGTGAGGTTTACTTTTAGAGGGCCAATACCTTCTCCAATTCCCAATAGCATCAGGTCTAAATACAATGAATAAACAGACCCACTTCAGACCTACAGTGGGTGGCTGGATCCAACTTATTGAAAACAAATTCACGAAAAGTACTTTTAGAGCAACGGCATCCTGCAAACTATTTCAGCACCACAAAAATCTCACACACTTGCTTTCTTTGACTAAATTTGTTTTGAAGGCTCAGCATAAAGGCACAGCTCCAGTTCTAATGTTAGCAGGTGTACACACACGGCTCTAGCCAGAAATGTGCATACCAGGAGAGATTAGCTCAGCTACAGAGGGTTTCCCTCAATGTCTAAGTACAAAAATAGAGGTTGTGTCACTGGAAAGGAAGTTTCCATAAAATCACAAAGAAGTCTCTAATTCCTTTTTAGCAAATCTCAGAGAGGGTCATTCTCAAAATTGCCCTGAGCTACCAACCCCAAAAAACAGTGATGAAGCTGGTTTAATCTTCTGGATTAAGCATTAAATGGTTATGTGTATGTTATAAAAGTGATGCATACTTATACTGCCTGCGACAGAATATAGAAACAGGACTCGGAATCCTTGGATATGCCTGCAGGTTATCTTTAGCGGTCATGGCTGTACTTTATAAAGCTTAGACTTTGGAAATCTAGGACTCCCGTCATTTGTTTTGGTTAAGGTTATTACTTCCCATTGCAATACAGGTTGTAGGCTAATTGTTCTTTGTATGGGAATGCCAGGACTTCAGAAACTAACACCACCAGTCCCTTTCCACTGGCTCTCGCCCATCAGCCAGCCCAACAAAGCAAAGCAAAGCAAAGCAAAACAAAACAAAACAAACCCAAAACAAACACAGGGCTGAGCCGGAAAGTAGCTAAGGGAGGCGGTGACCCGTGCTCCCACGGCCAATCTCAGGGGAGGTGTCTCTGGCCGAGGTCTGAGCGTGTCAATCCGCTTACAGGCTCGGTCTCAAGCGGCTGGTGAGTGTGCGCTGATGTGATGTGGAAGGGTGACAGTGACCCCCCTCACCTCTCTACAACAACAGTAACTTCATACCTAAAAAAGGAAGAGTGCTTTCAAGAGAAATCAAAACTGATTATTGTTTTTCCTCCTGCTTTTATTCCTGTTCTTGCAGAAAGGTCAAGAGTGCTGGCGTAATCATCTTTATGAGACATCTGCCCATTTTTAATATTGTATACTCACAACAGGCTAAACCCTGCCATCTCTATGCCTGCAGCGCTCCTCTTGCTATTGTAGGGCTGCCTGAATCAGCCATGCACTTTTAATTAGCATGCTAGGAAGCGAGACTGGATTTTATTTTGAAGGCAAGCTTGTATTCCAAGGATCTCAAGTGTTTTATCAGCCTTGGTTGGAGCTTAAAAGGAATTGGAGATGCAGGCAATGTGTTTTCAGCAACTTCTATGTATGTCATATATTTTAGAGACCTGTTGATCTGCTGGCTAAGGCAGAGTTTGGGATTCTAGTCTCATCTGCACTCTTATTTGCCTTATTATTTTGATATATTCACATAATTTGCATATTGGCATCTCCATTTGCAAGACAGAGAGAAGTCACTAGTTCCTACAGCCATTATCATACTGGGATGCAGGAACAAGCCCAGAAAATGTGGAGAGATTTAGCTGTAATTTCAGATGTCAAGGTATATGAAAAGACTCTCAGGACACTCCATGCCTGGTTAAATATGGAGAGAGATCTTGAATCTGTTGCAGCTTGGGTCTCCTCACACCAAGGTGTCTCATTCAACTCCCTGTGGAATAGAGGAGTTCAGTAGATACCCTGATTAGTGTGAAATAACTTGGATTCTGGGAGGAGAAACCCCACAGAGGAACAGTTAAACACACAGACACCAAGGCTCGGACACTTAGTCTATAAGCAGTGTGCTGTGCAAAAGATGGGAAACAAGGAGAGCCTCCATCACATGCCCACATCTGTTTTGAGAAAGCTGATTTCAGTGCTGAGCCTGATGTCTCTTGTCTACTTTCATGTAAGGCTCTTCACTCCCCTCTAGCAGTATAAATTCACCCCAAAGCAAGTGCTGATTAACATAAGGCTGATTAACTTAATTGTATGCCAGAATGAAGTCTTGGACAGCTAATAAAAAGGGCCAAGAGCTCGAGTGATGAAAACCAGTAGAAGTCCACTCAGCTGTGAGACTGCTGCCAGCTGAGGACTTTGTCCCAGCATCTGCACAATGCCACTCATAAGCGCTGCTCTGAATTTTCCTGAGGGTCAGGAGCTCTGTCCCCAGAGCCCCAGAAGCTGTGGGCTCTCTGGGTGCAGGTTGTGCTACCTAACCCAGAGTGATGTGGAGACATCTGTGAGGCAGCATCAGCTCAAGCGTCCCCTGTTTGTTTGCTGTATTTCATCATGCAGGAACCGCTGCAGATGTGTTCAGATAACCCACGTGGTTGGTAGGAACATGCTGTATGTACCCAGGGCTGCTAACAGCGAGAGGCAGCCAGCACGGGAAAAACAAATCCTTCAAAAGAGCCTTCTCATGAAGTTGGTGGTACTGCTAGACCTTGATACAAATATAGATCTTCAGCTGTTATAATAAAAGGCATTTCAGGAATAGGCAAAGTATGTGTTTCCTTTGAACCATATCCATCAACACTCTTGGGTTTGAGGGGAAAATTTCCTGGAAGGATGGGGGAGAGGAGGCTGACCAGCAGATGGAGGGCATTAGTGCCTCCTCCCGTACACGCATGGCATGCCACACTCCTCCGCTTGCCCCAGCCTCACGCCTGCCCCCATGCACAGGCCCTGGACAGAAGGAAGGATTTCCCTTTTCCACTGACAGGTTGTCCTGGATTCGACGGGGACAGAAGAAGAGGCTTGTCTAACCGTGACAGGTTTCTGCGTGCTGTGAGAGGAATTTTCTGCTTGTGCATATATAGACACACACAATATATATGCATACATATATGTATATACACATACTTTGCAAGGGCGTGCAGTGACAGGACAAGGGGCAATGGCTTTAAACTGAAAGAGGGGAGATTTAGATTAGATCTAAGGAAGAAATACTTCAGTATGAGAGTGGTGAGGTACTGGAACAGGTTGCCCAGAGAAGTCATGGATGCCCCATCCCTGGAAGTGTTCAACTCCAGGCTGGATGAAACTGAGCAACCTTATCTAGTGGAAGGTGTCCCTGCTCACAGCAGGGAGGCTGGAACTAGATGATCTTTAAGGTCCCTTCCAACCCATACCATTCTATGATTCTATGATATACATACATGTATATGTATGAGTATAAGCACACACATATACATAGAAAGGCTATATATATGATATGTATTTAATATATGTATATAAAGGAGAATATGCATCCATATAAATGAAACTGCTGCCAACATTTTTGTTAAATATATTTGCATTCTGAGTGGCTCCTCAGGATTAACTAGTAAGTGTTGGTGACAGAATACATGAGAAACTCTGCCAACTCTTTTCTTCTCCTTCTTCCCTGCACTTGAGATTCCTCACATCAGCTGAACACATAAAGGCAAACATTCACATTTTGGGCATCTCTGTATATATCTGAAATGATTCATTTTGAAGATACAGGAGCTATAAGATATGAATGGATGCACTTCGCTGTGTCCCTGGCAGGTCCCAAAATCACCTCATCAACCTCCCTTCACAGTTGTTGCCTGCAGACAACTCACCCGGCCATGCTTGAACTGTTGAAGGGGAGATGCAAGAGCACATCACATCAAACATCAAAGGCAATGCTGGTATCGACAAGAGCCCCAGGGGCTGGGTCAGCCACCCTCCTCAACTGGCTGGCCACAGCCTGGGAGACAGCCTGCAAGAAGCCATAAACCTCCTCTGCGCTGCCTTTAGACCTCACAGCAAACACAGAGAAAGACTGTGACCAGACTCAGGAAGGGGAAGGCAGAGGCATTCCCAGATTTCAGCTACAGTGGATCCAAGACAGGAGTCCGAGCAGGTCCAGCCTGAACCACATGAGCTGGTGGTGGCACCAGGCGCTGTTGCCAGCGGCATGTACAGACAATTAAACCTTGAAGAAACATAAACTGGATTCGGTCAAAACTGCAATGGACAAACTCCTTGGCATCATGGGAAGTCATGGTCATAACCAGACCCATCTAGGTGCTGGCCAGAGGGCTTTGGGCACAAACTGCTCCCCTCCTGGCACCCCAATGGCGGCTACAGTCTCAGCCCCCTGGGAGATACAAAATGACTCACACAAGATACTGGGAACAGACCACCTCAGAGGAGCAAGACAGCGTCACACACGCTGCCATATCCTTGCATGTATTTGCCCAGAGAAGTTGTGGATGCCTCATCCTTGGAAGTGTTCAAGGCCAGGTTGGATGAAGGCTTTGAGTAACCTGATCTAGTGAGAGACATTCCTGTCCAAGGCAGGGAGACTGAGCTAGATGAGCTTTAAATGTCCCTTCCAACCCAAACCATTCTGTGATTCTATGATGTTTAAATGCCTAGCATGGAGGTGCTTTGGCACTGCAGCTGTGGGGCAGGACGCTGGGGACATGGCCCCAGCCGTCCTGCTGCTTCGCCCTTAAACCAGGGCTTGAGAAGCAGAAACAAAGCAAGCTCCAAAGTAGAGCTCCAAACACTAAAGCAGTGTCGAGTGGATTAAATCCAGCAAATACAATGGAATGTGAGATTCCCACAGCGCCATGGCTTCCCAGGGCTCCCTTCTGCTCAACGGGACGGACACACTGCTACCTGTTCAAAGAGCCGAGGGAAAAAGGGGCGCAGGATGGGCAGCACAGAAAGCCAGCTCTATTAACAGCCATCGTTAACTCGAGGGGCCAGGCCAGTGCAGCAGGAATGTAAAGCAGGAATGGATGACAGCTTCAGTAACAGATGAAGTCCACTTGGGGCAAGTTCATCTCCAGTAAATCCGAACAACAAGGAAAGGATTTGAATTATCACAATCCCCAAAGAGCAGTGACACAGAAAGATGCTCTGCTGGACCCATTCCATGAGATCTGCCACAGAGAACAGGCACAGGAGGAAGATGCTACCCAGCAAGGAAAGACTGAAGAACCGCTTTAGACCAGCAATGTCCTATCCCACTGCCCTCATCTTTGGAGCATGGCTGTAGCTATACAGAATGTGCAACAGACTGGCTTAAAGAAAATAAGAATCACTTAACTTTGAGTAAATTTTGATCCAGAAAAAAACCTATGTTGGTTTTCTTTCATTTATTTACTTCCTTGTATTTCTGTGCCCTTTCTGTTGCTTGTAAATTTAGGGCTATTTTCAGCATGCCATGAGCCGGTCGGGTAAACAACTACTACCAGACAATAGTGGTGTGCTCAGCAGAAAGCCTGTCCTGATTTACTGCCTCCCTGGAGTAGCTAGGTTAAATAATACTGGTGGAAATCAGCTATTCCTGTAGCAGATGATTCTTCTGTTTATCACATTATGTTGCAGACAAGTTTGTATCATGCAGCTGCTCCGTGCATATGCTCCTACTACACTTTTAAGGGGGATATTGCAATTGCTACGCAGCGGGAACTTCTGCTATAATAAAAACATGTGTGGGATGATGCTGGAGAAATTCCCTCCCTCGCAGCTTTTACACTGTAGACGCTGTTATTCTACACTCTCGTTTCCCCCATCTCCTTTGTTTTCTCCCCCTTTCTAAAAATACTTCCCTTCTGAAACAAGAAACATGTTCCGTTTTGTGCTTAGTTTTGGAGACTGGAGTTTGGAGGAGGTGGAGGAAAGGGGCAGCTCTGCAGGAGTTTTCTCAAGGTCATGGGCGATAGAGGAGCACATGGCTCATTGCAAGAAATAGGACTGGAACTGTCAGTGAAAAAAACTGAGCCTGGACACAGCCAGTGGGAAAGAGAGGAGCTGGCTGGGGGAGTTTTAAGTGGTGCTTAAGATTGAAGTTTAAGAGGTTATTGAACCTGCACACATTTAGGTTTGGGTTTTGCAGTGGATTTTACTAAAGCCCCAACTTGCTGCACTGTCTTCGTAGGTCTCGTGCAGCTGCTTTTCCCTGGCCAATTTGAGAGTCTTTTAGAAAATGAACATTAGGACCAAAATAGAAATAATACCAGATGAAAGTACTGGTTGCTCAGCCATAAGTGAAGCACATTGTGAGGGAGCGGCTTGCACAAAGTCACCGCAGCTCAGTGAAAAAGCCAGGAGACAAAATGTCTTTTGATTCCTGGCCAGTCCTACCCTCTGGATCGTGTTGCCTCCTCCTCGGGAGTCAGATGCAAACACTAGATTTGGCCATAACTATGTTACAGGGGTGGCAGCAGCAAACTGCCTTATCGACTTCCCGGGCAGCTGTCAGATCTCTGCCCCAAGCTGGCACGCTGACACCGCACCCAGGAGCTCTGTGCGGCCCAGACCTATGGACAGAAATGAGGTGGGATCCCATAGGTGAAGGGCTGATGCTGAGCTTGTAGGATAACTCATTCTGGTTTTGGCATGGCTGCAGAGGTAGGCTAGTGCTCCTGTTCAGAGTCCTACATGCTTATGGAAGGATGATGATGATGCAGACAGAAGAGCAGTCAAAGGACTATAAAAAAAAGTAGGGAGTGAAGGTCTGTGGTCCAAAGAATCAGCAGGCTGAGGGCCAGATCTGCCAGCCTTAATCCTATTAGGTTGTGGGTGAAGCTGATGAGACCCGCCAGAACTGAGGTACGGCCCTGCAAATAGGAGCAAAACATGGTTTCAGCTGCCAAGGTCTTTTGGAGGAGAGCAGGGTTAGCGAGCACAGAGGGAGAGTCTGTTCTCTAAAGCATCATCTGGAGAAGCAGTAGCATTTAAAGGCCTTCTGGAAAAAAGGCTTTTAAGGAGATTACATCATAGCTAGCTTCTGTGTTAACACTCGGTGCTGGCATTTATCTTTACAATGGATGCTCACGTCAGCCACTGCCCTCTGATCTGACTTGGTCACACATTTCTCTAACCACCAGTCTCCCATGAGGCGCCGCTTCTCCCTCGCCATCTGATTCTCCCTTAGCAAAAAGGATGGAATTGTTTGTACCCTGATTAAATCACACACTATCGCATTCTGTCGAGCAAACGAGAACTGAAGCCCGTGCCTTGCGAGGCAGCCTCCTCCCGGCAGCAACACAGTCATTCGGGAAAGCCTCGTGGGCACCGTCACGTTTCCCTGCTCTCCGTGATCTGGCTCAGCGCCAGGCTGGGCAGCACCAGGATGGTCCTGGTGACACCCCCAGATAGCCCTGAGCGCTGGCTCCCACCGTGAGCCATTGCCCAGGTGAGCCCTGCTGTACCTGGCAGCCTGCCTTCTGAAACGCAGGAGCCGTCGGTCAGATCAGTGGGTGTCTGGTGCCTCTGAGAAACAGGTCACAGCTGCCTGAAAATTTGCCGTTAAATTAGTACCCTTGGATTCAGTTTAGAAGGTGACCTGATTTCCAGAGGTTCTGTGCACTCAGAGTCGGGATGCTTTAACTGGGGTGCTTGAACGTAGATAAACAAGCTTAAGTTTAGTCTTCTGAATTTTATGATATAGGCTTTAACTTCTCTTTAGGCAGAGTGTCATGGTGGGTAAAGGATGGAAATTCCTCTCAGGACGTAGGTCCAAGCCACAACTCTCCCTCTTACTTGGGTGATTTTGGAAAGATCTTCACCCTCAGCCTCTGATTCTCCTTCTCCAGGACAGGGACAGTAGTCCCAGCTTTCCAAACTGCTGCAAGATGTAGGGATAAAATAAGCAACTGTCAGCGCTGTTGTTATTCCTTTCCCAATTCTCTTATAGGGTAAATAGGTAAATTTATAAGTACTTCATCTATATTTCTACAAGAACTAGCTGTATTTCCCTGACCTTCCATCAACTACCTATTCAAGCAAACACAGCAGCAAGGCCATGGTCTACAGCGGGACAACAGCAGCCCGGCACTGACTGGGGACAGTAATTCTCAGTTCTTTTGAACAGAGGCACCACTGAGAGGCACAGAGATGTGCCAGCACAGCACCATCCACTTCACTGCACAAACACACAGCCTGGCTCTCCAGCAGCGAGCGACACGCGCGGAAAGCACAGGTTATTCTCCAGCGGGGAAAATCAGTGCTGAGGATCATCTGCAAACTGCAGGTCCTTGTCACGTTGCGTCGGGGAAAAGAACGTCCTGGCAAAGAGGCCTGAACACACTGAACCTTCATGCTGAGTCTGCCTTTGTCACTTCTGCACTCTGATACCTGAAAGTGTATTAGTTCATTTCCATCAGTATTCGACAAGCACATGCCCATGGACACACACATACGCACAGACATCTGTGTATGTCCCTCCCCAGTTCTGCTTTGGCTCGCACATGTTCCCTAGGCAGGATCTAAAAATGGAGACGAGCGAACTCCCTCCGCTTTTTAAGGATGAACTCAATGCCTGTAATAGGTGTCAAACCACCAGCCCTGCAGACCGAGCGGGCATCACAGCTTTTGCCTGTCCCCTGCCAGCTTGCCCCAGGTACGCCTGCCCCGCAGCCGCTTCTGCAAGGGGCTGGCCGTCCGTCCCGCTGTGCGAGGCGCTGGCTTCCTTGCTGCGTCTCGTAACAAGGCTGAAAAAAATCAGAGACATCTGTTTTGGTGTTTGCTGTGGTGGGGCCTCTGCCCGCTGAGACCTGCAGAGCTCAGCACACGTGAGCAACTTCAACACGGGCAAGAGGAGGTTCACTGCTATGAATCCAATGTGGAGACTTTTTTCCAGCTTCTTGGGAAAAAGGCTACCTTTCTTTGCAGGCTTATGGCACTGGGCCCTGAGGTATATGACAGTGGTAACGACCGGTGGAAGTCATGAAGGGTCACATCCAAACTGGAACTCGCTGGAGACAGGAGATGCGTTTTCCTGCAGAGCTTTCCTCCTCCATGACATGGCCAACACCACCTCCCAGATCCACTGCAGTAAGACATAAGGAGACATGAGTCTTCTGGACAGCTGTCTCTCCCAGTCAAGCTGGCTTTCTTGCAGGCTGTTTCAGCAGCTGTTTTAGGGCAGAGGATGGGCTCATCATCTTCTCCCAGGTATTTCAGGGAGATACAGGCTCCTGCACTGGGCAGCGCAGCTGTGGAGAGCATGGCGTGAAGAAGTGACTGCCAAGCAGCAAAAGCACGAGTAGAAGATTGGCCTCATCCTCCCCGTGTCCTCCCTCAAGACTCACTGGCCACCACTTGCCTCAGGTCAGCAGCAAGGAAGTGCTTAGCAAACAGCACACAGAAAGCATCCGTCCTCTCCAAAATAAGGTGGAGTGGGCCATGGCTTAGAACTCTTGCTGGGAGTTACGTGGTTTGGAGAGCTCATTCGGCAACTACCTGAATTTTTAAGTGACAAAAGCCTTTTAAAAGCTAGCCCTTGCTTTTACTGAGCCTCAGGCACCCCTGGATGAAATCCATTGACTCACCAGGTGCTGCAAAGGCAGGTACATCTGACCCTGTTAAGGTACTCTGGCAGCAGCACCTATATGGACACTGTACGTATATACAGTGATAGCCCTTCCAGGCTGTTAATCCCCACATCTGCTGATATACGCTCCTTTGTCAGGGTTTTGTCAAAGCTGTATCATCATTGACAGAGGAGAAATAAGACATGACCTAGCGATGTCCAGCACCACAGGTTCCTGTCCAGACCCTCAGGCTGCCTCCTTTCCCACATTATCACGTGGTGATGGCATGGCCATAGGCTCTGGCTCTTGCTCCCGGCACGGTGAACGCCTTACCCTCCTTGCTGCGTGGTGGTGTCATCTCCTCTTCGATGGGCAGTAGGGCAGGGCATAGCTGATCAATTCTGTAGCAATTACTGTTCACTTTTGAGCCTAAAGTGGCTTGACATCCACTAGTCTCAAATCCAAAGTTTACAGAGGTGAAAAAACATCTCCCCTTCAGATATGATAACTCTGAGTGGCTGATAGGGGAGTTGACTCTCTTGGGATCTTCCAGCAGGTCGGTGGCAGAGGGAGAAGCAGCAGCCTGGACTCTCTTTTCACCATTCCCCACAGGGTAGGCAAGACACCTCCTTGGCAGGAGTCACAGTATGTCACCATACAGCCTGCTGAAAGCTTATCCATCTTTCAGCAGTTTTTTTGCAGTGAATAGGCCTTGAAAGGAGGGATGACATAGACTGAAATTCAAGCAGCTGAAATATGATTTTGGAATCTAAGCTCCTACATCGACGACCAGCCTTTTGCCAGAGAATGATTAATAAGATACCTCAGGGTTGGCAGATTTAATCCCACAGAAAGATGGCAGAACTGCACAACTTCTTCAGGCTGCGCAGCATCCACATGAGTGGTCCCAACAAAGTCACAGGCTACGAAATGTAAATAAAATTCAGTGCTACTGATATGATTAAGATATTATCTCTTGGATCCTTTAGTAGCTTTTTAAAGAGCTCAGGAATCTTCAGATAAAAGCAAAGACTGGGCAAGCCTCACAGCTTGGAGCTGAAACTTTCTCAAAATTAGTTCCCCTTCAGGGATGGCAGATACAAAGCCAGCTTCAGCCAACTGCAGACTGAACTTCCCAACACAGATTGTGGAAGACTTGGAAATACTTGAAATATTTTCCTAATGTGTTAGTAGCAGCAGTTTCTAAGGCACTGGTTTGTGTCCATATCTGAAAAACTAATGGTTTGCCTGTTGGGCATTCAGATACTGTATGGAGAGAGTGACTACAATAGACATAATACTTCAGATTGGTAACTACAGATGGCTTTGAAGAGTTCACTTATACAAAGACAGTCATATTGTGAGTCGTATGTCTGAGTTCTAGGGAACAGCCAGCTGACTATGTAGCAGATATACTCATGTTAGTGCACAGCATCTATATAAACATAATCTTTCTGGTTTATATTGCATAGTTTATTTCTTGTATCACTTCGGTGGCTCAGTTATTGCTGAAAGTAAGGGCTACAGCTATCACTTAAAAATGGCTCTGAGGAGACCAATTAATAATTGCCACACCTAGTGCACTCAACCTTTTTCAAATTGTACTCAGATTCAACCTAAGTGAAATAACATTGATGACCCACCCAGAGTAAAATGGAACTGAAATGTGAAATGCCTTCCAAACTGAGGTAAATTTAATCCTAATAAAAATAAAATTACATTTATCAAAAGACAGATTTTCATGCAGCGTCCATAAAATATAGATTGCTTAAAATGGCAATTACATCACGTTAACAGATCGAGTCGTTTCATCACGCCAAATTCCCAACACAAAGCTCTCAATCGCCACTCAGGATATGTTTGTAACTCTCTGAAAGCCAAATGACAAGGCATAGGCTACCTCACAGTCACACAAGCAAGCAAATTGGTTACTGGTTGCTATCTGCACTTTCCTCAGGCTTTACACAGAAGTCCGGACCTGCACACGTAGGGGAGCTTTTGCAGAGATGCTGCTCGCCATCACTCCCCACTGAAGCCTACAGCAGAAGGCAGCCAGCGCTGAAGAACGATGTCCTCTAAAGCTGAGGTAGAGCACCTGCAGACTGCCAAATCAAACGGAGGGTTACACCACACCCTCCCTTTGCTCCACTGGTAGTCATTTCCTTTGATAGTGGCTATGAAATAAGATTATGCACTGCTTCCAAAAGGAAAGAAAAACGTCCAGGGATGATTCAATAGAATCTGCTCCACTGGTAAAAGTCCAGTTTAATAGCAGCATAGTCAAGGAACAGATTTTTGTGTAAAATGTTCCTAACCAATGAACTGATGAAATATCAGTTCCATTTAAAAGACACTTCAAAATTATAACATGATTCATTTTAATAACAATTAGGAATTCACAATTTGCTACTATATATATGTGGTGATATGATTTTCTGGTGAAGTGTTAAATTAACTCGCATAATTACTAATGACAGTTTTTGGCAGTGGTATCAGTTATTAACCTACGTTTGTGCCCTATTAATGGATATTATGTACTCACTTTGGGATGATATCCCAAATGTCCCGACTGCTGTGCCCTTGATCTGCTATGTCAACTTAAAAATTACCCATAAGTCGCAATTACACAGGCAGTGCAACACCTCTGTATCATGTTTACAAGAAAGACAATGCACAAAAGCATTACAAGAACACACATTTCCGTGGGTCTGCTTTAGCAAGGTCAACAGCGCAGCCCTCTCTGCTAGAACAGCTTGTGCCAATTAAGAGTTTACTTCTGATTGTCGAGATGAGGCACAACTTCTGGCAACAACATGGGCAGGGGAACCTACAATTACTTGTAAATCAGCAGCCTCTGACTCATCAGTAACTTCACTGAAGATTTGTTATCTTCTTAATCAGTGAAATGGTAGGCATGTACAAATGGACTGCCATCCACATGGGGAATTAATGCCTTCGGTTTAGCCAAGTCCTTTTGCTTAAAAAAAATAAATAAATCAGGCTGTTGGAGTATGCATCTCAGAGCAGAAAGGACTGTTCTACTGCAGAATCAGTTTAATATCTAATGCTTCTTTTTTCAAAATTAGACAATACTTTTAATCTATAGATAAGAGAACTCCCACTGACTCCTGCACTGCAAAATCTGGCCTGAGGCTCTTACTTTTAAATACTTCAAAATGTATGAACAAGTGCATTTTCAAGAGAGTGGATTTTTCCATAATATGGATTTATTACTGCATGAAAAATTCAAAACAAATCTGCAAGGTCCCACAGCAAGGGGAAGATTCATCACTTGCCTAATAAGAATTAGACTTGACAAAACATTTCAGAATTTATTGTGGTGAAAAACTCTGAACTGGGAAAGCAATGGAAGCTGTGATTGACAGCTTGATCTAACCAGTGTTTTACAAAGACAGACAGAGAGTTTACAAGAGTGCAATATTTGGGCAAGTTACGTCATGAGTGATGGCAGAATCCTACCACAGGATGAACCTTTCCAGTCTTACCTGTATTCTAGTCACTAATCCAGCTCTTCAGACTTAATATAACATCCCAGATGTTCAAACTATTTCAACTTCATATCTGATTGCTGCTTAAGAAATCTCCTCACCCTAAATAATTTTCTTACTTTAACTGGGAAGTGAGGACTTGTAACTTTATTCCTTATTCCAGAAATAAGTGTGCTAAACGCAAAAACCATCAGGATTTTGAAGCTTTCATGTCTTTAGTGATAAAAGCACAGGTGCCTGCAGTTTGAGACAGGAAATCTAATCTTTGCATTTCTGATTTAGATGGGTGAATTCCGCCTAAATCCCATCTTGCATGCTTAGCGATTTGGTTCACTGTGCTAACAGAGAAGGTAGTGTCTGTGATGGGAAAACAACACGATGGGGACCTGGACTAGACTCTGATGTGCTGTCATCCATGACTCCAGGCTGTGGGGCTGGATTTCAATTTAGATTTGAAAGCCTCAGAATTGTACTGCCAGTTCTTAGAGTCACAATCCCCCAGTAAAATGAAAGTGTATGTGGGAGAAGACAAGAATTGAATTCTGGTTTTGCTTTGTAAATTATAAACAATGCTCTCACACAAGACTTTAATTCACAGTATGACAGCTGTGTTACCAAAACTGAAAGGGCTTCCCTGTTTCAGCATTCTGCTTGCATTTAAAAAAATCACTGTCTAGACCAGACTTGTGGTGAAACAATATTCTCTCACATTAGCTGTCATTACCATAAATGTCTTGATGTAGGAGTCGATGTGTCCCCTCCCATTTTGGTGCTACTGTAGTTCTCTTCCAGCACAGCTCAGTTTTGGTAGTCACTATGTTGTATGAAGTATGGATGAAAACATCTTCCCTGTATTGTAAAACAAAACCACCCCATCTGTTTGCTAACAAATCCTTTGGGTATCAGCACTTGGGATAAACTAGTCCAAGACTCCTGCCCAAATATCTCAAAACTACTCAGAACCAGTCCATCTGGCAGAAGGGTGGTAGATAAGCTGGTCCAGATGAGTCCTTAGGGTCAGAATTCCATTTGCAGTGCATTTTTGGAAAGTGCAAAGCACTCGCAAGACAAAAGATCTACCCAAAGGACATTTAGAGCTCTCTGAGACACCCAGCCCGTATTGCAGAAGCTACACTAGCTTGCCTGCAGCAAATTATTTGGCACCTCATGTTTTTAAAACACGGGGTGGCCTCCAGGAGGATTTAAATTCAGTTTTGCAATCATAACCTCCCCTCAGCTCCTGGAGGACAATCACAGACCTCTACCAAGGACAAAGGTCCTTTTGGAATTGTGCAGGTAAGCACCTCTACATCTGCACTCACATAGTACAGGAAGGGATGTGGTGAGCACCAGGACCGTGCCTAGGTCTCCCACTTGAACACCATGTGGAGAGACTCAAACTCATTCTCTGGATCCACACTGGGTTGCCCTGTCCATTCTACCACCAGGATTTAGGTTGTAGGAAAGCCTACGGAAAAACCATTTCTTACTCTTTTATGTCCCAGAGCCATGTATTTTTTATTTCTATAACAAGTTCCTGCTGTGAAAGGCTATGTTGTTAACAGTCAGCAACAGCAAGCCAAATCTGCAAGTTTTAGTTGCTTTGAAACCTACTCAAAATGTAAGAAGTTCCAGACCATTCCTGTGCTTCAGACTCCTGTCTATATACACTCATTGTGACCATCTGTCCTGAAAGATCTGAATGTCTTCAGCCTTCCTACTTGCACTGAAGAGACCCTGCACACTTTCTGAAATTAAGCTATGCATCTGTGCTCACATAGTTGCCAAAAAGTTGCACCCTTCCTGCACTTGGTCATTTTTATTTTGGCATTTTCACCAGCCCAAATAATTAGTTAATTAGATGCACTATCTCCAAAGATAAAGGAAAAGATTTCACCTTGAAAAACAAAATCAGGCAATTACAGCCTGGAGATTAGAGCCCTCTGCAGTGATGTCATTCACTTTGGCTTTGCTGTGACTCAGTAGTGCTTTACCTCAACTGACAGCTCAGGGCAAACTTTCACTGAGGTCAGGAGCAGTAGAGACCTCACTGTCTACCTACGTGCAAGCGTCCAATGAGTCAGAGGTTGGTTCATGTGTCCAGGCTCAGCTGTACTAGTACAGCTTGTAATGATCTCTGATAAAACTTTTATTTAAGTTTCTTCCCCTAAATTTCGACTGAAGCAATGATTGACTGGACACTTCCATCACCCAGAGAGGAGATGGCAGTACCATGGATTCCTCACCCAACGTCAGAGATAGGCAGAACAGAGACAGCAAATGTTGCTAACCAGCAAGTGAAGACTTTGTGCTGAACATCCTTTCTCTTCCTTGTACTATTTTGAAGAAGTAATTTCTTTTTTCCTCAAAACTTACACAGGTTAAAACTGACTGACTCCAGTGTATGTCTAGCTTTAACCTTTTCCTGTTTTGAAAGCCTAGCTTCTATTTCCAGACAAAGTCACTTCTTCTTTGCAATGCCCCTGGAGAAACCTGCATGCTCACAAAGTATTTAAGGGTTGACAACATCAGTATTTTAGATTTTGAAGGGTCAACATCATTTGAACTAGCTTAATCTCATGGGTCTATGAAGCTGGGTTAGAAATGCTGCCTAAACAAGTACTCTAATCACCTTGCCTTAGTCCTGGCTGAAATCCAGACACAAGGAGGAAAGCAGATGAGCGAAAAAAAGAAACAGTTAATTAAAGGCCAGGTTCTAAGCATCTCTATATCTTTCAGGTCATTACAGCCACATCTAGGGAACACACTCAATTTCATTGAAAGTTCCTCCTTTCTTTGCTGTCAGCATCTAAGCTTAGTTGGCCTTAGGCCCCTCAGAGCCTCATGAGCTTTCCCTTCACTTCATCGACGAGCAGTTTCCTAGGCACGGGTTAAAGAGCAGGCTGCTGCTTGCATAAGGAGAGTTACTGCGGAAACATCAATATGCCAGGCTGTCTGGAGGAACCACAACTGGCTCAGCAGCCATGTCTCCTGACAGTGCCCACCATCCTAGTGACTTCTAAGACAGGCTGGAGCCCCTCTCCTTGAAGACCCTCATTAAGGTACACATCTATACCAAACAAGACAGCAGTATCAGTGGGATGCCAACAAATGGCACCTGGAATGAAGCTCAGGAAACTCAAAACTGAAATGCTCCATGTGTCCCACTTTACAGAAAGAGACAAGGCTGAACCAGCAATATTGAGAGAACCAGCACCCACGGGGACCAGCGTGGCTGTTCTGAGCCTTTATTTAGATTCCATAAAGTGGACGGATTCACTGGGGCAGACCAGGAGTCCTCTTTAGTGAGGCAGAGGCACATGGATATGCTGCCACAAGGGAATGTCCTATGACAGCCGCAGAGCGGGATGCAGCAAAGGCAAGAAGAGGGGTTGGAAAGGACACCAGTGGTCTGTATGAAGGAGTTAGAAACGGGAGAAGAGGAGGCTGGGGTCATGGCTGAAGGTGGACAAAAACAGTTTGTGTTTTCTTCCCTGGGGTCTGGAGTTTGAGTGGCAGAGGCATTCTCTGAATTCACCAGTCCAAAATTTTCTTGTCCATATTTGGAAATATATGGGCCACATGATCTAAAATAATCTCCCATATTCTTATTGCTGAATGAATGACATGCCTCCTCAGGGTGCAATGAAATGCCCCCCACACCTTCCTGTTGTAGATCCATGACTATAACCATGACGTGCCCCCTAAAGCCTGGAAAGTTGGTGTTTCTACCACTGCTCATGTACTTTAGACTGACCGCTAAGTTGTGTGTGATTCTACTTGTTTTCTGTGGAGGGAATTAGTTTCTTGTCCCTCAGAGTAAACACAACATTTATCAGTTATTATATGGGAATTCTGGAATTCACGACATTTGACAGATTTTGCATAAATCTATCTGCAGGAAGCAGAGTGAAGATTTGTTACTGGATCAACCTGTCAATATCGAAACATCTGAAGAGACACTAAATGCACTGTAATTGTTCCTGAAAGTCCTCAGTTGTCCTCAAGCACAATAAAAACCTTTCAGAGAGTGATTCAGCTGCTCACAAACAGTTACCCAGTGCCATCCCATAGGCATAGGCATAGTGCATCTAGGGTTTGCAAAACATTTCGGTGGGATTGACGGAAAGGACACTAAGAAGGTCTTCTGCTCAAAGTGTCAAAGAGCACTAGATGGCTTCATTTAGCAGGTAACTGAGCTGTTGGTGTCTGTAGTAACTGGATGGACAGGAATTTATTATCTATTGGCTCTAATCATCAGGCACAAACCACAGTAGCTGTTTTAGAAGGATGTAGAGATATCTAAACCTCCAACAACATTCAGTTTGGTTCCAAAAAGCTTTTAAGGACAGCGCCTAGCAGACTGCAGCCTTTTGTGGCTCACAAAGCTCTGAGAACAATGGCAGCATCTTTATGAAGTGCCTCACGGCGCAGACACAGTACCTTGTAAAGGTAAAAAACCTGCAGCGCTGCTGCTTTTTTGCAGAGGTCTTTCCAGTACTTAACTTTAATCACGTGAACAGTGCAAAGTGCAAGTCTAGCATCGACCACTTAACAATAGCTTGTCTTGCCCCTTTACTGCTCTCTCCTCTAAATGCTGTTTGAAACCAGTGTCTGTAACATCAATATTTAACCACGAGGTTTGCCCGTTCTCACAAGGATGGGGATTGCTGTACATGTGGGCTAAATCACAGTGCCTAGACAGCTGATAATAACAAAAGCATCTTTCTGGATGAGGCACTTGATTGCTACTGTAAAGCTTACTGATGAAAGGAATGTGTAATCTATTTTTTTTACTGCATTTGAAATGAAATAGCTTGTTTAAATATTAGTCATCTGGATTTATATAGCTCATTTTTAGAATTGGGTTAACACCTGGCAATCCAGCCTGAGTAAGCACGAGGCTATCCCAGTCACAGACCCGTTTGATTTCTCTTTCCTCTTTCTGCAATATGCGACATCCTTATTTTTTCCTAATATGATTTTCTGCCCACTTCACGGGAGACAAACCCACGCACTCCGACCAGCAGCAGCCTGGCAGAGCCACTCTGCTCCTGGCACTGCTGAGCAGCAGGGCTGGTGCCCGTGCCAAGGGCTGGCACTGGCACGGCTCTGCCACATCTCCTGTGGGTAAGAGCAGCTCCCTCAGGGCAACGGGGTACCCCAGGTACAAGAAAACAGAGCAGCAAAGTACTTTTTTTTTCTGACTGTGAGACAAAGATCGAGGGAATTTTCAATATTACTCTCCATGACATTTTCCTGAACATTGAAAGAGATTTTTCCTGCTGTTAAAAAATCTTCATCTCTGCTTTCTGAGTTATCTTTGTACTTCCTGTCCCAAGTGTTTCACTGGGTTTTTTTCTGCCTTTGCCTTATATTTCTGCAGTGTGGCACAAATATGAAGCACACTTCTGGCAGAAAACACACTGCAAAATTCTGTCTGTCCTCTGCCCAGCTAAAAGCTGTGCAGAAGCCTCCTTCGTGTCTTGTGCACATCTGGGGATGGCACTGATAAAGATAAACAGACAAGTGATGCTACCTAACGATTTCTTTTCCCTTGGGGGAAGCGCTGATAAAGATAATAGATACACTTTGCAACACCTTTCCCAGGGGAGTTTATCTAAGCAAGGAGAGGAATTAATAGGCAGCCTTTTAGGGAGAGACGAATTTGCAAAAATATAGAAGTTTAAGGAGATTTTCTGGAATACCAAGGTCTGGGATGGACCTAAAAGTGTTTGCGCAGGGTCCAGCCCATGTTCCTGCATCCAGCCAGCCCAGGGAGCATCTGGCAAGGTCCATCCCAGTGTGGAGGGACTGCTTCTTCAAGGACCACCAGCACAGCTATTGCTCTCCAGAAAGGATCTGTGCATAAGGAATCACAGGAATACTGATGCAGAAGGAAGCTGGCAGAGCTAGCCAGCAGGAACCGCACGCATCAGGTGTGCCTGACATAGGGATGTACAGCTGGAAATTAAGAGGAGCTCAGACAGGCTGGGTAACGCTTGGGAGCACTGATTTGTACGAAGAGAAATAAATGAGTCTTAGCCTGTATGCGCATTAGTGGGAAAACTGCTTACTTGCCGTTGACTCCTGATGTGCCTCTGACTGTTGTTACAGTTGTAAGCAAATTAAAACCAGTGAACCTGGCTCAATACTGTGGTAAACCAGTAGAGCTCCGGTGTCTCGAAGACAGCCAAGCCTGCAGGATGGTCTAGGCAAAGTGTGTGAATTTCTGCCTGCTTATAAATTAATTTGTTTTGGAGCACCCAGATCTCCAAGGTGCACATCTGGTGAAACAGGGGGTCATGCAGCTCAAGGAGAAGCACAGCGCTGTCTCTGTAAGAAAGCATTTCCGAAGGCTAGGGCATTAGGAAACCATTTTAAGCTAGGGAATCATATATAATACAATGAAAGGAGGGAATTTCTCTGGCTTTCCTCCAAAAGCCAAGCATTATTCATTGATCAGAAAACAGATCTCCATCTCTACCGAGAACACTTTTTCCTCCATTTGCTAAGTGGAAAATGACAAACGAGCTAGCTGTGCCCTCTCCCGCATCCTTTCTCCTTACGTCTGTCCAGGCGTCCCTGTTGCTTTGCCCTCCCTCAGCATACCAAGACCATACTGGCGGCTACTTACTTGGCACCACTAGCAACCTCGGGGGTGGTGGAGGTGGAGGAGGCGGTGGTAACGGTGGAGGTGGCCTGCACTGGCAAATTTGCTGGCAGCTCTCTGTGACTTTGTCTGCTACAGGCTTGGAGCATGACTTCTGGGGCTCACCCCGAGTGACCTGTGAAAACAAGTCATTGCATGAGCAGCAGAAACAGCGAAAACTGATTTTCCATGAACATGTTTCTTGGACTTCAGTACCCAAGTGGCACCTCAGACCTGCACTGAGAACTGAGCTCATGTTCCTCACTACAAGGAGGTCTCTTCCCTACATGGTCCCCATTTTTTATTTTTTTACTTAACACAGCATCTTCAAGACCTCTTTCCCTCTGTCAAATTTGGTTGAAATCGGCTGGCTGGTTTCTGAGTTATTATGGGGTAAGGAGAAGACGGGTAGTGGCAGACAATATGATTGCGTAAGCCTTCTTTCCTTAGGAAAGCCATCTAGCAGCATGCATTATTCACAGGGTCGCTGCTGCAAGCCAAAGAGAGCTAATAAAAATTACAGGACAGTTAGGGTCAGGATTATGTTCATTTTCCTTATGGCAGAACTGAAAGCCAGAGGACATCCCTCCTCTGCTTTGCCAGCCTCCCTTTGATGTTCAGAGAGCATTTCACGGAGTGTTTCACTTCCCACCAAGAGGAGAGGCAGCCCACACTTTACTCATCTGAGGACCACAGCAATGACACGGTCAAAATGGAAACGCCACAAACTGCCACCTGTAGCCTCTGTAATATGCAGTGTCGGCTAGTAACAAAGCTGAAGATGAGGCATCACAGAACCCAGGTGTTGGCATGGCTTGGCCATGGACAATGACTTAGCCAGTATTCATATACAACATATTCAATAGCTTGATCTAGTCATGACAAGGACCATTGGTTAACAGCGTATTTTTCTTACCATCAGTAACATTTACATGACTAGAGATTTAAGGAATATTCAGCAAAATTCCTAATCTAATGCTACAAACCGAAGAGGAGTAAGCTGCTAATGGAAAGGAAATTTGCTGAACATCGCAGGAGCTTCTGAGAGATGTTAACTTCAGAGGTCTCTCTTTTTGAATGGACTGGTACTCGGAAAATACCGGATATAACTTTAAGGAGACAAAGCCTAAAAGATGAATAAGCATGTTATCTAACAAGCACTTTGAATGTAGGATTAGGAGACCACCTGGGACAGACTTGTGTCTTGCTGAAGCTAAGGACAGTTATGCCAGCATTCAACTGTTGCCTTGCTCAGTTTGGTCTTGGGAGGGTTATCGTCCTAATAGTTTCAGCCTAACATCGTTTTCTTTAATTAGCTCTTTTCCATGACATATTGATCATTACAAAGAAGATGCCATGCTTTCTGACCTGTTTTAGGGAGGCCTCTTCTGCCTCCCTGCCTGTCCCCAGGGTCACCCAGGGTTGCCTCCTCTCCGTCCTCTCTCCTGCCCAAGCTTTGCTTCCCTTTCCCTGCCAGCTCCGGGCACACAGTCTGTCTCCTCTCCCCCTTCAACCCCAGCCCCCAGCCCGGTCAGCGAGCCTCTCCCACCACCCAGAGCTAGGCATCAAGGGTGCTGTGCTGCCTTGTGGCTGCAGGAAAGCTGCAGGAATTCATTTCATGTATTTCTGGCCAAAAAGAGAGACGTGGCTAATTAAAACAACATCACTGCACAAAGGACATGTTCACATGGGTAGGAGGTTTCTAAATGCAGAAAGATGCATTACTCTGGCCTCGGGGAGATGGAGGTAGGGCTTTGTTGATTAAATATTATAGAGAGAGAGGAAAGAATACAAGAGGCTACGCGTAGCTGAGTTGGAAGGACGGCTCGGCACAGCTCAAGTCAGAAGGCTCAGTTCTTTAAACAGCTTGTCAAAATCTATTACCAAACACAGGGAAAAACAAATCCAGCACAAGTGCTTTCCAACTTTCCCCTTCACCATCAGGTAACGGTAAGAGGATGGTTAAAGACCATCCCAGACAGCTTCCAGGAACTTACACAAACTCTCTGAATGCTCTAATGAATCAAAGTGACTCGCCTTTGTAATCCCTCATGGCTGGTAATAAATCTGTCTGCTAAGCACGCTTATTTATTTTTAAAGTAGGTGATCACAGGCAGCAGCATATCCTCCATACCGCTTCAGCTCTTCACACACTGGGTTGGGGTGTTGTGTTAGGGACTCTCCCAAGAGGAGCCCATAGGAAGGATGTCCACTCCATGCGGTGTCAGTGGCACACCTGGGCTACCTCCTACCTGTACTGCTGTGACCACAGCTACTGTGCCGACACAGGAGGTAGGGCAACATCTTTCCACTGGCCCCAGCAGCTGACTAGGAAGCAACTATTAACTCCTAGCTCCAATTACCATCCTCTACCCAGTTCCCTGGTTGCTGAATCCTCTGTTTGCTACAGTCCCGCAGACCTGGAGCCAGTTTCATTTGCAGACCAGAAGCAGCTTTGTGTACATAAGTCTGAAGACAGTGCTAATATGGAAAAGCTACATTGACTTATTGCTCTAACTTAATATCAACCAGAACTGAAGGCTTGCTCTGTCTTTTTTTAGAACTATTGACTTCTTTTAAATCCCTGGAGGCTCTCCTACCTTAGGCTGGTAATAGAGCATCCTCAGAAACCAGTGGATATTTTTCTCAATTGCTTTGCAGACAAGATTAACCCTATACCTCCCCAGCCGTCCTCTGCTCCTGTGTACTTTTAAAATATTATTTCTGGGGAAAAAAAAAAAAAGAAAAAAGTTGCTTTGTCTCTCAATACCTTAGTCTGAACCTTTATCAAAATTCTCTGCAATCATTTTTAAACGGTCAGGAAAGAATCGATATTTAAAAGCATGGGCTTTACCATCTATTTCCCTTCTGTTGTCACCCAGTAAAATGTCTGTTTGTTAGACAATACCTGTAGGGACACAGATATTACCTTGCCAGGGTTTCGTCTTAGAGGGTTAGTTTAAAATAACAAAGATATCGTAGGTTGGCTGAAATCTGGCAGGAAAAGGAAAGACATGAATCAAGCTTGAGGGCCTCGAGGAGTAGAGAAATAGTCAAGGACTGCTGCAAGATTAACTAACAGTAGCAAGACAGAATTAAGAAAAAAAGAAAAGACATTTGGCTCCTTTTCAAGAAAAAAAAAATCCCACTGTTGATGTCTATTAGTCTTCTTATGAAAGGAATGAAGGCTATTACTTGTGTCTTCTAAAGGCAGGCAGAACAAATCACTAGAAAATATGCTGTAGGGAACAACCTTGCTTCGGCAGAGGATGATGAAATACATCACTCCATGTTTCTTTCTTACTGTCTGCAATTCAAGGTAAGTTGCCTTTACAGGAGATGGCAGGAGAAAAAAGGCATGTTGAAAGGGTCTAATCTTTCTCTGGTCAGGTCTGCTAATTTGAGTCTGCTGGTTTGTTCTGCTGGACACTACCATGGCCCCAGAATGGCTTCAGAAGCACTTCACAGATACTGACTAAACAGACACCCACCGGCTGCCAGGCAGTTTGTAGCACAGAAGTTTCCTTGGCAAGGGGTCATCTCCGGAGATGGATCACACAGGGCTTGCTCCCTAGTTGTTACCTCTGCACCTTACAGCCATTCCTTAAGGTGCTGGAGGTGCCATGAACACCTGTCTCCTCAGCCTGTCTAAAACCTGGTTGCTTGTTTGGCATGAGGCTTCTTAACACACTCAGCAGCTGGCCCGTTAGGACATAGAAGTTTCCTGGACTTCAAGCTGATGCATTTTTTGCCCTGCTGTGAAAATACAGAGTTGACTTTATGGATTTGTGCATTTGATATGAACATGCTTTGCAAAAAGGACAAATGCTTTTAAATATTCATGGAAATGAAAATCTGATCCACAAACATCCAGGTAAAAGCAAACAGAAAGCGGTAACTGGTGGTTTCCTTTTGCAGTCTCTCTGTTGAAGTTCGTGCCTGTGGCGTATTTCTTTTTAATCTGAGATTTTCTTCAGAAACAGTGGTCCTGATCCTGCTTTGCATAGAGTGGAAGAATAAATCTGCATGTGGTCAGAGCTGTTTAGTATTTCAGTAGAGTCCCATGGGGTTGCAGCAGTCCAGGAGCATGCTCTACAGAGTGAGATGGGAAAAGAGGATTAATACAGTCCCCGGAGGGTGGCCCTCTTATGACTTTTTGAATCAGGTAAAAGGAGGAAAGCTTGAAAAGAGAAGTGCAGTTGACTGAAAAGGCACAGAGACCTCTAAAAGCCTGCTGATGTGGCAAGAGCTTTGTCTCTTGGAAGCAGTCTACAGAGATGAGATCTCAACACCGCTGCGTAAATCCCAGGACGGCTCTGCATAATTCACATCAGAGTTAATCCAGATGCATGTTTATGAAACCAGAAAAAACGTGACCCTGCTATTTATCATGACACTTACTGCTCTTTTTTTTAATTATGTCAAAAGCCTCAGACAGAATCATCCCTTCCTTCTTGTCACAGTGTTGGCTACGACACTAATAAGAAAAGATTGTGGGGTTAGGTTTGGCTTGGTTTTTTTTAAAAAAAAATAAGATAAATGCTTCTCCTCTGATTAGCATCTGACTGATACTCTTAAGTGCCTCAAGGCAGGGCCTGAAGAGGGAATGTAAAGATGTGGGAGGGAAGGCTGTGCCACACATAAGTCACCCCTAAGTCATCCCACCTAAGAAGGGGTGAAGATGGGCTGGGAGAAGAGACGTGAGAACACACGATGGCTGCTACACATGGAGCAGGGGCAGGGAGGTGACATGACGGGACACTACTGAACTAGTCGAGGAGAGTATGGCTTGTGAGACTTTCAAGATAAGAGCAAGGATTATGACTGAACATAGAATCATAGAATCATAGAATGGTTAGGGTTGGAAGGGACCTTAAAGATCATCTAGTTCCAACCCCCCTGCCACGGGCAGAGAAATCCTCCACTACACCAGGTTGCCCAAAGCCTCATCTAACCTGGCCTTGAACACTTCCGGGGATGGGGCATCCACAACTTCTCTGGGCAACCTGTTCCAACATGGGGAGGGGAGTCACAGGAGAGATTCAAAGATGAGGGAGTTTTGGTCACTGGCAGGCCGGCATGCCGGTGAGCACTCCACACCTGCCCTTCCCATGGTACCCGCTGATGGGAGCCTTAAATACATTGTAGTTTTGGTAGAGTTGGAAAAAAGCTTGAGTATGAGCTGATTTATTGATTGCCCTTCCACAGAACAGCAGGCAATAGCACAAGTATAGATGAAGAATGGGACAATAAAGCTTACAAATTATTGCAAGGAAAGGCTGAGCCCCTTGGCTTTCGCGTTTCTCATTTCTCTTATAAACACAATTATTTTCAAAATATGGGCTTAGATCACCCGAGTAGTTTGCCAGAAAGATGTCTGTCCGAGTTTTTTTTGCCTGCTTGACTGACTGACCAATTACAGGAGAGAGGTTTCAGAAGGCACCTCTTTTTACACAATTGTGTTTCCCTCAAAAATGCAGTTCCAGTTTGAACTTGTGCTTAGCTACCTGAATACTTGAGCAGGACAGCAGGAAGGCAGTGCTGGCACAGATTTTTATGACTGGGGCATGGGTTTAAAGGAGGTCGGTTTTGCTGTATTTCTGTTCATCTTAATCTGTAAGGAGCACAAATCCTCTTTGTCATTCATGGAAAGAGCCGAGATGCTAAAGCAAACAACATCTCTGTTTAATGTCTTGGGAGTCACTAAGTTTAGAACAGGGAGTAAAAGACGTGGAGTCTCCACTGTGTTTTCTCCAAGAAAGAAACTGCAATTGTTCTGTTCTTGAACAGCACTTGGCTGGCTCATCAATCACTCCTCTGAAGATATGTATTATAAATAAACTTTAAAATATCAAAGTGACGCATCTGAGTTGAGCTTTGCTGCCATTCCGATTCTCCGAACTGGATGGGCGCTCTCCCTCACCGTATACTTAATTTCCCCCAGTCCATCTCGCCAGTCACCCCACATTTCAATCAAGGTCACACACCACCACAGCGCCGGAGTTGGCAAAAGCTGATTCAGCCCTTTAACCAGAGAATCCTCAATTCCCAATCAACAGCGGAAACCCACGGCAAAACACCACCGAAATCAGGCTGCCGGAGCTTCGCTCCGTGCCTCGCTTCTTTCCGTGCATCTTGCCACCCACAGCAAAATCCGCTCACAAACCCGCCGGCTGCCGGCGCGCCGGAGAAAGTCAACTCCATCCTGCTCAGACCGACCACACCGAGTTCGGCGCCGCCGGGGGCCCGGGGCCGCCCGGCCCGTCCACGCTCCGTCCCGCAGCCGCCAAAGGGGGATGGGGACCGCGCCGAGAAAAGCAACAGCTCTCCCTGCTCCGGAAGAGCCGCCTGCGCGACCACCGCCCCGACACCACCCGCCTGCACCAGCCCCGGTGCTGCGGAGCCCCCGCGCCCCCCTCCCCCCGCCCCCCCCGCCCCGCTCCCCGCATGCAGGGGTGCGGGCGCGGCGCGGCTCCGGGCAGGCTCGGGCAGCCCTACCTGGACGGAGCCCCAGAGCGGGTGGAGGGCACAGTGCAGCAGCAGCGAGGGCCAGCAGCAGCGGAGCAGCCCCAGCAGCTCTCGGAGCAGCATCCCTCCTGAGCGGGCGGGTGGGGGCGCGGGCTCCGGGCGACCTGGGAGGGAGCAGAGCGAGCCGGCAGCAGAGGCGTTGGCTCGCACCCATCCCCGGAGCGCGACTGTCCCAACTTTAATTCTGGAGGGGAGGGAGGGAAGGAGGGAGGGAAGGAGCGGGGGGGAGGGAGGGAGGCAGGGAGATGGGCGGGTGGGGAGGGGAAAGCGTGGTCGGGAAAACCCAGCGCCCTGCGAGTCCCGGCTCCCTCAGCGGGGAGACGTGCCTCCATCCCCGCCCTGCCCGCCTCCCTCCCCGCCCGCCCCGCCGGCTCCCCCTCCCGGGACGCTCCGTCGGCCGGCGCCGGCAGCCTGTCCGTGCCGGGCGGTCCCCGGCCGGCGCTCACCGCTGAGGCTCCTTCGCACCCCGGGGCGGGGAGAGGGCGGTGGAAAAAGTTTGGAGCCGGGCGCGGGGGTAGAGGGACCGGGCGCTGCCGGGGGCGCTGCCGGAGCCGGCGGGGAGAGCGGCGTGGCAGCGCAGCCCGGGGATTGCATCTGCCCCTGCCCGCCGCCGCTGCTGCAGTGATTTTTCAAGCCCATCGAGGCAGTCCCTTGCGCGCTCGGCTCCCCTCGGCTCTCCCTCCCCGGCCGGGCTCCTCCCGGCCGCGATTTCCGTCCGCTCGGCCCCGGCGAGGGCGGCCCCCGGGGCGGCTCGGGGAGCTCCGGCGGGTCCGGGAGGCGCCGCGCCCTCCCTCCGCGCCCAACCGGCCGCCAGGAGCGGGGCCAAGCCAAGGGGGAGGTAAGGACCCAACCGGCACCGCCGTGTCCTGGAGGCGCGTCATCCCAAATTGCAGCCAGGTGTTTTTTGGACTGGTGGTTTTTGGGGTTGTTTTTTGCTCCCCCAGAGTGATGCGAGGGCTTGTCCTATGACAGGCACGAGTTTTCGGGTCTGCATCCCCAGCCTGGTCTCTCTGGGCTGTTAAAGGAAGATGCTTCGTGGCATTCGTGATTCTGTGTAACAACGAAGCACACGGAAATGTTTAATAGCACTCGCAGAGAAGTGGATGAAGAATCCCCTAATACCAAGGCACTACAGCCGGGCTTCCCTGCAAAGAGGAAACGGGAGAAAATATAAGATGAAGAGTAGAAAATCAAAGACGAAGATGGTTTCACTTCCAGTGAAGCAGTTAAGGAGCAAAACAACTGCTCTGTGAATGGTCGTTCCAACCAGTTGGGCGTGGTGGGTATCAGGATGCCCGTTAGCGTCTGTTGTTGGGTCGATGGCGCAGGGGTCTCGTTTTCAGCCTTTTGAATGCAGCAAGCAAATGGGTTCAAAATAGTGAACCTAGGGTTTATATTTCTTACCTAGAGATGAATGAGTTTGAGAACACTGATTTTAGTTTTTCTTTGTATTTCTGGCACCCACTGAGCCAAGTTTAATAAACAGTTTCATAAAAATCTGCTCAGTGAAGCAGGAATGGAAATACATTAACTTCTCAGCCAATACAGGGCAAAAATTCTTTTTTCATATCACTGTTACACCAAACTCCATTCATTTCAGCCCCGACAGACACTGTTTTAAATATCAGGGCTTTCAGGGCCAGCAACATCTTACAAATGAGAACAGCATAGTGGAATTTAATGGAGTTACACCTGGGTTGAGGTAGACCCATTGAGCCTACACATTTATTTGTAAATCCCCGTCTTGTGGGTTTGTAAGGGCAAAATACAGAGAGAGAGACACTTCGACCTTGGGTACAGGCAGTAATTGTAGAGAAAATATTTTTTCTGTAATGATGCTGGAAAAGATGGCGTCCTTTTCTGTAAGTCTACTGTGTAACATGCAGTGCTTAATATATTGTGCTCATTCAATTATAGTTTTAGTGAGCTGGAGTCACAAGAGACAGCAAAGCTTTTCAGGCTTTCTGGTGATTTCCTGAAGGTATTTCAGCACTTGGTCACAGTACAGAACATAATAAATTGCACCATCTGTATACATAGTTCTTAGTTCCTGACAGAATGAGAGATAAGGCTTTAGGCGTTGTACGCCAAAAAAATACAACACAGATTTCTTTTCTTTCAGTATTTACAATGCCTTAATGTCAGAAGAACCGTGGATTTTCCTGCCATTAGCAGTTGCCCAAGTAGCCGTCTCGAAGTGTTGTTCCTGTGGTTCAAAGACAACCCAGGGAACTGAGGACACAGGGCCAAACTCGACCCGCAGCCACACGGAAGCAAGTGCAATCAGGGATATTGTTCTGACATAAACAAGAGCAGAGTTTGGCCCAGGTAATCAGCCTCTTTTCTGTTTCGCACTGGTAATTGACAGTTCTCTTGGGGAAATGATTGGACTGCGGATATATTAAATCCAATCTTTGGTCCCAGTCATGCTGTCCACACAGAGGCATATTTCCTGTTAGACTGAATGGCTGAAGAAAGGGCTGAATATGTGCCCTATTCTTGTCCACATGATACCAGCGCTTTTCATTAACTGCATTGACTTCTATTCTGTAGTTTCTATGGAGAGAAAATAGAGACCAGGAATTTTTCCCACTTATAAGGAAGATAAATGATATGGTGCTTGTAAGACTGCGGGCCCAAATCAATGAAAGGCTTGAAATACATTTTGCTTAAAGACACGTTAAGTGTTTTGTAGCACCAGGGCTGGTGCGAGGAAGAACACGATAGTTTGTCTGCAGCAATCACACTGCTGAAGTGTTGAGCTGGGTATTGGCTGGGGCTACGATCCCTGAACCAGAACCAGGATTTCCTGGGTTGCAGTCCTACTACTAGCCATGACTTCCTCTGCTACCTTGGACACATTTTTAAAATCACCTGCATCAGGTTTCTCACCTGCCAGAATGGCATGGCCAAATCCAGCTACCTGAAGGCAGCAGTGTATTTGCTGGCAGAGGCAGTAACAGGGTCCTGTCTCCCAAGATGTAGTTAACACATTACAGAAATCAGGAGCAATGCCAGATCCTTTGCTGGTGTGATCAGCACAGGTCCATGCTCTGGCTCAGTGCTCTGAAAAGTGCCTTTTAAGTAGGTGTCACAGCTCAAAATAAAAACTTAAGCTATTAGAAAAGATTTTTTTTGTTTGTTTTCAGAAAAAAAAAACCCACACAAACAGTATCATCCAAGCAGTCTCTCAAAAATATAAGATTAATAATAACCCTCAATAGAATTATGACTATTACTCTGTTTCCCTTTCACATGTGGTTTGAGAGTATTTATCTTGTTCGCTCTGTGTTTTTTTTAAACAATTGCTGATAATCAGAACAACCATGATTAGCACTCCAATACAGCAACTACTCAGGAAACATTAGGAAAGACTGCAACACTGATTAGCTGTGCAAACAAATATTATGATACTCCTTTAATCTAAGTAGCCATAATGGACTCTAAGAGACTATTTATTTTGTAAGTATAGACTGAGTTTGCAACATGTATTCAAGCATTCAGAGGGCACAGGAGAAGGTTCTCTTCCAAATTGACCTGTCAAAACTTCATTAAAGTCAATAGGTGTTCACCAATCTGACTTTAGGTAGATTTTGTCCCTATGTCTTCTGATACGTGGGAATCGGCTTTTAGCTGGAGCCAGCAGCAGAGGAAGCCAAGGCGACTGCTTCTCAAGCTTTGTGGTCAGTCAGGCCTAGGAAGAATCCACTTAAGCTTTCTTTGCTAATGACATCTCTGGATGTGAGTCAATGAACTCAAGAAGCGTCCGGCCTGGTGAAACACTAGCCAAAACATAAAGGGAAAAAATTTCAGCACTGAGAACATTTCAGAGCCTCCTGCAGCCTGAAAGCACCATCTCTCTGGGGCTAATTTTTTTGATTTGAATCTAAAATACCATCATCAAGCTGGTAAATGTACAGCATCCCTTCGCTTTGAATGTTGGGTTGCACTGAAAATATTTTTGTTGCCTTTCTTTTAAAGATATTTTTATTGCTCCATGTATCTCATGCAGTGCTTTCAACACATGGAAAGCAAATTTATTGTTTTCAGATTTAAAGTCTCTGTCCAGGAATCCACACCTTATTGGGAAATTTTTAGGAGATCACAAATTATTAAGGCCACATCAGCAGAAACAATGGAAGAATTTGCAGTTCTCCAAACACTGCCATTAATTCTCAGGGAGGGGAGGGGGTTCTTTTTGATGATCCCAATTATTTTAAAGAATGCAGGAAAACACTAAGACCCTTAATAGTATTTACACACAGAAACAACAGATTTGATTTTTGGAAAACTTGATTGTTCAATTGTTCGATAATTCCAGCTTGTCAGAAAAGATTCCCAGCTTTGAGAACATCAAGAATAAATTGTCAAGACAACTGATTTTTTAATGTTCATTATTTTAAATTAATAGTTAATCAAATATTGGAAGTGGGTTTTAAGTTTTAAAAGTGTCAGAATTTCAGGAAGTGCTTTTCAAGTTTTCTCTCAGATAAATATGGGTTATTGCGCTGCTTCTGGAAAACAAAGGCACATGGTATAAATCAGGAATACCTTTGCCAAAATCAATGGATCCATGTCAGTTTAGATGAGGAGTGAACAGGACCAACACAGAAAGCTGCATCGTGAAATCTTTAGCTTGTGCTCCAGCACTTGAAGTGAGAAGACACCACAGATTTGTATTTATGGCCAGAAAAGCTGTGGCTATACACCACATAAGCCTATTCTTGCCTTCACAGTTTTCTAGCTCTGAAATACTGCATTCAGTGATAAACAGGCCTCCTGCTTGCTCACTTTCGGTAGTTTCTCACAATTTGTTCTCTTCAGCAAATAGATTTGCTCAGCAGCATTACTGTTCTTTGTTTATAAATGTAAAGGTAAAATGTGTGGCATCAGTTATGAACAGTCTCAGATGTGAGGAAGGGCTTGTGTGACCCCAAATACATCTATTTTTTTTCAGCTTCATCAGTTGCTCACACAACACATTGCTTCTCCATACAGGTTCTGCATCCTTAGTCTCTTGTGGCTGTTCAAATGAAGTCCCTACATGCTGAGTGGACTGCAGTTGCAGGAATCGCTTAAGTGCTCTATCGCTTTTACACTCAATAGTCATTGCTGCTTAGGTTTCATCTGTCTTTACAGAAGATTAAATACTGATTATTAGAATGTGTAAAAGAGAATATGAAAACATGGCCTTCACATTTACTCTTGGATCTCTTTGGTTCCCTTGCAGATCTGATGTAAAAGACAGGGCTGGTTACACATTTCCAGGAGGAATTCCTCATCCACTTTACTGTGGAAATCCAGTACAATTGCCTAATATATTATGGTCTGTAGCTGCTTCACTGGAAAACAGCTGATCAGGTGACAAAATTTCATCAAACCTTAGTAAGGCCTAAAAAAATATCTCACTGTTTATTCCATACCACTATTAAGGGTGTGTTTCTCTACTATCCTTGAGGTTGTTATTAATGAAGGATCAACTAAGACCAGAACCATGATCGCCCAGGCCATTACAGAAGCAGACAGATGACAAGGGTGAGACTGAGTAAACATGCAAGAGTATGTAGTAGTTCCAGCTGAAAGGCAGGGATGGAGAAACACTATTTCTAAGAAAAGAGTATCAGCATAGCTTCTTTTTTAACTCCCCCTGAAAGCAGAAACCTACAAATATTTTGGTCTAATTGGTCTGACTGATCTAATTAAAAGAAAGCTGAAGTCTAATTTTGATTGTCTCTTTAGCGAACCCCAAGCATCAGAATCTCCCCCAAACTACAAGTCCAAGAGTTTCTATGCCCAGCAAAAGTATGATGGAATTGGTGACTAAAACAGTTGTCTGTAGGTCTGTATATTTGACAATGTTTCATCAAAAAATGCTTGAAAGATGGCACATTTCACAGAACATTGCTCTCTCTTTCTGCCCTCCCTCTCTCACTTCTTACCCGTTTCTAATTGACATGATTCCCAGTCTGAAAAATTAGGAATCAGATTTTAGAAAGCTATCCAACCTGACTTTGTGGCTGCACAGACCATCTGGATCTGGATCTGGGTTTCAAGCTGTGGAGATGCTTCGACCTGAGCACTCAGGTGAGAGGATAAGGAGCACAGTGCAAAATTCTCAGAGGAGGTACAATGAAAGAGAGCAGAGCAGGGCTGATTTGTACCTACATCTTCTGCATTTTAATACAGGACAGTGTGCTGCTGTGTGAGGTCAGGAGAGTGACTGGAAATAATCCAAGAAGGGCTTTCCAGACGGAAGGTAGCTGAGAGCAAAGCCCTGGCGCAGAGAGGTTCCCTTTCTACCTGCGTGCAAGCACATCATTTACACAGGAGGCAGGAGCACCAGGTGCTGGTTGAATGATTCCAGTCTGTAAGGGTGTTTGATGGTAGTATAAATGTCAGGAAAAGCTTGAATAGTGTATGAAATTATTCAATAATTAACAAAAGTCATCAGGAACACTCCACTGAAAACTAGCTTTGTGAATAGTTTCTCACCATTCTTTTTCCTTATTATTTTGGTCAGTGGGATACATTTGAAACACGATGGCAGCGTTCCTTCTGTTTTGATTTAGCACTTCTCTGCTTATATTCGTGTATGGCGGAATAGATGCGAGGGATCCACTTACTGCCAGGAAATAGCTGTTTCTGTTATAGGTGAGCAGGAAAAATTGAAATCTGCCACAGGAAGGCAAGCAGATGACTTGGCAAGCAAGCAGTTAATACGAGGTGACAGAAGGAGGGAGTGACTGTGTTCACTGAAGAGCTGAGCATGCCAGTGCCACTACATTGCCTCCGTGTGAGCACAGGCTCAGGAAGGAAAGGACGGAATGTGGTTCTCGGTGCTCTGTCTCCCTCAGTTCTTCTACTGCTAGTGCACACCGGACGTGCATCTTGTCAGAGAGGGTGCTGATTGTGAAAATCCTGTGCAAATATCACTGGACCTTTCCCTCACCTGCAAATTACCCCACAGCACAAGGGGATCTGAGAGGAATATCCATGTGCAGGGAGGAAGGAGAGAGTTACCCATGTGTATGTGCACATACGGATGGTCACTGATAGAAGAAAAGGACGTAATTTTATAATGCCTTTTTTTCAGATGTGTGTGCCATGTTTTCATTCACTATTCCCCATCCCACTCCCATCCCACCTGCCCTGCAAAGCTCATCGAGAAGACCTGGAGATGCTTGGATGTCGCAGTGAGGTGTAGCCTGTACCCAGGGAAGGGCAGGAGTGCATCCTTATGAGGACAGTGGAAGTAAAAGGAGTTTCAGATTTGCATCACTGCGGTATACAAGCATGGTTTGAATGTGTACATAAACTGTGTACCTCAGTGAACTCCCCCCACCAGTGAGTGCCCCTTGGTTTCCAGAAGAAATCATGAAGCTGTTATTAATTGTTGTAAGAAAATACTGGTAGAAACACACTCCAAGTTATTTTTGTTTTTCTTCACTTACCCATAAGCTCCACAGTGGATTTTGGTAAGGAGCCATCCTACTGTTTCTTTAACAATACATTCAACAAATGTGGCATCCATCGTGGTGAGGTGGATGTGATGATTTGTGGCACTGACAAATGTGTGACATTTGTTAATGGCAGGGAAAGAAATGCAAGGTTGTGCCAATGTCTAATATAGAGTTTTGGTGAATATTTTATATCAGCTGAGGTTAAGAGTTAAGAGCCAGATGCCAAGCAGGACAGATTGTAATGGGCCCACCTGATTCATAACAAGAGCTATTGATCGGTTATTAGTCATAGCTAGTGGGGGACAATCATAAAGACACGACTGACAGCGGAGCTGGGCGTTGAGATCTGCTGCAGTCAGATAGCACTGGGGTTAATGGGAAGAGTTTCCCTCTAACATCTGGATGCTGAGAACCAAACACTGCGCTGGGACAAACACTGGCAGCTCCCAGTGATGTTACTGGTAGCAGCTCCCAGTTCTCCCAACCAGTCTCTGTTTGGTACATAATACAGGCCTTAGTTTTGTATATTAATTCAAAACTGTCCTGTACCTCTGTACTCTCCTGAAAATACACTGTGGTTCTGTCTGCAACTGGGAAGGAAATTCCATCAGTTTGTCAGTGGTTTCTAGGCTTTTAAAGGGTGTTAAATCTCTGTAAGTCTTTTGCATCATCTATGTCTGAAGTCACCATGAGGCATGCATACCAATCCAGTTGGCCACTGCCGTCATTTCTTAGATTCTGTGTGGTCTGTACTGTATCTATCTGAAGAAAGAGAAGACAGGCATGCAAACTGGTGCCTGTGCCTTTTGGTATGCAGAAGATACGCTGGGATCTGGCTGCTGACCATAGGTGGTAGGTTATCTTCATGTCTGGTAAGGTATTGCTGGAATCTTGTTAGATTAGACTACTTGGCTGTTAGATTAGGCCAGTAGCTGGGAGCATGGTTCCTCATGGTTTAGACTATCAAAAAGCCACACACATAGACTGCCTGACAGACCTTGTCACCTTCCTTGTACAGAAGACAGTAAAACATGTGGGTCTTTCAGAACTTGCTACTGCACTAATCCTTGCTTGGCCTTTGAAGAACATAGACGAAAGCTGTTACGAAAGTTCAAAAACCTGCATTTTGAAATATATTAGACATTGAGGTACTGCAAAGCATTTTACTTTTCTCAGCAGCAGAAATGTTTGTGTTTCTAAAGCAGTCCTACCAGGCAGTGTCCTGTGGGTTTCTATTGTCCCTTCTGAGTATTTTCTAGAGTCAGAAGACATTTTTCTGGGAGCAAGGCTCACCACAGGGGTAGGCCTGGTGGCATACACATTGCAAAGAGTTTTCTTAGCTAGACATAAAGAAAAGACAAAAATATATTTAGAAAATTACAATTCTAAGAAAAAAAGTGTAAGTTCTGAAATACTTTACCTTGAGCCTCTGCTATGGATGTTTTCATGAAATCAAACACTAATTACACTGCCCGTAACTTCTTTTATATCACAAGTTGTCACATAACTCCAAATTGCTTCCCTGGCAGAATCTTATGCAAAATGTGTTGATACTAGGATGTCCTCTTACTAAGGCCAACAATATCAGCAGGCATTTATCAGTCTACAGTTTCAACACATCATTGGTTTTGCTCTGAATCAGCCAGTGGAGTTAGATTTTATTGCATTCCAAAATATTTATCTCCCATCAATAAAATCTTAGTTCCCATCTTTAGCTTTCTAAGATTATAGTGTTCCATTTTTCATTATTATTGGAAACATTCAAATCCTTGATCTGTTCTTTTTCCGTCTTCGTCTTAACAAATACATGCACCAGGTAGAAGAAGAAAGCTTTCTATACAGGGCCTGCCAGTCCATAGTTCCTCCAGCTGAAGAACTTACATCTTGGGGTGCTCTTTATCTTGCAGTCTGTTTTGTCTCGCCAAACAGTAAGAGAGCTCTCAGGAGGTGTCAGGAAGATAGTGGTTAAGGTTTCGATCACCATGCCTCCTAATGTCAGTGCCCACACCCTGTTCCACACAGACTGAGATATGCTCTCTTGCTTTAAATTTCCACCATCCGTGCTCAGCCGATGTGAAAATGGATGAAAGAAAGTGCTGCACGATTGCCATGCTGTCTTTGGGGAAGGGATTTTTTTGTCATGATGAGTGATGGGCCACATCATGTTTTTGCTCACACTAATAATACTTGGCTAGTGAGTACATTTTCAGAGTATTATTGTGTTTGCAACATAGTTGTTTGCTGCTTACCTGTAGGCATTGTGATATAATCAGAGTAAGGAAAGAGGCTGGATATAATTTTAAGTACTCCATCACTGGATATTTTAAAGGGTGTTAGAAATGCATCTGTAAGGATCAACAGGGGCTGAACCTGTTTGGGGACTAGAGGATGGATCAGATCCATCTTTGTCAGCCCTTTTTGTTCCCCAGGCCACCAAGTATGACTCTGTGTCATATTTTCGCAATGATTTTCATTTCAAAATGGGTTAAACTTTTAATGTTGATTTTTTTTCATTTTCTCCATTTTCTTTGCTTGTTAGTCCCACTTGTTTGTGCAGGAGGTGGGGGAAGAGTCTGTGTGTTGTGGGGTTTTTTTTAAGTTTGCAATTTATTTTTTCACATTCTGACGTCTTGGAAACCCCTGGGAGCTACTGTTTTGAGGAACCTTCCCATTGTTTTCTCTGATGCAGTGGTGGGAGATAACGGGTGTGCAAGGTGTTATGAAGAGATAATTGAGTCAACAGCAGCCAGGCTTTGCTAATGATGAAACATTTCAGCTTACCCTGGCACAGCGTCCTCCAAATCCCAGGGGCACACAGAGTCTGGGCAGCGTTGGCTGGGGACACACACTCCCCACGAGGCAACACGCTAACGCGCCGTACTTCTCACACCGCTGGCTGCCCCTCACGCTGTTCCGTCTGTCCCCACGTTTGAAGGTCCAGTCTTGTTTAACTGACTGTTAGGCCTCTGATGACACTTCCTGTGTCCTTTAGCTTCTCCCTTTCTTCAGATCCCAAGTGCATCGCCCTCCACTAGCTGCTGATTTGAAAAGAAGTGCACCCAAAGCCCTGCTGTGAGACCGATGTTATTTTACATTCCTCTCAGCGCCTCCGAAGCGTTTCGAGATACTCCGACGAAAGTCATTACATAAATGCAAAGCATTGTATTGTTAAAACTTTAAATCATGACAGATTTTGAATACATATTTTTTGTGACTCAGTCATGAATAATGACAATTTGCATATAATATTTTCCTGTATTCAGCATACCCTCCTTCTCATTTAATCCTTCTGACTTGTGCTGCTGTAATAACTCCAAACCTGAATTACAGAAGCAACTGTGGATTGCCTTGCTGTTAACTGGGTGATGAGTAATCTTGCTATAGCTATAGGCAGGAATAATTGGCAATTGTTTGTAATGAGCAAGGAGGAAACATTTCTCTGTTTATGAACAAGTGCATCCATTTTGCTTACTTTGTATCCAAAGCTGTAATAGCTGTCTAATATGAATATTATTTCCTTGTGCTTATTACTGCAGTGCCAAAGGATGAGCTAATATTGGGGCTTCACTTAATAAGGCCCTGGTCAAATGCTGAGAAATAGTGATGCCCCAGCGCACTTACCTGCGTAAAGAGCAGAACAGGACCTGGGGAGAAGGTATAAAATGCAAGCATTAATGGAATGTGATAAGCAATTATCTGTCTTTGAAGTATCCTTGTTTGCAAAGCACAGTTTAATTTTTCTTGGAAACACTATGCTATTTATCTCATCAGCTCCTTAGCTGCCATTTTCTGGTTTCCCGTGAATAAATTGTATATAGAATATACAATATATCGTATACGTATATAGAAACGTAATTCAGCCGTTGTATACTGGATACAACTGGCAGAAGCCTGTTGGCTTTGGTGCCTTCAGAAAGGAACATAGAATCATAGAATCATAGAATCATAGAATCGTTAGGGTTGGAAGGGACCTTAAAGATCATCTAGTTCCAACCCCCTTGCCATGGGCAGGGAAACCCTCCACTACACCAGGTTGCCCAAAGCCTCATCCAACCTGGCCTTGAACACTTCCAGGGATGGGGCGTTCACAACTTCTCTGGGCAACCTCTTCCAGTACCTCACCACCCTCTGAGTGAAAAATTTCTTTCTTATATCTAATCTAAATCTGCCCTCTTTCAGTTTGAATCCATTGCCCCTTGTCCTATCACTACACACCCTTGTAAAAAGTCCCTCTCCAGCTTTCCTGTACGCCCCCTTTAAGTACTGGAAAGCTGCTATAAGATCACCGCGGAACCTTCTCTTCTCCAGGCTGAACAGCCCCAACTCTCTCAGCCTGTCTTCATAGCAGAGGTGCTCCAGCCCTTGGATCATCTTCGTGGCCCTCCTCTGGACCTGCTCCAGCAGCTCCATGTCCTTCTTGTGTTGGGGACTCCAGAGCTGAACACAGTATTCCAGATGGGAGTTAGGGCCTTCCTGGCCAGGAGAAGCCCTGGGGCTGCCATGCTGCTTTTAGTAACAAACCCCCGCGATCCTTTTGGAGGTCTTGGCAATGTGCCCTCCCAGTGGGAGAGGAAATAGGCTCCTGGAGGTGGTGTATCCTATGGATCCTTTCATTACAGGGGATTTTAGCTAGGATGATTTCTTGCCTGGGGGAACAAATGTTTACTCTTGAGTAGGAGAATTGCCTTACAACAAAGCTGTTTTACCAGATGCTGGTGTGCCATATCTCTCTGCGGCACTTGAATATATTCTCATAATGCTCATTTTTGCTGGAATAATCCAGCATCAGCTACGCTGACAATCCCACACAGAGCTATTTAGAGCAGCTAAGAGCTGGTTTGGGTCCCAGAGGAAACAGGCTCGTTCTTTTCCCCCTTTCCTCCTTCCTCCTCCGAGTTAACCCAGTGCTGACCTCCCCCTCTCCTCAGCCCTGCTGTGGTAGTGGTGCGATGGTACTCGCTGTCGTGCAAATGCAGAGTCCCAGGACATTCATCTCTGCCCCCCGTGCTGTTTCTGCTGGGCTTTGGCATGACCGTTCAGAGGGTGCATTAGTCCCTTCTCTCCAATTTTATGGTGCTGGAGCATGATTAGCTCTCAGCTAGTACAGGTCTCACCCTCCTCCTCTTTCCAAATGTAACTCAGTCATCAGGCTTCTTCCCAAGCATCTCGTATGAGCAGTTATTGGATCCCATTTCACTGTTGGAGTCTGGAAGCTGAACTCGCCACTGCCAGAGTGGAAAATAAGCCACCACACAGCTGCAGAAAGGCAATAATTGCACCAGAATGATTTTGGCTGGAATTAGTTGGGGTAAGCTGACAAACTCTCTGGGTACAATTATCACGCACTGGCTTCTGTGGGGTGTCCTGCCTGCAGGGAGCCACCAGCCTGTGGAGGCTTTCAGGCTCTTCCAGTTCTGCTGACATCCTCTGTCTCTCAGTTCAACTCATTTCTGTAACTAGTTCAAGTGCATGAAAAGACTGTTTCTCCTCTCTTCACAACCGATTTTGGCTACAACCAGTTTTTAGGCAAGTTTTAGCTTTGCCTTGATTCAAGCAGAGAGTTCTGGCAAGCACCCTTCATCACACCTACAGGGTGTGAAACTCCATCAGCGACGGGCATAGTATCCTTTTGGAACAGGGGGGAACCTGTGTCCAAAAGCTTTCTCCAGTGTCAACCATTTGCTTTCAAGAACATTTCTCTTTGTGCTACTTCCAGTCTGAACTGAAGATGAGGTTTAGCCTTTTTCAGATAATCATTCATGCTTCCTTTTCATTTGTTTAAATTACACTCATCCATCTTTTCCATCAATATGTTGCCTTACTTACCACAAAGATAATAAACTCCTGCACCCATAAACACTTTGGTCCATAACTTCTTTCACATAAATATGCTCATTAACTTTTCTACAGGATGACTTGCATGAGGAAGATGACATATGTGCTCACTGGTAGGAAGATAAGAGTCTGAGGTAACTGGATTAGCTGTAATAGAAAAATGGGTGAGCTGTGGGTATGGAATTCGCCCAGGACTGATTTGGAGCACAGAATATCAGAGCGCTGCAAATCTGATAGCAAATGATGCTTGTTTAGATGGCAGTTCAGGAGGCTTTGTAAGTGTATATCTAACACTGAATTTGTGTGTATCATCTATAGGATGTAGAGGGCCATACATTTGCATACAGTATTCTTTGATGAAAAGGGGCCCTGATGAATACATTTATTCAGGCTAAGAAAACTACAGAAATTTCATCACATTTCATAATACAGTAAATACAGCTGCCCCAAAAATCTGAAACAGCAATGTATTCTGCTTTCTTTCTCCTCCTTACCTTTAGCTCTCAAATCTGGAATGACTCCTGCTCCCTTCGTGCCATCCCATTGGCGTCAGCCAGAAGCACTGCTTGTAGGGAATCTTATGTGTTTAGTTACGTGAGAGGTTCCTCAGAGCTAGCTTGAAAAGAACGCTATTGACATTTAACCCAAGGAAGGACATTTAGAACCAGTTTTTAACAGAAGACTTAAATAATGTGATTGTCCCAGAAGGCTGGCTGCAGAAAGATAGAGCCAGGATAACTCACACATAGCATATACAGACCCGTGACTCATGCCCATCAATGAGACAAGGTGAACTTGCTCGGTTCTGTTGATCTGTGAGTACTGATAGTGCCTTGTGTTAAAATTTAAAGCCTCTGCTACATGGTCCATGTCCCTCTTCCCTCTCTCCAATAACTTGCTCCTGCACCAGCCTGTTGACAAAAAATTCACGTTTCCTACTGAATTCCTTCCTGAAGCAGAGATATTTATTTCCCGCAGTGGTCTCCAGGACCTGCATGTGGCTCATGGAGACCTGAAGTTTCATGTTCAACCTTGTCGATAGTGACCCAAGAGTCAGTTCTCTGGGGTCTCTCGACAGCTGAACTCAGGTGGCATTGCCATGACATCTGCCTGCTGCTGAGTTGCTGGTGATGGAACTGTTGTTTCCAAACCCTCTTTACCCTGTTTCACTTTCATTCAATTTATAGTTGTCTCTGATAGTTGAGATTAATGTGGATTTTATTTTATGAGTGAGCATGGAGTTCATTTGCAGGGTATTTATTGCTTCAGCCACATAGAGATAAATCACCTTCAGAAGAAAACGTCCTATTGCATGGAATGGGCTCAGTAGTGTCCAAACTCTTAAAAAGTTCCCACTTAATCTCTTCCTGTGATTAAGTCCTGTGAAACTAGAACTGAGCAGAAAAAGTGCGGTAAGCAATACACAGAACAGGCAATAGCACAACAATCCAGTTCATGCTGCCTCCCTCTTTCAGGGGTACTCACCCCTTACTTCTTCCCACAGGATTTTAAGCTCTTATTCTATGCTCAGTGGAGAAAAATATAACATGCCTACAGCCCTCTCTTGCATTTGTTCATATTCAACAAATTCATTTGTTTATATATTTACTTACATAGCTATATATCAATGCATTTGTTTAAAAAAAATCCGCTCACCTATAAATGGCTCTCCACATACAAGGTTCAAGATTTTCAAAGACAGCTAATGATTTTGAGCAGCATTGCTGAGTACTCAGCCTAAGACAACATTAACTTCAATGAGATTTTTGGGCTGTATCTCAAAACAGTGATGAGTTCAGTCACCAAAATGTTTTTGTGAGTATCATTTATGCCTTCTGTATTACACCAGGTCACTACCAGTCTGACTGCTTACATATTCAAATAATTTTCTGCCCAAGCACATATGAATCTACCCATTTCTCTATTTCAACATCACCTGTGACTTAGCTAGATGCGCATTGACATCTCAATCTGGCTAGAATTGACCATTTCAGACTTGCTTTATAGTGAAAACTTAATTTTATTCTCTATTATCAAGCAATCTATTCCTTGTGTTTGTGCTGTAGTTGGTTTTGGTGTTCATTTAGAAGTGTCAGAAACAAACGTGCCTTGTTACCTTGCTTAGCAAATGTAGGAAGAGACTCAGTTCTGGGTCATCCAGAATGGCAACTTTATTTGCTGCCTGCATGCTCATCTATGTATTTTGCTTCTGCACCTTGCAGTCTGTACTGATTGTGACATACTTTCATGCAAAAATAGTTGCTTTTACTGCATACATGTCATTCAACAACTCCATGAGGCTGTTCCTGTACTTATAAGACTTTCCATTAAAATGCTAAGTAAACACAAGTTCTCACATAAACTTAACGGATCGCTTGTATTTGTCAGCAGTTTACAATGGAGACTTATTTCTAAAATTCGTCATGTCTCCAATCCTGAGTATTGAAATATTGGAGAAAAAAACAGTGTTTATTCTCAGCCATTCATTCATTCAACTACTTTTGATGAATACCCCAAAATGTCATGTTTAATTTTGCTTTCAGCTGCTCACAGAAAACCTGCCTGTTCCAAGGGGACCTGTTTGATTAAATTAAGTAACCATTAGATGAGGAGGTTGTTTCACTGTGATTTAGCAAAGCAGAGCAGGCTGCTCCTGCAGCTCAGAAGAACAGGAATCAATCCCTTGCTTGCCCCAGCACCGTGCCCATTCATATCGCTGGGTATTTATGGACACCATACATGCTTGCAAAGAAGAGAACACTGTAACCTTATTGATCAATACATACGCATTTGAGATGTATATCATTTCAGCCTCTCTGTGCTCAGCAGAACAACTGGAGAAGTGTGCTAATTTACCAGACAGGACAAAGAGCTAAACACAGGGACTGACATGCATTGATAACATTCTTAGTCACATGGTTTAGTTTTAGATAGTCCTGCGAGGAGCAGGGAGCTGGACTAGATGATTCTTATGAGTCCCATCCAACTTGAGATATTTGATGATTCTATGACACATCCAAATCTCTGATGTGCTTCCAGTAAAAGTCAGGGGAGAAAGGCCCCCTTCTAAAATAAAACAAAGCAGAAAAGAGAACGAGTATGAGCTGAAGTGATAAATTATAGAGGACTTCATGTGGAGAAATCAAATAAATCTCTCCAAATATTTTTAGCATGCTCACTTTCCTTTCAGTAGCTCAACAGGAGGTTCAGTGGTCTCACCTGGCATCTTATTAATGCTGCACTGATTGGTGAGTGTGCAGGAATGGAGCAGTGCTGGTATCTTGGTTAATCACATCTTCTAGGAAATTGTGAAAATGACACAGGCGATACTTCACAAATGGCAAGCTGGGGCTTTGCAGCAAAAAAATAGATCTGTTTTCACACCAGGTGGCCAATAAATCCAGCAGTGTTATGGATCATAGCTATAAGACAGTTTTCAAACGTTCCCAACTGCATGTAGTATCTATCTTATTTGGGAGTCTGATCACAAACAATCTTTGCTGCAAATGAAAGATGGAGTTTCTCCTGCATTTGAGCTTGCTTACTTTCCTTTCATTCGTGGCCTTTACTTCAGCTCTTCTTTGGATCTTGATATTTCAGAAGATTATTTTCGATCAATATAATCCTTCTGCAGTGCCTAGTGATTTCCCTATTTTGAACTAAAAATCTCTTTCATAAGAAATTCCCTATAGAAATGTTTCATTTAGTCTTATGCACTACTTGGATTTTTCCTCAGGGATGGAATGTTATTTTTCCTTTTAATTCTCTTTAAACTGCTGACACTAATGCTCTCTATAAAACTTGTTGTGGGCCCTGCTTTGTATCTCATATATATATTTGGGATTAAGGAGAATTTATTATCACATGGTCTTAAAGCAGCTTTTTCATAAGTCTTGAGTACACTCTCTTGTCAGGTGAGTGCTGATTATATATCATAGGGAAAAAAAAGGTTTTAAAAATAGATCCAAGAGTAAGAAAAATCTGAAGGCTTGAGATGAACGGTTAGGAGAAACAAGACTGGGAGGAATTTGCAGCAAGAGAAAAATCTTAGCTTCCACGGAGGATGCTCAAGTGGATGAAGCTGTTTCTTCTGAACGGGAGAAACTGTGACCTAGGAGGTGACCCAGTACTGCTCGACACTGTGATGGCCAGACGAAATGGGGCACCTGAGCTCATCTCCCACCAAAATATAGGATTTGGAATCTGGGATTTTGATTCCATCAGATGCAGTTGGAGATAGTCACAGCAGAAACCAGAGTCACTTGCTCAGAGAGCTCAATGCACAGGAACATATACTGCATATATAAATATACATGATCTCTTGGAACATGTAGCAAGCTGAAAATCCACCCTTTGAATGAGGATCTTTTCAAACACCCCAAGTCAGACACCTAAATATGGAAACAACCCCAAACCCGATCTGTTTTGAAAGTGTTGGCCTGGCATTTCCACTGCTTTTGGAAGAGGTATGTAAATTCACAAAGAAATATTTCATGCCTTATACTTAAAGTGATTTCAAAGGCAGTCATTCATTGAAGAAAAGAAAAAGAAAGTATATTACTTCTCAGTGATCTCTAAAACATACAAGTAAAACAGAAGTCTTTGTGTTTTGCGAAGGGGAAAATATCAGAGGTTAAAGATACAGGTTGCAGAGAAAAATGCATTTTAGTGCAAAAAGAAAGGTTACTCTAAATATTGTCATCCTAAAATTGGTATTACTCACCATAAGCTTGGGAACTGTTCAGAATTTATAACCTTGATAACTTCAACTACAGCGAGATATATATAAGTGGATCAATTTTTAATATGTGTAACTGCAAATCTGACAGAGATAAACCCTTCAATGAATCACAGGCTCAACTTCTTGTTTGAAGTTAAGTCATTTCATTAGATTTGACTTCAAAAAAACACCTTGCCATGATTGAATGTTACAAATAAGGAACTATTCAAATTGCTCACTGAAACCCCATTATTTAAAATGTACTTTAAAAATAAGCAAATGTAAGCAAGCTATATACTTAATGGGTTACACATATCATTCCCAGGAGAGTATTTCACAGTGAGAACTATCACGTTAACTTGTCAGTGAGATCAAGTTGTACAAGCAGGAGCATAGAAGTTGGTGGTGGCAAGGCAGGTGGTATGTGACCTTGAGAATGACATTTCACCTCTGCATTGTTTTTTCACCTGTAAAATAGAGAGCAGGGGAAAAGTAATGGAGCTCTCCTGGGGTCTGCACTAAATTAATGTTTGTAAAACACTTTGAGGGTTGCAAATGGAAAAGGTGCCTGAGAAGTATTACAACTTTACTTATTTCTAATAATTTTTTCAAGCAGGGGTCAAATCCTCAGATTTGGCCTTTTTAGGTTGCTTCTGTGTTCAAAGAGATTGTAAATCTACCCTCATAGGGCAGCTCGCAGGAATCTCTGCACACTGTAAAGCTGCCTTTCTATTTATTTCTGCTGCAGTTTGGTTCATACAGAAATATCCAGCTCCTTTTTTACTTGAAAGTTAATAGAAGACATATGATGGAGGTAAAGAATTAAAATCTTTGTAAGAAAACCAGAGTTTCTCCATTCTTGCCTAAAGGAGCCTCCCATGGTATTCGTCATACTGGCTGCTCTAACCAGCACTTCAGCTCACTCATTCTGGCTGCATCGTAATAGCCCTAAATCATTAATTTCTATTGTTTCTTAACTCCTTGAACTAGCAATTGGCATTAATGACTTTAACACTGGCTATCTTCTTAGCTGACTATGATTCATGCATATACAACAACACTCAAAAGCATTAAACTTTTTTAACATGTCGCCCCTCCCAGCCTTGCAGGCTCCAGCTATAATTACCCCACTTTCCCATCAGCAAAATTTCCACCTTAAACGTTCTGTATCTCTGAAGTCAAATTACTGCACATGTCGTCTCTTCTAGTAATATATATAAAATCCAGTTCCACTTAAAAAAAATAACTCCAGAGCACTGTTTTATGTTTGCATTTATCCAAAATTTGAGGTCTGGAGCACACAAAAAAATGATTTTTTTATGTCACGAGAGATCAGACATTAATCTGAGTGTTCATGAAGCACTGATCAAAATTGTTGCAGGACAAGATTGTGGCACGAACAACATCCTGGTGAAAGGAGTACGGGTTCAATTGCCCCATGTGAGGTCTGTTGCCATGGGGCACAGTAACACTGAATCCTTGTCCTTCCCCTAGTTCCTCCTTACTGTAGTTAGAGGGGACCTGATGACCCTCTGGTGGGTCCTAGGCAGTCTAGGACATGGCCTGGTTGGGGAACATCTGTACCCCTTGCAGACTGATCAATTCTGATTCATATTCCCTTCCAAAAAAAAGGTACTGGTACATTATAAATAAAAATTTCTTCTGTGCTTGATTAGTGCTGGCTCTCATGAAACCCAGACTGCTGGGTCATATGCTTTGAGTCTGCCACCTCTTTTTTTCTTGCAGTCATAAAAAGCCTTTCAGAAAGGCAAATTTAATAGCAAAACATCATTGAAACATGGGCTAATTCCCATTGCGTAATTGTAACCTCTGTCTCTGGGATTTATTAGCTAGGATGACAGGCTTTGCATTTATTTATTCTTCCAGTGGCAGTGAGAACATCAGAGAGCAAAGGTCCCTAGGGGACTGCTCCATCTCATTCCTAATTGGTGTATTTAATAGTTTCTACCATAGGCCTCTTAAGGTTGAATGTGAACTGTGTCCTGTTAGCCAGAAACCACTGTTCAGCAAAGTGACAGTCAAATCTTTCTTTTAGAATGGTATTATTATTTTTAATATACTTGTCCTAAGGCTTTTGGGTGAGAAAAAAGGAAAAATAATTGCTTAGTACTGAGAGGTTCAGGCACAATTTAGGATCCATCCTTATCTATTAAAGTAGGATAATTTCTATATTGTATATGCAGGAGAATAACCAGAAATTAGATTTGCACTTAGAGAAACAAATAGCCTTTCTTTTATAATTGGTTCCTGCTTAGAGGAAACCTGTCATCACATTCTGTGTATGTGTTTCAGCCTAATCCAGCCTGGAAACACCTTAGTGATTGAATTCTCCTCCTGCAATACTTGGTCTCCAAGGGACTTCCTTACCCTGGCACTAAAACTAATCAGGCATGCCTTGTAGTCACAGAGATCAAAGCTTACTTCTCGTTCAGTGCATTGTCAGAATCCAAGAGGGTAAAGTTTTTTACGAGATTGTGATGTTTTGCTGTCAAGGATGCTGGCTTTTTGTTCCATTATTGAATATACACTGTAGAAGACCAAAGCAAGAGGCTTTAAGTCCTCAAAAGTTATCCAAACATTACCTGCCTGATGCTGCCCAACAAATAGCTAAGACTTAAAGTTCAAAATAAACATGACTTTCACCCATGTGTTTTACTGAAGGGTGATTTTCAAAAAGAAAAGAGAATGAAAGAAGCTTGTGCTTTTTTCTGCTTCTTTTTGATGGGCAAATCTCGTCAATCATCTATTTCCATCTTGTATCATTCACTGTCAAAGTCACATATCAAGCATGTGCCGACACTATCTCAGATATCGGCCTGGTTTTACTGAGTGTCTTCTTTACAGCTCACATCAAAGCTCTGTACAGCCCAAATTGCCAGCCTGAAAGACGCTTTGTGCTGGCTGGTATTTCCAGATATTCTCTGGAGGACAGAGGGTACACAAAGATAAGGGAAAGAAGGGACTGCATTAAGATGAGAGGAAAAAAAATTACAGACAATGATGAAAAACACAGGGTATTTAAGGTATGGTTCGAAAGTATAGTAAATCAGAACTATCGTGTATTCAGCATGACTTATTCCTCCTTTTGCCGTATATTCTATCACAGCAGTAAGCATCCAACTCATCACCTTCGTTCCCATTTTTATTGTATTGCCTTCTTTTGCCAGTACGTTGTGACAGATTTTGTAGTATATCTGAAACAGAAGGTCATGGTATAGATGTCTGACAAAGCAGAGAGGTCTTGTGGAAGGACCTGGTTATTAATTTTGAAGAAGAATGTGTGCGCACGGTAATCACAGCAGAACAAGCTGATGGCCTTAGGGAAAGAGGACATACTGAGGGCCAGACCTTGACTGTGGTAAGCATATAACCTCCATATAGATCAACAAGAGTTTTCTAATTAACTTCAAGGGGGAATGGGTTAGTCCTCAGTCTAGAAGGTCATAATTAAAGAATCTGTGCTAGTGCACAGCTGCTCTTTTGTGAGGGAACACACAAAGTAACCAGCTTTATATATATCCTCTTACTCCAGCTTCAAACATCACCTCTTACCCATCAAACACTCCAGAGAGACTGTATTGCAGCTTTGTGAAGAATATGAGACAACTGGTACACAAGCAAACTGTCCTGAGATATGTGCTTACATTAAAAAAAAAAAAGTATATCCTCTTGCCTTCTTCAGCTCCTGTCTATAAATCTTCTTTCCTTGGCAGAGTTATTAAGAACAACCAGCTGAAGCAGCACTGTTGTTAGCTGAGATTCTTGCTGTCCTATGAACCTGTCAGCCAAGCTAGAGGAGCAAGTATAGAGAATCAATAGTCTTTTTGGCAAAGTGAAAGAGCCAACATTGATTCTTCCAGCTCTGGCAGCTGCCTTTCACACTCTGTCCTTTGATGCGTGCTCAAGCCCTGTCTTAGGCATGTTGTGGTCCAGTTACAACCTTGTAGGTTGTTCAGCACAGGAGGAAGGAGAGTCCCACAGAACCACATCTTCCCTTACTCCCATGAGTTAAGGATTGGGTGAGTTTGACAAAACTTCAGACTTTCAGAGGGATAGATGGGACTGGGTGAAAAGGCTCCTCTCATTCCTTCCTGGGGAAACAGCTCTATCTCAGATGTCTGACCATCTGTCAGTGGTCTTATTTTGAGGAAAGGCCCTCAGCGGACTTCTGGAGAGGTCTTCTGTCATCATTTAATGTATCTGACTAGATAATACGATATGGTCCAGAACCATCATTAAATTAATAATTGTAGACCACAGCCTCAGGCTATGGTATAGACATACAAAAGGTTGCACTTGCAAAGAAGCCAGTTTGCTGAGATTTAACACGGGGAAAAAACAGAAAAACTGGTCTATCCACGCTATGATAATAAAATTTACAAGGCAAGAAGTCATGATATTGTTTCTTCTTTCTCCCTGTATGTTCTTATCACTGCTCCTTAAAACCAGTAAATAATACATTTGACTGATATTGTTTTGCAGACCTCTTGAGTATGTGCTTTTTTTCAGCTCAACTGTGTTTTGAAATGCTGTGTACCTCTGCAAGAACCCAGTCAGAGGTAGGTAGAGGGTTTATTTTGTAATGATTAGTCTTAATACTAAATGCCACCTCATAAAACAATCAGTCACAATTTGACTCCATTAAGCATTCTCTATTATACATCTTTAATTCATTAACCTTAGCAGTCGGCATGTTGCCACAATCAAATGCAACTTAGTCCATGTTGTGCAATGAGAGCTGAGGGCAGATCTCACACTGGGCTGTCCTCTAATGGACCTGAAGCCCCTGTTAAATGTAGTGATGCACTGTCCTAAATGCAGGCACCTAGTGAGGAGAGAGGATGTATGTGCTAGAGATGACGGGATATATGTTCAAGTGCTGAGCTGGGCACGCCCAGACCTTTAATCCCAGTTTCACCAAATACGCGACAAATTTTCTGAAGCCCAGACTGGTTCCACCCTTGAGCTACAGCTAAACTTGAATTCACCATGGGGCTCTTTCCATTTTGCTTACTTGGATGTTGTTCTCAGAGGAGGAGAGAACTGATATATAGGCTTTGCACAACATCTGCTGTACTTTTCAAACTGCAGATAATCAGTGGATAATGCAAAATGATATGATTTGCATCAGAAAGATAACTGAAAAGCTTCTTACAAATATTAGGGGGCATAATTTAGCCTTTTGATGTGAGAACAACAAAAGAATATTATGAGCAAGTTCTGCTTTGTGTAAAATGTGCTGGTAAAATAGCTGGAGCCAATGACGTCCTGCAGATCTCTGTCACCTTTTTTCACGTCGGCCTGCCTGTTGCCAGCTCCCAAAGGTCCTTGTCAAGCAACATGCAATACAATAAGCCCTGGACCCAGCTGTTTGGAAAGGGTAACTTCCTCAACTCAGGGAGTCGAAAGACCTGCTAAAGCCAAGCACTCTCTCTAGTGCTACAAAGGGAAGGAAAGCAATAAAAAGCACCCTGAGAAATTTCTTTTCAATATTATTATAGGTAAGAATAACTGGACTGCTCAAAGCTGTCATAAGCAATTTGTCTCGATGTTACAGACAACAGACCTGGTTTTGAAGGTAATGATTACATTGACTTCCCAGCAGAAGTTCAGTCAAATCTGTGGTTATACAGTTTCCTTCTAGACTGGACAATATGGCAATGCTGGTGTTATTTTAGAATGTTTTTGTGGGTATGAATTTACCAAATGCCTCCTAGTTGGGCTTCCCTTCAGCAGTCGTGTCAGTTCAGACTCCACCGGCAGGAACACTCTGTCTCAGCTGAACACGCCGGCTGGCTCCATTCCTGACTTTCTGCCTGGTTTGGTGAAAGTGAACACAACATGCCACAGCATTTAGGCTATGTCAATGGTTTTTAAGAGCCATCATTTCCAGTATTATCTATGCTCAGGAGATAGCATGGTGAGAGGAAAGTGCTGCATCTTGTAGGCTGTTGTGCGTTCAAGGAAGATCAAGTCAGTTACTGCCATGTGTGCAAACAAAAGAACAACACAACTTTCAGCTCTCTAAATCATGTTTTTAGTTTCAACTTCTGCACCTTCTCTACAGCCTATATTACAAGGGATCAGTGAGATTTCCACCAGCTATTGGTCTTTAAAGACAAAAGACTAATTCTGTTTAAAAAGGTAAAAAAGCATTTGTCTGTCTTAAAAAAAGCCAAAAATTTAAAGATGGTTGATTTTACAGATGAATATGGTAAGTCATAGGAATCAACAAACCCTTCTGATACCTAAGATACTCTTCCAGAACTCCAGATTTTTATCCAGCCTCTTGACAGCGTCGTTTTATTACTGCATGTGAATCAACATACTCTGCTAAAAGTGAGGCCCATTGCCTTTCCTGCTTAGTTCATATTTGACACTTATTTATTGACTTCATTCTGGTGCCTGGCCAGAGTTGTCCTTAGGATATCTCCTCAAAGTATTCTTTACCTTTTAATTGCATCAATTAATATTCCAAACTGCCTATCAGCTATCAAACTTTCAGCTGGAGACCGAACAATATTTTATTGCTAGTGATTTGCCCAATTCAGCCTATAAAACAGCAATCAGTGTTTTAATGACAAATAATGCAGATATTAATCATTGCAAATAATGGACCTAACTTGGACTTCACCTGCTTATTCAGAGTATTGCTGATTACGCCAGCACACACAAAATCAAACCCCCAGTCTTCTGGCACTGGAGACTGATGTTGCTTCCATGGAGCTGAGCCTACAGAGTCAGTAGATCTGGCTGCAAGTGTAACATCACTGAATGAAATGGCTCCTCCTGCTCTTGTCAAACTCAATGGGAAACACCTACTAAATCAACAGGATCAGGATCTGGCCAGCTGGGGGGTCTCTCTTTATAGAGAGACCACTTATTCTCCTGTTTCATGAATTTTGAACTCCTCAGGCTCCTCAGACTTTAAAGAAATTAGTCTGGATTTACAGCTGTGTAAATGAGAGGAGAATCAGATTCCAGAAAGAAAGAAAGAAAGGCCACTAAGTGGATTTCTTTAGGGGAGGTAAGAAAGTACAGACAGTGGTGTGTGGACTTTTTTTTTTTTTCCCCCAACAAATATTTATATACGTTCTATGGTTTCTTTTACTATTGGCTTTCAACTATACAACTCAACACTTTGGTCCCATGTGCTAAAAATATACCTGTTTTTAATATTCTGAGCACTGGCTTATAAAAACTTTTAAGTACAAAGCCCTAAATCAGTAACAAAAGCCCTTTCCTATCTCAAGAGGAATGACTGACGCATATGAAGACTTGAAAGTTGGCACAAACGTCTTTCTCAAGCATATAATGAAAATGTCTCTGTATAATGTATTGGGGACAGGAGGAAGCCAGGGGAGACCAAAGGTGCTGCTGTGGCTGGCCAGCTGCCCCTGCAGCAATCGTGCCACAGGAGTCCGGGTACAATTATCTGCTGGCTCTGACCGAATTAGGAGGCTTCCTCCATGGCTTGCATGGGAACCTTGTGCACAAAGAAAAACACCTTTTTTTTTTTCCCCCACCAGCCCTCTCTAGTGAACAACATAACATTTCTGAAAACAAATATATACCCTTGCATTTTTTTTTTTAGCAATAATCAGGGATAAAGTTTGCTTTCCAGGATAAACCTCTGTCGTGGTTTTAGGCTGATCGAGCAACTAAAACTCACACAGTCTCTCCTTCTCCAGTAAAGTGGAGAGGAGAGGGAAAAAAAACCAAAGGGACTGAGGGTTGAGACAAGAACAGAGGGAGCACCCACCAACCATGGTCCTGGGCAAACCAGACAGGGCTTTCTCAAAGCAAAAGAGTTTATTAATGATTACTTAGAAGGACAAAGGGAAACAAAAAAACCTGATTACTCGAGAGGACAGAAAGAAACAGAACCAGATCTTAAAACCGACACCTTCCCCCCCCACTTTCCTTTTCCTCCCGGCTCTACCTCCTCTCCCCAGCAGCACAGGGGGCAGGGACTGGGGGAGTGCAGGTCAGTTCATTCCGTGCTGTTACTGCTGCTTCTTTCTTAAAGGAGAAGGAGTCCTTACACCCTTTTTCCCTGCTCCAATGGATCCCCTACCCACGAGGAAAAATCCACAAACTTCTCCAGCGTGAGTCCAGCCCACTGGAAACAATCCTTCCCCACAGATTGCTCCGGTGTGGGCTGCACCACAGTCTCGGGTACTTAGGGAGCTGTAGCCACTCGCTCCGGCGTGGGTCGTCACGCAGACTCCAGATGCCTCTCTGCCTTGTCGTGCGTCCCAACACGACCATCCTCAGGCTCAGGCATCTTCTCCCCACGGGCTGCGAGTGGGTCGCTGCTCCACCGAGGCCGTCCTGGTTGCAGGGGGGCCGCCTGCTATCTCACCATCAGCCGCAGGGGAAACTCGGCTCCGGCACACCTCCTCCCGCTCCATCCTCACTGACCTGCTGTCGATGCGGCTGTTTCTCTCAGATCTCAGTCCTCTCCAGGTGAACTCAGCCCAGTGGGCACCCCGGGAGTGGGGTGCCCCCGAGTTCCCCAGCTGGGTCCGCTGCTACCATTCTCCGTGGGCGGCGCCAGCCCGACGCAGGCAGCTGCCCGGCCGGGAGCCAGGGAGCGGGGGCAGTGCCCTCCTCCCTTCTCTGCTTGATCCTGGGCAAAGCACCTTTTCCGGTTCCTTTGTCCTGACTTAAATAGAGCAATTCGCAGAGGGAATGGCAGTCTGATCTGGTGGCCAGAACTAAGCCTAACCTGGTTCCAAAACCGGGGAGGTCGCAGGGAGCAAAACCCCTCTCCTGCCACCAGCACCACCCCCCCCTCCACATCAAACCATGACAACATCCCTTCTTATTAGAATGAACTTATGAAAAAAGGGAATATAGGCCTTCCTACCTCAACCACCTTTTCTTTTCCTATACTTTTAAGAACAGACAGTAACAGAGAGCAAAGACTCATGGGCATACTGAGGCTGGGAAGCAAATGGTGTCTTTTTCATTTGTTGTTTCTTTCCATAACAGCTAAGATAATTTGTGCAAATCACTTCACCTCATAGTGCTTGTCCTCCCTATTTCTAGGCTAAGGATAATAACTCGTGCAGAAGAAATCATTAAGAAAAATACCAATGCCTGGTGGCAAGTATTGCCTGTCACTACCATAGTTCAATAAATTGCAGGCAAATCCTGACTTCTTTAATGGGCATGAGCTTAACTAGATACAAGGCGTGGGGGTTTCTTGCTCATTCATGCCTATAGTGCACACTGAGATATTATGAGGAGAATGCTCTTGAAATGTCAGGTCCCTCTGCTATCTTAGTACTTTATTTTATGTGCTTTGATGGTCCTTTGCCGACTTGTCTCAAGTAACACTGCAGCCTGACTGCAGTCCCAGAGCCCCTGCAAGGGAATTTAGAGCTTATTCAGAGCTTTCCTTTCTTGTAAGAGCTAATATGAGTAATATAGGCTGGACTGCAACTGATGGACCTTGACATGGCTTCTTTAATCACCAAGGGCCTGCACCAGCTTGCCCTGGTGACAAAACTAATTTCATTTACTTGGTAACAGCATGGTCTCTTCCTTGGGCTGTAACAGAGGTAAATACATAGCTCTGCTCCCAGTGAGCTGAAGCAGTATTGTGACCCCACAGGTTCACTAAACCATGGAGCAAAGTGTGAAACAAATTGGGGTTTGGGGTGGGGTTTTTTTTGGTTTGCTTGTTTTGTTCTATTTTGTTCCCCCACCCTGTCGTCCCCCTTGACTGGGGCATTGGTTTGGGACATGAGGCAACTGAGGTTGTAGTTGCTGTTCCAGTGAGTAATTAATAGCTATTTCTGAGTTGGGTTTTTTATTATTTATCAAAAAACATGATTTCATCAAAGCTAAGGAGTCTGATGAAAATTTACTGCTTTTGAGAAAGCCTGCACTGGTGAAATATGTTACTGAGTGTAATGAGAACAAATGCCTGAATGTCGAGCGTTTCAGAAACAGGTTTCCCAGCCAGAAGGAAGGCTATTTAACTTCGTTCACATCGGCAGCGGCCTTGGCAAACAGATATTACCTGGCAAGGTTACTGCTCCTGGTTCTGCTGAAATTTCTCAGGGATGGAGAAATGGGGTTGGGGGTGGTGGGACATGGGAAGAGACACATGGCAAATGCTTGCAGCAGTTTGAGGGCTTGCTCAGGTTATAGCAGAAAAGCTTTGGCAGTTCCATGAAACCAGCAGCAAGCAGGAGAGTGAAGACAGGCCCCCCTCGGGCTTCTGCTCTCTGTCCTTGGCCTGGAGATCCCCTGCTCGAGCACAGTTTGTGGCCAGACGTTGTGTCTTCTGCTTTACTCTGCATGCCTTGCCCTCTGCAGTGCTTAACAGGTCTTGTGGTCCCTGGGAGAAAATAACTTTCTATTTAATCTTGGAAATATTCCTACTTAATAAGTAGAAATACGTTTGGATACTTGGAAGATCTCTGACTAGCCCTCCTGCTCTGCTAGCTGCCTCCAACTGCAAACGCAAAGCCAGGTGCAATGCTCCCTTCTGCCTCATTGCTCAACTTGATGCATGCCAGCGGCCGGGCAACTGATGCTCTGGAAAGAGGGTCAGTGGAGACGCACCATGCCTCATGCAGGCCAGAATGTCTCTTGTCTGTCCCTTTTCTACTGTAACCACACATGCTCAAGGCCCTAACGAAGTCACAGCCACCTGCTGAAGGTCTTAATTTACTCACTGACTTGATGAAATGAGGGTGAAAAACACACATATGGATAGAGGAGATCTGAACAAGCTCCGTCCAAAGCTCTCTGACACGGTGTTTGAGGTGTCACTGCAGCTAGACTGGAAGCACGCTCATGCATACACATATCTGCGGGTGCATGGGAGAGCTCCGCAGTGCCCCAGGTGTGAGCTGAGCATCCTGACCCCGGGCTCTGCCCATGCTCTGCTCAGCCTCCTCCCCTGCGCGGGTCCAGGCGAGCCAGCCCACCGCACTCTGCTCCTGCAGTCCATATCTGCAAGGCAGAAATTGCTGAACGCTGCTTTGACTGCAGCTGGGCAGCTCCCAACTGGCAGGAGGATGGGTCTCAAAGTCCCCTTAGCTCCCTGCATGTAGACAAGAAAGTCATATGGCTGCATATGTCCCGTCATTGGCATTGGGAAGGTGTTTTGTGGTAAAGCTGAAGGTGATGAGGATTGAACTGTCAGGCTGCAAATTGACATAAGATGCAGGGGCATCACTTTGAGTCCAGGGAGGAACAGGTGGCACTTCTCACTGAAAAGTTCAAAAGTGGGATAAGCTAGCCTATAGTGCACTGTAGTCTTGTTTAGCTGGCACTATTTCTCTATAAATGGATAAACTAGGCAATTCTAGAGGCAATGGAGATCCTTTAAATTGGTTGTTTGCTTTTGCAGAGTAGCTTACCACTGTTTTATGGAATAAAAATGTGCTATTTGCAGCTGCTCTCAGTCAATGCTTCTGAAAGCTTCAATGGGATTATGTCTAGTGTCTGACTATTCCCACGAATTAATCAGGCTCCCTCTCCCCCCCAGTTTTTGTTCTGAAGTCGCTAAATATGTTTTAGTTTTACTTTGGGGAAACCTCTTTCTGGAGTTTATTTCTGTTCTTGTCATTTCATTTTGCAGCGTTGAGCACTGTTGAAATGATTCTTTCCCATGTTATTCCTGTGTGCTGTGCTTTTTAAATTATTCCATGCGGCTTCAGATTTGTTCAAGCAGAAAGGCTTAAAATCCCTGGCAAGAGGTGTTGTTATCAGGGGTAATCACCCCCCCACAGAGATGTGAAGTACAAGGTGTAAGTGAGTATCTGCGCTCCCAGAGGCAGTGTTAGCCAGCAACAGCCACACTCCGGGAGCCGTCTTAGAGGTATTGTGGAATGTCTTGTTTTTCCATGTAAATCCTTTAAAGAAATTAACATGATAGCTGGAAACTGCTGGCTGACGCTAAAATGTCTTGAAGACACAAAGATATATCTTTTAAGCACCTACCATCATGCCATGTTCCATTAGTCCATTATCATTTAATCATAGGCAAGGGGCAGTGGCAGGGAGGGAGCAGGCGGTTGTGAAAGGACTTTCTCCTGTAGAAAGGAGGCAACCAGAGTATGGACAGAGGGGCAAGCTGAGGCCACTACACTTTCAAAAGAGGCTGAAGGATCCCAGCATGCCTGCCCTGTAGTGTAGAGATACCCAAGGTGGCTTTAATCGCCTTGCTGGGACAAGCTTGCCACAGCTCAGACCTCTGCGCAAGCTGGTTTTGCTGCTGCTTTGCCAGCTTTTAGTGCCACTGCCACAGGAGATCTCCTGGCCTCATTCTCTTCACATCACAAGGCAGGCATCAGCCTCAACTACACAGGAGAGGCTTCATCTGGATCCATACACCTGTGAGATGGATAGTGGCACCTGAAATGCATGGTGACTGCAGTCTGCCTGGGTTTGAGATATGCATGTGTTTTGCTCAACATCTAGAAAAATGGCGCTCTCTTCTTCCCATCCTTCATCCTGGTGATGGGAAAAAGGGCATTGAAAGACACTGGGAAAGCTTGGATGTTGCTGGCTCAAAAGAAGAGCAATAGGACACATACAGGGATGGAGATCTGCTGTACTTAAGGTGACCTCTTCAAGCAAGTTGCAGAGGGAAGAAGACTAAACTATGGACAATGTGCCTTAGAGACTGTGTGCAAAATGCTCCAAAGCTGGGGTCTTCCAGGTGTAGACAGTGTCTGTGGGCTTGCACAGAACTCAATGTTTGGCACACCTGGTTGTGACTCATGATTTATGGCTGATAAAATTACAAGGGAAGGCATATTCTGCGATTCATGCACCAGGCTTCATCCATTGTGCTTATTCTTGCAAAACAGCTGGAAGCCATTCGTGATCGGAAGTGGTCTCGCCAACAGCAGTGTGTGTGGGCCCTGCTGATGCTGCTCTGGAGCTACTTTCTCCAGCCAGTTCTCCATCCGTGATCCCCCTGGCACTGGAGAGGACAGTACTGTCAGCTGTCCATCACCCACAACTATTTATCTGCATGATGGATTAGCTGCTGCACAGAGAGGACCAGAAGAAGGCGGTGAGGTGCCTGCTCCGGTGTCCCTGGCACAGCCTGCAGTGGGCTTTCCCCATTTTCCCTTTTCTGAAGCACCTCAGAACAGAGCTTGTGATCCCAGACCCGTGACTGGCAAGCCTGGCTGAGGCGGGAGCAGGGCTAGCATGCTGGGGACAGGGTCCTGGAGAGGAGGTGGCTCTGGGCTGGAGTGTACTGGTGCACTGGAGAAGCCACAGCAGATGTGAAGAGGCAATAGTGGGTCTGAATTGTCTGCAGTTGTCACAGCAGTAAGGTCTGGTGAGGGGCACGTTGAGCATCAAAAAAATTTTAGAGGCAGGGAGCTTGGCACCTGAGACTGAGCACGGATTAGGTGTTATAGATCTCCACCACCCCGTGCCACGGATGGGAGCACTGTTAGGCCAGTTTGGGGCTCATTGAACATCTGCAAATAGTTCTTTGTATACACCATGGCCATCCGAACTCCTCTGGACCAGGTGTCTCTTCTCCCTGGCTTGCTTTCATTTTTTTGGTCCTTTCCTTACTGGAGAGATGTCTGGATTGGGCCAGCTTCAAATGTAAAGGAGGCAGGAGGGAAGATCTCTGGGGTCATATAACCAATGATTAGAGCTTCTTGCACCAAATCAAACCTCTGCCACTGTCATCACAAGAAACTCCATGCATCTTTACAGGCTGCCATGGAGGAGATGAGTTTTATATCACAGAGAGCCCTGTGTCACAAGCCGGGAGCGCACATCACCCTATGTTCGTGGAGGGGCCCTTGTATTAACTAAAGGGAGATAAAGAAAACTTAGGTCTATGTATAAATAAGCACAGAATCTGTATATAGTGTGTAACTTTCTACCTTCACATGAGACTTCTCTGCACAGGACAGTTTTCTTGCCATGCAAGCCATAGAGCAGTCAGTGCCTGTCCAAGAGCTGTATGGGGGCATGTTAAGGTCCACGCCTGGAACAAGGAGGTGATGGAGCTGAAAGACTTATTTACATTAAAAAGTAGCCAGATGGGAAGCCTGTTGGAAGTAAGAGCCATTATTTGCTGTGAATCTCAGCAACTGATGTATCAGTACACACACCTCCTCATCCATACTTGCAAAAGCCTTCCCCCCCACCCCCTCATCTTCTGAAAAGCCCTCATATTATCTACATTATCTGCATTAAAGAGTCTGTCATCCCTTCCTCTGCTTACATAAGGTTGGTGGATGGATGAACGAAGGGGAGTAAGAGAAGCAGCTCAGCACCCCCTGCCCTGCTGCAGGGCTGAGACCCTTGGGGAGCTGCAGCACAGACTGGGGTGGGGGGCTCACATGCTGCGCCTCTGCCAGACTCCCCCCCAGCATGGCTGGGCAGCGGGGTCATTTGAGACCCTTTTGTGTCCCCGGGTTAATGCCTTGGGTGCTGCTCACTGCACCAAACCATCTGTCCTGGGGTGTCACCCCTGTGGAGTTCCCTGAAGTGGGAGCTGTTATTCTCTCGTAATGATAGTATGAACGGGCCCAGACTGATCCTGAATACCCTCCTAGTTGATGTGCAAAATGAAGAGCTCAAGATTATGCACTGAAAAATGGCATCTCTGTATTTAAATGAAGTAGGGTACATGAATTCATTATGATCTGAAAGCTCTTCAAGCACTGCCTAAGTAGGTACAATAGCCTCAGATGAGCCTCAGGACTAGTTGCTAATGCATGTATTTGAGAAAGTTTCCTTAGATTTTTCCCAGTGTCTACTTACAGCTGCAGAGCTCCAGCTTGTAAAGAGCATCCACGCAAAAGAAGGTGCACTAAAAGAAGCCAAAAGCTGTAAAAATATCTGCAGCCTAATTTAACTCTCAGCTGCGGGTCTGCAATTCTCAGGACTTCCCCTCCACTATGTAGACAGGAAACAGACTCTGCCTTGGTTTAGGCATTACTAGTGATAATGATTATAATAATGCTGTAGCAATAAGCAGACATTTTTATGTTGCAGAGAAAATAATAACCTTTCTATAGCATCATAATTTTGAAGCTTAAAATGTTCACTATGATCATGATTGCTATGATCATCTTCTCTGACTCCTTGTTTTTGTTTTTTGTTTTTTGTTTTTTTTATTATTAATAATTTAATAGAGAATTTTATCTTGCTGTGGTTTTTGATAAGGCTGCAGACACCAAGCCTGGCATTGCTGTTTCCTACAAGGAACCAGAATCAGACCCCAGTCTGTTGAGTATTTCTTTACTTACAGGTACATAGGAAACTAAGAGTGAGCCCTGTAGCTGTGACAAAGACATCTCCACCCCCTTGCTTGGTTGTGTGTGTTGTCTTTGTAAGTTTGTGCACAGATAACTTATATCCTCGTCTAATTTTTCATCTGAGCTAAGGAAGCATTTTCATCCTCTGCACCAGGCACACAGGTTCCTCCCCTTTCTCATGCAGGGTACAGGTTGCAGACTGCAACAGTTCACTGGATCTGCAAAACCTGGCTTCAGCTTTCCAAACTCTCATGGTAGCTATGGGGGTTTCAGTCCACTAGCGAGACAAGTCAGCGGCAGCATTAGCTCTCAAACCCTCCCAGAGAGTGAAACGTTTCCCACCACAAAAGGCCTGCACAAGGCACACTGGGAGTGGAATGAGCTATGTGCTATTGTCACCTGGCTGGCATGGGGACAGGTCCTGCCCTGTGGTCCTGTGGTGGGAGATGGGACCTGCACTGGGGCTCCAGCAGGTCTCCTCCAGCCAGCCATCCCTCCTGCTGTCACCAGCCTGTGCTGCGGACTGCCCTGGCATTGGGCACAGCCAAGCAAGATAGAAAGTGCAACTGCCCACCTGTGATCCCTCACATGTGATTTCTGACCCCAACCGAGCAAATCCTCAACTCCCCTCCCTTTGCTGGGTAAGTTCTTGGTCCCAGACCAACACCCCGGGAAGTGAAGTCCTTTCAAGTCCTCTTTTCAAGAGCAGCTCAGCTCACTGCACATCCCCAGACGCAGGCAGAGTGCATTTTAAAGACAGTCCTTCACTTCTAAGAGGAAAAGGTCACGAATATCAGTCACTCTCAAATTCAAAAGGCTGCTTCTTCCTAATCAGGGAAGTGAAATGTCTCTAGCTGTTTTCTGCAGCCAGTGTTTTGCTTTGACAGTGTCAAAGATGCTCAGTGTTATAGACACCCCACACCCCTAAATGAAAGGGGATCGCTGGCTGACCAACAGCCCCCACACCTTAGGACCAGGCATCTTACCATAAGTCCTGCTGAGCTGGACACCATGCTCATGTCCGCAGTGCAGTGCAAGTCACTGGAGATGAAAGACCAAGAGATGGGGGAATAAGGGACACACCTTGGGCCCTGTCCCTACCCACAATGTGAGCAGTCAATCACTGCTGCTCTGCTGGCAGGAGCTGAGCTGTCTCACTGGAGCGATACAAAGCGAGCGAGAAAGAGTCAGAGAGAAACCTTTGATCAGCAGCCAAGGGTCTCCCAAATAGTGTAGAGCAGATATTTAATTTTTCTACTTGCAGTGGATGTTTGCAAAGAATAAGTACTTGATGGACATGCTGTGCAACTGGATCAACTTCAAGTTTAAACTTTCGGCTCATCCAACAGTTTCTCAAAGTTCAGTCTCTCCCTCCTATGTTGTGAGGGAGTAACCACAGTTTTCGCTTTAGAGAGGACTTGGCTGTCTTGGAAAGATAGGGGTAAGCATAAGGGTAAAGCCTACTTATGCAACTAGGGTGCAACTCAGGAGACTCAGAAAAAGGGAGTTAGAGAAAAGATAGTTGTTTTCTGCTGCTCGGACTCCGAGTGTTGAGATCTTCCACAGAGCAGCTCAACTCAACCACTGAAGCTTGCTATTCCCTACCACCATGGGCCCATTCCCTGTTTCCAAGGGGCTTATTCTCTATTGGTCCAGCAGTGCCCTTAGAACAGGGTTTATCCCAGAGGGAATTAGGGAATAGATCTCTGTTGTTTCCTGGCTGGGGGGCAAAAGCAACTTCTCCCCTCTCAGGGACTGGCATGAGTCTTGGAGGAGCAGGCAATGTGCAGCCATGCATTGGAGATCTCACGAGCAGAAAACCAGGTGGATCTACCTCAGCAAGAGAAAGATTACACTGTCTCCTCGTGTATTATTAGTCATATTATTAGTATTGTTTTATATCTTGGAAAGAATAGGTGGAGCACTCAGCTGTGCCCAGAGGCAGCTTTCGTTTGCCTGACCATCCTTTGTTCAGCTCAAGGCAGCCGAGCAGGTCTCCCTGACCTTGACAGCATCATAGGGATCTGAATTTCACACAGATGAACTGATCGCACACAGCTGCTCCCATGTGTGAAGTGTGAGCCGTTTCTCTGCCCCACGCACTTTTTCCCTCTGCTGGGGCAGGGGCTAAGCTGGGCAGAGTCCGTGGTGGCCAAGTCTGTGGTCTAGCGCTGGAGCCATGGCAGCCTGTGTCCAGCCGAGAGCTTGTCCTGCTCCAACGACCTTTCTGTCTCTTCTAGCTACCACGGTTGATCTGGGATATTTCCAAGAGACCCAGGTGTTAAAATGTAAATTCTGAGCTGTGGGAACCTGCAAGTTGCCCTGAAAACGTTCCTGTCGGGGCCGCAGAGCAGCTGCCCTAAGCGGTGCATTCAGCTGCTAGCCGCTCTCTGGTGTGTCAGCTCACACCTGTACCGTGGCCAAACAGCTGCAGCGCGTGGGAAAGGCTGGCAGAGGGCTTGAACTCAGGCAGGAGGCAGCCATAGGGATATCATCCCTTAAGGCCACCTTGCCAGCATGATTGGTATCAGAGACTGATTGATTGATATCTCTAGACTGATTCTAGAGAAAGAGACCTTTTTGATCTAATATTAGCGTAACTAAATTAGGTAGGAAGTCAACTTGATCTTCTTCACCGGCATCTTTTGCAGATGTTGTAAATTTGTTGTGTATTTTGAGGCTGCAAATAAATTGTTTTACTTGTGTTTTACCTTAGGCAGGCTTGAACCAGATAACCCATGATAAACAGACAGTGAAAGGGACCTCCTGTCCAAGATGGTGATGACCCTTCACCAGGGCACCTTTACAAGTGTTTTAGCTCTGCCAGATGAAGGTCCCCAGAGTAGCCAAATGGCAGCAGGACATGACATCGCTTTTGCTGCATGAGGGAGAGGTGAACTGTTTTCACAAGAGTCAGGAGAAGAAGAAGTCTTTTCTGGGGTTTGCCCTAGATGCTGAGACCCCAAAGGCACCTAAGGGGTTTGCAGCAGTTTACCGTGGCCTGGGTTTCGTCTGAGAAAAAAGAGGTAACATACGTGGGAAGCTACTGCTACAGAAATTAAATGAGGGTAAGGCAGTAGCTGTGAGGATCTGGGCCAGGCTCCTCCTGCAATAGTGAGAGGAGGTCATCCCCTAACGTCCCACTAACACACATATCCAAGAGGTCTGAGAGGGCCCAGCAAGGCCTCGTGTGTGGTCTGGTGCCCCCGAGCAATGGCAGAGGGAGGTTGCTGGCAAGGGAAACACTCTCCTCCTGCCAACCACCGTTACATTTGTCTTCGCCGCTTAAGTCGGAGCCAACTGTTCCCTCCGCTGTCACGCTTCTCCCTCCTGGGCAACCAGTAGCCGTCTCCTTGGCACAAGATTTCCGACCGAGAGAATACAGCATCCCCTGGCATTCCCAGCTCCTAGACATCAAAACATTACTAAATTCAACAGACAAAACCAAGGACTCCAAGAGGGAAGAGGACTGTGCAGAGGGAAGGGGCCTCGCGAGACAGGTTGTACCCGAAAGGCAGCCCCTGCAGCTGTGTGCACAACAGGGGAATGCCACACGTGCTGCCCAGACCTGGGCAAGTCTGGGTGCTCGGCTGCATACAGGGTGTATGTATAGTGATCCAGGTGCAAATAGCATGGGCTGCATTGTTCTGTCATCACTGTCCAACAGCGTCCTTGGGGTAACGCTATTCCCCAGCACACCCAGAAACTCAGGGAACATGAGGGTGCTGCTGCCCTGCTCCCCTGAGGTGGCCAGCAGCCCCAGGACAGACTCCCATGGGTCTATGCTCCAGCAATGAGAGATTGAAATTGGTCCCAGTGCTTGCACCAGGGGCACAGAGGCATGAAAAAGAGATAAAGATGCTCTAACACCTTTCATCTCACCCCACTGGGCACTCCAAAACTGCAGCTGCACACCAGTATTTGACTGCTGTGCACACACAGGTAACTCAGTGTTTGGAGGGCTCTGGCAGAGACAGAAAACTTTGGTCATGTCTTCAGGGTGATCTTTGCTTACTGTCTGTTTTATCTATTACAAACTTTGGTTGCCAATCTGCATGGGTATAATCACTTTCTTTCCTTCATTTGGGAATAAGTGAATCACAAGTCAGTGAATGTGGACTTTCTGTGCTGAGCTTTTTGTTTGAGTGAAACTTTGCAGCGTCCTCAGTGAGATGTTATTGAACTTCTTGCATTTTCCAGGCACTTAAAGACACTGTGAGTTACAATGTAATTGAAAAATGAGCCTGTTTCTTAGAAATGAAGTGTAACCAATAGCCCCGGTCTGCTGACTTAATAGGGAAGCTTAACATCATTATATCTATATTAATAACAAGGCCAGTCAGCCATTAGCAAGAAGAGTTCATTCATTGCATCTCTCTGACGCTTTCCAGCTTGCTTTTTTCATGGTAAATGAGTGTTGCTTGTGCTCATTTTCTATTCAGATAATTCCCGTTATCAAGATAAACGTATGGGTGAGAGATCCTACTTTCCTCTACTTCTAAATAAGAGCTGTCAGCAAGATGATGATAGAAATAATATTAATCTATGACAGAGGAAAAGACAAAGAGAAAAAAGACCCCTAGAGAAAGCAGTCCTGGCACAGGGCAGCAGAGGAGGATCAGGACGAGCGACCTGGAGCCCTGACCCGGAGCTGTTCAAGCCTTTCTAGCAACTCCTCCAAGCTAAAAGAGACTCTCTAATGGACAGCAGCACTGAAGGGCCTGGGACACAGAGACAGCTGAACCCACTGGTAGATTATCCTGTTTAGCTTTCTAGCAAACTCCTAACGGAATCAATATTAGCCACATATATTCCCACTGGTCTTTCATTCTGCCCCACAATCTTGTTTTGAATAAACATCTCAGCATTTGAGAGACATGTCAGACAGCCTGGACGTATTTTATTGACCAAATGCACTTAATATAATCTGCTTGATACAACACTGTGAAGGATCTGTTCCCTTTTCCTCATCACCGGCAGATAATGTATACTCGGCAGGTTAGCTCGCCTACCTAAAAAAAACCCACAGGTCTGGTGGAGACTAGGTATTACCGCTTCAGTAAAGACATCAGTTTTGTGGTATATAATAATCTCCTCTCCTCCCCTCACAAACCTGCTCCGGGGTTAGCTGCTACTCTGTGGGCTGCAGGACTTCATCGTGCCTCCTCTTGCTCCATTCACCTGCTCCACGGGTACCAACCAGCCTTTGCTCGTAATCAGTCAATCCAGTTGTTTAATCAATTTTCCTAACTAAATTAAGCTCGGCTTGAGGCTTGATGCCTGTTTTAGACCTAAAGAATGATCTGTGTGTTCAAAAGCTTACCTGCTTTTTCCAGTTATATCAGTTGCACTGATAAAATTAATTTATACACCCTTTTGCCTTGCTTCCATCTGCCAGGAGCAGAACAGTGTGAAGTCTGGCAAATGGCAGTTTTTAAGGGAAAGCTATTTGGCTTCTGATGTGTAAAATGCAGATGCAACTAAACAAAGTGCAGCCTTCTTCCGCGTCAAATACACGGCAATCAGAACTTATTTTTTCTACAAGCCTTCCTGGAAATGGATTATCTAAATCTTCTGCCTGCAAATCAATATTCCCACTACTGAGCTATCTCTCCAGAGCCAACAAACATTCAGACTCTTAATGCTCACCACAGTTGCTAAACACGAGGCTGATATGGCTTTTGTACTGGTGATTAAGGCTGCCTGCACGCTGCAAACAGCATTTGTAAATATTTGTGAAAACCCCCAAATGCTGCTGGATTCTTCCACATTCCAGATCCATACACTAGTTCCTTTTTCAGATATTTCTAGAAAATTCCCCCCGTCTCCTTTGTAATTGTTGAAGAAATAGATTTTCGTGACTGAAGCTCAGCTCATATGGAAGACTAAAGCAAAGGACAATGAGGTCCTGGTATGTTAAGGCTTCTGTGTACTACAGTCGCAAAAATAATGCTGAGTGATTGATGGGGATGCTTGTGCATTAAAACACAAAAGCAATTTTAGAAAAAAAATGCCCTTCTGAATCTGTTCAATTTTCAATTGTTCAATTTGTTCAATTTAAAATTGTTTTACTGTGTTTATTAATATTTACTCATTTTTTGGTAACAGCTACTCCTGGGAAAGGCATTCACATAACAAAATTAGACTTAGTCCAGTGGTGACAGTAGGTGTTTAAAAGATTTTAAAAAGGCAGTGTTAAATTAAAAAAAACCCACCAACAGATAATACTACTGATCATTTTGTAGGGCCAGTTCATTTTTTTATCCTACAAAAGCTTTGTAAAAGGGGGATGTTTCAGTCAGAGCATTTTGACCACGTCTGCAATGACATTTTCAAACTCCACTTATTCCCTGTGCAGCTGGCGTGCTGCATTTGCTCCATGGTGGCTGGCTGCACTGGCCTGGATGTAATCTTGTTTGCACAGTCAGTCACACACAAAACCAAGAATTACTCTACTGTATGAACAGGGTATTCATTACTTGCTACATCCCATTTTAAAGGTTTCATTCATCCCATCAAGAAACAAAAATGACATGTGACTTAGCTGAACTGACATAAAATGAATTAACCCATTAGCTGGAACTTGGGTTACCTAAATAGTCCAAGAAATCATAACTGGATAATTAATGACTAATTCTTAGAAAGAAAAGGAGCTTTATTTTAGTCTCAAGGAGTTTCTGCCCAGTGTGCTTGCATAAAAATGAACTAAAGGAATAGACAGAAAAGATGGAAGAGCCTAATGCATCTGCATCAAGCCAGCGAGCTTGAAAGCAGTACTGCAGGTGGGGTCTTACAAGAGCAGAGTAGAGAGGGAGAATCACCTCCCTTGACCTGCTGGCCACAGTTCTTTTGATGCAGCACAGGATATAGTTGGCTTTCTGGGCTGTGAGTGCACATTCTCAGCTTATGTCCAGCTTTTCATCCACCAGTACCCCCAAGTCCTTCTCAGGGCTGGTCTCAATCCTTTCATCCCCAGCCTGTATTGATACTGAGGGTTGCCCCAACCCAGGTGCAGGACCTTGCACTTGGCCTTGTTGAACCTCATGAAGTTCACACGGGCCCACTTCTTGAGCTTGTCCAGGTCCCTCTGGATGGCATCTCATCCCTCAACCATATCACTCAGCGCGACGTAGCCTGCAAACTTGCTGAGGGTGCACTCAACCCCACTGTCTATGTAATTGATGAAGATATTAAACAGTACTGGTCCCCTGAAGGACACCACTCATCACCAATCTCCATCTGGACATTGAGCCATTGACCACTACCTTCTGGATGAGACCATCCAACCAATTCCTCATTCACTGAACAGTCCACCCATCAAATCCGTATCTCTCCATTTTAGAGAGAAAGATTTTGTGGGGGACCATGTCAAAGGCTTTACAGAAGTCCATGTAGACCATATCTGTAGCTCTTCTTTCACCCACTGATGTAGTCACTCAATCATAGAAGGCCACTACATTTTGGAACAATCTTCCTTGTCATAAATCCTTTTGCCAGCTTTGCCTTTAGATTGACATTGCAGAATGACAGTCTTTAATACGTTGTTGATTCCAAAAACAAACTATGTTAATAATAATAGCAAATCCCTACAAACTATAAGTAAATCAAATTCCTGAGGATCATGAGAAATTCCACGGAAAATAAAAATTCTGCTGAAAGAACATTTCCACGTGCAGACTGCTTTACCAAGCCTTGGCTACTTATGCTAGCAATCAACTCTAGTCTCTTCTCAATACTTCCATATCTGGAAGAATGGTTAATAACATTCCCTCTGTTCTGCCAGAGTCCTCAAAATCTTAAATTTTACAGGGAGATGCACATTGGTTCATTGATATTACTTATTTATTTCTCTTTTCTATCTTTTTAGCAAAAACTATACCATTGCATAGCCATTTCTCTTGCTCGAAACATTTGTTTCAAGATTCTGCCAAAGTCCAGCTGCAGAAAAAGACAAGTTTGTGAGAATGTATGTGTATTTGGAAGGAGATCTGACAGCTTGTAAGTTATCAAGGCTGAAAAGCTGACGATTGGGTTCTTATGTTTGAAATGAATATTGCTGGTTTCATTACCAAATAAATCTTTGGAAATGTTCTGGGAGTTGATGGGCTACTTCCTTTTGTGGACAATATTCCTCCTGTTTTCCTTGCCTTTCATTATTTATATCTGTCTGATACGGTACCTCTGACGTTGCTGGTAGCCATTTATTAGAAAATAGGGAAACATTACTTTCCATAATGGCTTTTTCGTGTTGCATATGGAAGAGTGCAAAATGACTGCTTTTTGGCTGGGAAAAAAGAAAAAAATTCACTATTGTCACAAATCACTGTCTGCATTTTACGATACTAAATATCTTGGAGCAGCTGCAGTCTAGTGTAGGGATTGCCCTTCTTCAGCAACACGAACGTGTCCTTAAACAGCTGGAGATAAACACATTCACAGCCTTACTGAGAACACACCATCGCATTTCCATTGCTAATGAGCAAAACATCTACAGCACTTTCTGTGTGAAATGAGCTTTACTGAAAGCTAAAGATACCAGCAACCAAGAAAAAAATATCACGTCAGGTGGGCAGCGACCTCCTGAAGGTATGGTGGCTCTTGCCCTTACACATTGGCAATCAAATTCATCCCTGAGATATCTCCATTAGACACACATGCTTACTTGCACCTACAACGAGAAGTTTTTCACACTCCTGGAGTTACAACACAGACGATTTTGAACCAGAAAAAGATGTAAGACTGTAAACAGCAGGGATACTACATGATACGGAGATGTTAGAATTATATAGTTGCTGTATGCAGATACCTTTAACTTTTTTTCTCTTGCTTGCTCAAGTTCTGGTTCCCGTGTTTACATGCCAACTTTTGTCCAAGACAGCATGAGACAGCACACAGTGCTGCATAACCATAGGCTGCACTTGACGTTTCTGCTATAGGATCAGGGCTCATGGCAGAGCCTGGATCCAAACACCTCTTAGAATCAACTGCGTGTCTCCCTCAGGCCACACACAGGCTCCTGCGGATGGCGGAGCTCCTGCTTTGGGCAGGGAAAGAGGAGACCACTTGGCCACAGCTGGGCTGCCAGCACGAGTAAGGCAGGCTGGGTTTGAGCCTCTAGGGATAGAGAAAGGACCCTGTGCCCACCTGCCCCAAATTTACTCTTTGTGCAGGAGTTAAGAAAGGAAGGAAAAGATGACTTGGACATCATTTTTCTCCCCTGATCCTAAGCTGCTTTGGTACAAAAAGCTCCTGAATTGGCTTTATTTTTCATTGGCTACAGTAATGTTGGTAGCAGCCAAAGAGCCTGCTGAGCAAATAATGATGGCTTCTACCACTTTCTTGCTCTGACAACCTCCTGTATGGAAAAAGGGCTGGCTGGCAGGGGTAGGACCAACATTGCTGAGTTGAGACCCCACAAGTAATTCTTACTAAAAAGAATTCAAAGAGGAGACATCTTTCTAGCTGTTTTTCCATGCCGAAGCAATACAAAACCACCCTCCACTCAGTTCCTTTTGTAAATGTAGCTGTGGTGTTTGAATCACTGAGATAGATGAAGTGACCCCACAGCCAAACTTTGGGCTACACAACTAACTCTCACAAATGTGGCCATTTTTCCTTTGCGGACACTGCAGCACTGGGGCTAACCATGCTCTCTGGGCTCTCCAGGTCAGCCGATGTAAGAAGATGCACCATTAACCTCCTCCCTTAACAACAAATTCCTCAATCCCTGCGCTATGCAATCAGCCTCCATGGAGATGTGCAACAGGGTGAGCTGAAATGAGGTGTCTGGGTGAAGACTTTGCTTTCTGTCTTGCGTCAAACTGCCCCTGGTGTCCCACTGCCCTGGAATACCCAGAGGAGGAGCGGCATCCCTCAGTGGAGAGGTGACAGGCTGATGGCACACTTTTTATTTGTGACGCTGTGAGCTAAAATGGGAGGTAATAAAGCTGTACCTGGATTTATATGAACAAGCCACCCATTGAAATGCTTCAGCATTTTCAAAAATCCTGATTAAAAAGTTGGACTTCACTTCTAGCTCCAAGCAGGCAAGGACTGCAAATAAGACATTGCCTCTCTCCTCTCACTCTTCTATTGGGAGAATTTTGCATAAATTAAAATTAATGTATTTTTTCAACTAGGTCAGTGGAATGTAAATGTTCTGTTCCAGGGAGGATTATACATCATAACTCAGTTAAGGGACACACAGCACAGATCAGTCCTGCTGCATTTATCAAAGCTGAGCTGTTTGGAGCAGAAAGCAACCAAAGTTTTCCTACCAAACACTTCATTGCAGTATCTGAAGGCTCATGGGGCTGAGGATGGATTTTTGTCTCGCTCCTGGGAAATCTCAAAATCTTTGGCTCTTGCCTATGTATCAAGTGTGTCCTCAAACGTGGTCATGAAATCTGTGTGAATAAAATAGGACACCAGAAACAGCCCCATCTCAGTGCTTTTTATCTCCAGCGGGAACATGTCTCCCCTGTGTTTGCAAACCAGGCAGAACAGCTTGAGGCTTAGCAGCAAGTTGAGAAAAATTGAATTTGTGCTGCCCCACAAACATGCAGCTTGGTTGTTCCTGCCACCAGGCCCACATCTGGCTGCTGCCAGCTGCGTGCTGCCCTCAACAACTGCCTACTTTGTTTATGCCTTAGGCCCCATAGTCAGCCCTGGATGCAGACACTGTGCTGCTGAACTAGTGCATCTGAACCCTTGATGGGGTTTGCAAACCAGTAAACAAGAAAGAATGTAGTTTTATGTCTTTCTCTCTGGCTTGGATTTTCTCCTGGGCCCCGGACCTGCAAGCACATACACACTCATGTGTACTGTGAAATGAACGACCACCCTGACTTCCAGCAACACCGGAGAGAGGTTTCAGAGGTAAGCTGGCATGTGGCTGTTTTCAGAACTGGACTGAGGCTTTTGTTTTGATAGGCTCAGTACTGCATATACTGGTGTAAGAAAAAATGATGTGACTGAGACCATAATACAACAGCAACTAAAACAAAATCTTCTCAAAAAAATAATGTATTTTTTCATGACGGATGACACTTTGAATTATGTTAGCTCCCTTTAGAGCAACCTCATCTTTTTTCTAAAAAAGCCTCATAAGTAAATCTTTCTGAATTGCAGACTTCCTTTTATGAGCATCAAAACAAAATTGTTATGAATGCAGAATAGCCCCAAACAAACTCAGAAATAGTAGGTGGAATGAAATGGGACTTTGTTTTTCGCATGGATCCAGTACACCCTTCCCTCGCCTCGCACTGCACAATCACATCTGGGATGTATTTTTCCATTCCTTCAGATAACAAATGCTCTAATGAATGAGATTAAAGGTCTCTCTACTCCAGTATCCCACCTCAGATAACAGCCTGTATGGATATTTAAGGAAGGACACAAGGAGAGGGGAAGTACACAATGATCTGTACCTGATATCCTCTTCTGGCTTTTGACAATCAACAGTTTCAGGGGTCCCGGAGCTACAGGTTGAAGGTGGATTTTTCAGCTTCATAATGGTCAAATATGGTGTGACTTTGTCTAAGTCTTTTTTAAGCTCATTTATACTTTGGCAACCAGTCCCATGGTTTAATGCATCATGCGGAAAATTCCTTCCTTATGGTTTAGACCGTACTGTATGATAATTCAATCTGTTACCCCTAATTCTTGCATTGGAGAAACACAAATTAACCTTGTCCTCTCTACCTGCTCCATGCCATTGGTGATTTTACACACTTACATCAAATCCCCTCAAGTAGTTTTCTTTCCAAGCTGAAAAGGTCTAATTTAGTCTTTCCTCATAAAGAAACTGTTCCAAAACTCTGACCATCCTTGCTACCTGTTCTATATCTTTTCTCATTCAGCAATTCCTACTATCCAATTTGCCTTTACACTGTTGCAGGGCAATACATGATGTTTTCAGAAAACCTCATACCTTAATTTCAGTTACCCAAGATCTTTCTTGAATGTTGCTATCTAGAGCCCGTCACTGCAGATGTATAAGTAGAGTTATTTTTTCCTTAAGTGCCTTACTTTGCACATGTCAATACTGAATTTCATCTGGCACTTCACTGTCAGTTGGTATTATAAGCTCCTTCTGCAACAGTCAGCTTTAGCTTTGATTATTATGAATAATTTTGTATCATCTGCAAACTTTGCCAGTATTCACCCACTTTGACATGCCAGGTACAGAGATGGTGAACAGCACCAATGGCAGTATAAGCCCTTGGGACACTCCTCTGGTAAATCTGCCTCCAGACCAGAGGAAATGTTGCTTTGTTTATTCTGTTATTCATATAGCCACCTATCACATTACTCACCTTTGTTCCTTGAGGTGGAGGCTGGTGTGAGCTCTGCATTCGTAGCTCAGCGATTTCATACTTGAGCTCTTTTAGCACATTTAGTTGAATGCCATCTCGTCCTTGTGGTTTGATCCGGGTCAATTTATCCAAGAGAGTCTGCTTTCCAGAGGCTGGCTGTGCTTCTCTTTGACCAAGGATGTTCCACCTCGTCATCAAAGCTCCAGCTCTGGGAATAATGCAGGTGTAAAGACTTGTTTATTGGGAAATGTCAACCTTTTGCATCTTTGAGCAAAACTAATCCCTAAAAGAAGGGCTTTGTACGCCTAGGTTAAGCTCTTAGACTGAGGGTGATTTCTCCACCAGCTCAGGCCTGGGGATTCCTTCAGTATTCAAGATGTAAGTTCTATCAGTTGCAACTGGAGAACTGTTTTAAATATATCGCATTGTAAACCTGGAGTGCTGGAATTAGCATTCTGTTGAGCACATAACACAGTGGAGTAATGTCTCTCTGAGAACTGTTGTCCAAAAAAAGGCAGGTCTGGGGAAATTACTGCTGCTAATCAAATGTTAATTTACTAGAGTCCATCTGAGTAAGTCTGTGTTGACATCTAAAGAGTTGCACATAAGCTTGTGCTTACGTGTTTCCCTGAACTGGGATCTATAGCAACACACATATATGGTTATACCTCTTCTTGTAGGTGGGAAGGAGACTCCTAGCAGGACAGCAAGCTGCTTTTTCACCCTTCTTTTTCCCGTTTACTTTCAGTGCAGGCAGCTCTATGGTCTACAGATCTTTTTCTGGTGAGCAGATGTAAAACTTAGCATCAGCCAGGCTGGCAAACTGGTAAGCCACTAGTCTCTTTTAGTTTACTTTGTGTCATCCCTCTGTGCTAGAACAAACAGCAATCGCTAAGTTGAGGATTGCCAAAGCTGAGCCAAAGTATTTCTTGTATGACTCTCTGCTGTTCTTGCGCTTGGATCCACAGTATACTTCATGAAGAAAATAATCCAAATTCTGACTAAGTATTTTGGGCATAGCCTCCTCAGTTATAAAAGCCTCATCAGATATAAAAGTCTATTAGATTTGGTTGCCAAGGTGCAAATCGCACCGCCAGTAATAGACATATAAGCTTTTATCAGAAAGAGCTTCAAATACTCATTCACTATGAGCCACTGATTACAGAATTTTGTAACTGAAGTGCTGCTTTAAAGCATGATGTATCTGGGTTAATTTCCATGGTCCCCATGCTGGATCAGCCCAGGCTCTCCAATAGCACTGTCTCTTATGTGGAGCTTTGCACATGCCTGGCAGCTTCATGCACAGATCTAGCTTGTGGAACAGTGACAGGCTTTCCTGTGTACCAGATCCACTGGAGGCAGAAAAAAAAGAAGACAAATGATAGACCTGGCATCAGACTTGCAAAAATTGGTTTGGCCACCCAACTTGGACTATATATTCTTGTTGCTATTTGTCGTAAACAAATGAAATATTCATTTTGTTTCTTTATTAACATTCTCTCTGCAAAACACAGATTGAAGACACTGTGTTAGGGGCGATAAACATTCTTTTTTTCTTTCTTTTTTTTTTTTTTTATTTCAGCACACTGATCTCCTGTTCTAAGCTTTTTACATTCTGCAGGAGGACATACCAAACCCTGCTGCCTCCCATCAACACCCATGTATAGAATCCCAGTGGACATAAACACTGTGATATTCCAGACAAGCGGAGTGCTAATCTGCTCCAAGTAACAAGCTCTTGCATTTTTAGTGGCAAACTTGTAGGGGAACCTAATTTGGCACCTGTAGAAATACATGCCCAGCTCTAATTTGGCTTCTGTGGGAGTAATGAGCCCAGAACTGCTGTAGTGAACACTTGAACTCCAGCAGAGACTGATTCTGATCACTGATGCTTCACTTAACATTTGTGATTTGTTCAATTTCTTCACTGCAACAGGTACTGCAGATCCCATTTTCCTCTGAAACTCTCCCTAATGCTTTCTGAATGCAGGATTGATGCCAAAGAGCTAGACTTGAGCACCTGGAAGGTGCTGAGCATGCACAGGCACCATGGAACTGAAGGGGCTTTCAGGCTGCTCACACTTTCGCTCAGGCACCTTCGAACCGTTTGCTTATGCGAGGGACTCCTGTACGCAGCAGCCTCAGTTGTTTGCCGGCAATAGCTTCTCCTACTGCGCACCGTTCAAGCAGCAGGACTGTGTCAGGAGAACACCTCCCACACGCGCTCCAGCATCACGGCGTAAAGGGTACGAAGAGGGTAAGAGTATTTCAGATTTGTTATAAATAACAACTGAAACTCTGATGTCGGATTTTCTGGCCGGAGTAACAGCATTGCTTTGGCTGCTGCTGCCCAGTCGGAGAGCAGCACTAGGGGGGTCACAGCAGACAGGAAAACAAACAGCGCGAACTTGAGCGCGCCGGGAGCGGAGCCGGGCCCAGGCGGGTCCCGCACTGCGCTCTAGCGGCTCCTGCGCGCCAGAGCCCGGCCTCGGGGCTCAGCCTCCCGCCTGCATCCAGCCTCCGGGGGCCGCGGACAACGGCAGGAGCACAGCAGCCGTGCGCACGCTGCTGGCGTGTCGATCTTGCTGTGAAACCAGGCCGGAAGTCAGCGCCCGCCTTCCCGAAAAGCCGCGATCCTGCCCTCCCCCGGCGCTGGGGCATGGGGCCGTGAGCGCGGCTCCCTCCCGAGCGCGGCGCCGGGAAAGGCGCACGGACACGCAGAGCGGAGGTAGGCAGCGCACAGGCGTTTTTCCCGGCCCACGGCCTCGTCAGCTGTGTTAGCGAGGCCCAAGAGCCGACTGCATCACGGCGAGAGGCAGAACCTGGGCCCAGCTCAGCCCCGAGGTGCCCAGCAGGAGGGTGCGCCTTTGGATACTGCCAGTGCAGTGAAGATGGCAGCAGCCAGCACTGCAGGGGAACACCCGTTTCTTCTCTCCGTGTGGTTGACCAGTGCCTCTCCCAGGGAAGTTTCTCCGTCCACCCACCTCTCAGAAAAGCAGGCCCAGCAAGGCTCCTTGTCCCCAGGTTGTTGGGCAAGTGCAGTGTGCTGTTCACATTTTGCAGCACCCACTTCCCAGGAACCCTTATAGGGGTTCCTGGGGGGACGCTTATCAGCAGCTGCAGCCCTCATCACCTTTCCACACTCCTTTGAAGCATAAGGACAACTTTATAGAAGAACATTTCCAAAACTGGGATGGAGGGATTATACTGAACTAGGGTACAGGCTGGTGCTACGTCCTCAAGTAACTGCTGCCTACAGCAAAGGTGGCTGAATTACCCAAACTATGAATAGTGCTAAAGTTATGAGTCAAGACAACAGACAGTGTAGAGAAGATTTAGAGGTCTCTCTAGAGTTTTTTTGCTAGGTCTTCTGCATGGATGATTCAGTCCAGCTAGGCTGGACACTGAGCCTTCATCCTAGCATCCCTCTGGAAGGGACACTTGGGGCTGGAAGAACTCCCTCGTAGCTCCCATATTGCAGACCAGCAGGAGAGTTTGAAGATCTGGTCTAAGAAGAGAGGTGTCATTCATCAGTTATTTCTAGCGGTCATTATAGGTTAGAAAGGGTTCGTGCTGGTTTGACAATAATCACTCATTTCTAACTGTGTTTCTCAACAGAGAGCAACTAAAATAGTAGTCAGAATTAGTTTTATTCTCTATATCAATGTTACATATGAAGCACCTCAAACAAGTGTGGGTCCAAGGACAATTTGTGCTGTGCAAACACTGAGAGGGACTGCAATTTCACAGAAACACAGCATGTTACAGTCACTGTGGCTCATCAATGCAAGGAGAGGAGAAAGGTCAAAGACAGCCCTCATGCTCAGACACTACTTTACCCTCCACAGGGATGGCAAAGGCGCTTTAAGCGAAGCTCAGCCTCTCTGAACTCCCCCTGTGCTGAGCTGATGCACCTGCAGGTCTGTGTATCAGGTGGTCAGCTCAGGTCTGGTGGTCACCCACCAGTCGAACCAAAGCTCTTGCCCTGCTCCACACTTCATGGGGTGTTTCAGCAGTGCTGGTGGTCAGATGCTGTGCCTGGAAATGCAACAAGAGAGGCAGGTGGAAGGAAATGTTAGTATAACCACCCACCGGTGCCTTGCTACATAGCTGCCCACCTGCAGCCTCATGGCCAGACCCTCGCAGAGGGCCAGCTCCAGGCAGTGCTGCCTGCAGCTACCTGCACTTTGTCCCACTGCCAAGGGCTGCCTGGCTGCAAGTGCAGCCCCAGCCGGACTAAGGGGCATGGCCTCTGCTAAGGAAATGCAGGTGCAGGAGTGACAGGAGTGTGTTTCTGGCTGCACCCAAGTTGGAGAGTCCGGCACTGATTTCACTGCAGAAACACCTGCACGGAGAAGCCCCTTCCAAGACAGTGAAGCAGGGAACAGGGCTGTGAGCCACATCAAAACATGGGCAGGAGGAGCACTGCCTTTCCACCCTGATATGGCTCTTCTGTACCATAGGCTCAAGATACAGGCTCATCTCCTGTCCAGAGCTCACTGTGCAGTTCTTTTTTTGGCAGCTGTTAAGAGAAGGTCTTCAGCTTTTCAGATGCTTATACTCATTTCTGTATTTTTTTAATCCTTTTTGCAGCACTATTTTTTGTCAATAGAAGCTCCGTTTAGCTTTTGGCACTGAAGTCATCATTGATCTTGAAATACTTAATTAGTCCAGATTTATTTAAAGAAACCTGTGTTTGGCCCTGCTGCTGCTTCCTGGGGCATACCTGCTATTTGGGGAGGCAGGATTTAAACCTCCAGAAAGACCAAACCAAGGCCAGGCTCATTTTTAAACATTATCTAATGTACCAGAAAGAGAGGCAGTGAAAGGCAGGATGGGCTTTGATCATGCGTAATTATGGAGTGTAATATTGGATACACAGATACAATATTGCCATGGGTGTTTTTTTCAGCCCAAGAAAAACAAAATTTTCCTTAAAGAAACAGCTGTGTCCTGCCTGCAACCTGCAGAAGAATGGCATTAGTCACGTGCAGTCCAACACGTAGCACAATTGTAAAGTTCACTCTGTGAGACTGACAGGAGCTATTCACATCGGCCCCCTCCGCCATCTGCCTGAATGGCAGGCTGGGGGGTAGCCGCGGCCCCCCCGCGCCGCCTCTGCGCGGCCTCGGCACTTACTGCCTGCTCAAAGTCTGTCCCCAAGTGCAGAAAATCGTGGATTGAAAGCAAAAAGAGGATGTCACTCAGGTCAAAGCAGATTGTCAAGAGGGAAAAAAAGGAGGGGGGAGAAGAGTCAAAGCTTCCTCTGGTGGGAGTGCCAGGTTGTTCTTCTCCTGGGAGCAGAAGTATTGGCTTCAACAAGTCGAGGAGGGAGAGCAAAGGGGACGACTGGACAGCACGAGTCCAGGGAGAAATCCCATATTGTCCCTCTTTCTTCCCTCCCTGAGCTCCAGGGCAGGACCAGGTTGCGTGAGGGTCAGTGCCAGGGCGAGATGTCCCTGCTGCTGTGTGCAGCGCCTGCGTGCTGGGGTGCAGGAAGGGATGCCAAGGGCTTTGGCTGCACCCCCGTGCACACACTGTCAGACATCTTTTGGGGGCTGGTTGCACAGACCACAGACCTGCAACCGTGGTCACCATTTGTCTGTCTGTGATGGCCTTCACATCCTTGGACTAGGAGCCGGGCTGCTATCTTTGCCCACACCAGTTTTCTCACAGATTAATTTCATCCTTAGAAATATTTATGAAGGTAACATAGAGGGGTGTTTTCCCTTTCATATGAACCTCTAGGTCCTGGGATGCGCAGGCTCACGTTCCAGGCTGGGGCGGGGCTCTGAGTCCAGAGGACAACCTGTTGGGAGGCCTGAACACCATCAGTGCCCCTCCTTTGAAGGTCAGACCAGATGGAGGTGGATTCATTTTCATCCTATGACCTGTTTCTCCTTCTCATTTCCAGACAGTGTGTCATGGTTTGATGTGGAGGGGGGGTGGTTCTGGTGGCAGGAGAGGGGTTTTGCTCCCTGCGACCTCCCCGGTTTTGGAACCGGGTTAGGCTTAGTTCTGGACACCAGATCAGACTGCCATCCCCCTCGGGATTGAGCCAATAGGGCGCCTCTGCGAATTGCCCTATTTAAGTCGGGACAAAGGAACCGGAAAAAGTGCTTCGCCCAGGATCGAGCAGAGAAGGGAGGAGGGCACTGCCCCCGCTCCCTGGCTCCCGGCCGGGCAGCTGCCTGCGTCGGGCCGGCGCCGTCAACGGAGAATGGCGGCGGCGGAGCCAGCTGGGGAACTTGGGGGCACCCCACTCCCGGGGTGCCCACTGGGCTGAGTTCACCTGGAGAGGACTGAGATCTGAGAGAAACAGCTGCATCGACACCAGGTCAGTGAGGATGGAGCGGGAGGAGGTTTGCCGGAGCCGAGTTTCCCCTGCGGCTGATGGTGAGATAGCAGGCGGCCCCCCTGCAACCAGGACGGCCTCGGTGGAGCAGCGACCCACTCGCAGCCCGTGGGGAGAAGATGCCTGAGCCTGAGGATGGTCGTGTTGGGGTGCACGACAAGGCGGAGAGGCATCTGGAGTCTGAGTGATGACCCACGCCGGGAGCGAGTGGCTACAGCTCCCTAAGTACCCGAGCTGTGGTGCAGCCCACACCGAGCATCTGTGGGGAGGATTGTTTCCAGTGGGCTGGACTCACGCTGGAGAAGTTTGTGGATTTTTCCTCGTGGGTAGGGGATCCATTGGAGCAGGGGAAAAGGGTGTAAGGACTCCTTCTCCTTAAGAAAGAGGCAGCAGTAACAGCACGGAATGAACTGACCTGCACTCCCCCAGTCCTGCCCCCTGTGCTGCTGGGAGGAGGAGGTAGAGCCGGGAGGAAAAGGAAAGGGGGGGGGGGGGGGGGGGGGGGGGAGGGGGGGGGGAAGGTGTCGGTTTTAAGATCTGGTTTTGTTTCTTTCTGTCCTCTCGAGTAATCGGTTTTTGTTTCCCTTTGTCCTTCTAAGTAATCATTAATAAACTGTTTTGCTTTGAGAAAAGCTCTGCCTGTTTTGCCCAGGACCATGGTTGGTGGGTGCTCCCTCTGTTCTTGTCTCAACCCTCAGTCCCTTTGGTTTTTTTCCTCTCCTCTCTACTTTACAGGAGAAGGAGAGACTGTGTGAGTTTTAGTTGCTGGATCAGCCTAAAACCACCACACAGTGACATCTTTCCTCATGGCAGAAGTACCTGCTATCAGTGCCTGAGGTGTGTGTCTCAGAGTTACTACAATCCTTTCCTCTCCCATTGCATTCAGCCCTAAGGTCATCCAGTTCTTGCAAGTGTGGTGTTAAATAACATCTTCCATTTTTATGCCATCAGCGCATCATTAACATCCCTACACTTCAGTCACTGTCAACAAGAAATCTAAAATTGGGACTCCTGAGAAAGAGTTTTAGAGGTCTTTCTCCATCCCAATACTTCCCTTCTCCAGGCCAATACTTCTGGTTTCACCGTGAGACATCATCACATCCCCTCAGGCTCCTGGCTCTCCTTAAAACCCTTGCTCTCTCTTTTTCTGAATGTGAAGGCAGAGCAGAGGCTTAGGAAACAGCAGGTGAGTGAAAAGATATCATGTAACTGAAATATCTTTGCTTTTAATCTGCCCTTAATGGGCAAAGAAATGGAACGATTTTTAAATTAATGGAGATATTGCCTAGTTTTAACACCAGTGGGGAAGAAATGAGGATAACAGTGCCTACCATACAGACGTGTACCTCACACAAACAGATATCCCAAATCAGGGAGGTCAAGAAGCCACTGAGAGTTGATTTCAGTTCAGGCCTGGCCCAGAAAGCATACCATGCAATATGCAGAGTTGTTATCCTGACAGCGGGGTGAACCCTCTGATAACACCTGTTGCTTAGGCTAGGATGGAGAAAAAGTTCTATTTTAGGGAAGGAAAAGGAATTTTGAGTAAAGTAGTATCAAAACAGTGACTTCTGTATCATCCCTGAACCCCTCAGCTGTTCACTGAGCTGCTCTTGCTTTACAGACCATCCACATAACAGCAGTGATTTGGGTGTTCATGCTGTTTGAACTGCTCAGGGGCACTTACGGCAGAGAGGTGTCTGCCCCATTTGATGGTGTGCATTGTGGTTGGTGCATCTGCTCGCATGGTCCAGGCCAGCCTGATACTGGAACACCTTTGCTAGATGGGGCCCTCAGCCTGGAAATAAGCTGTAGGAGGTTTTGGTGTAGAAGTGGCCAAAGATTGACATCACTTACAATGAGTGACACTTTAAAAAACATTTCCCAGGTACTTTTGTGTAAGAAAAATCTTTCTCTCTCCTTTGTTCAATCTTGAAGGAGATACTGCATGTTTAGGAGAGGTCTGGCTGCAATTTTAAAGTGAATGGATTTATTCTTGCGCTTTACTTAAAAAAAGGAGTTAGAAACTTCACATGCCAAAAATTCCCAAGGAGACAGCTGTCAGGGGGTGACATGGTCGGATATGAAGTGGCTCTCCAGCTGGTCCCTGTCTGCATGCTGGGAAGGCATGTGGAGACATTTTTTCAATTGCTGTACTAGTTTGACACGTTCACAGTGGAAAATGATGTATCATTCTTGAGCCTTTGGTTGGTGGACACTTCAAAGTGCATTGGATCCTCGGAGAGGAGTGCCCTATTGTTAATTGTTCCTTTCACATGTACATTGGGATGAACATGGCAAGAGCAGAGAGGAACAAAAGGGCTCCGGTGGTCTCTTAGAGAAAACCCTGTGCAGCTCAACCTGAGTCTGACCTTGAAAGGGTGAGTTGCTCTGGTTTTTAAATCTTGCTCGCTGCTTCATTCCCCTCTGACTCCCCGCCGTTACTCAGCTGCAGTGGAATGGGATGCCGGAGCAGCGAGTGCAGCGAGGCATGGGGAGCCCCTCCACTGCTGCTACATGGTGCCCAAGGAGATGCATCCTGGGCAAGTGTCCTTCCAGGAGAGGATGGGCATGGCTGGAGTCTGGGGGCTTGGAGAGGGCTTCTGCAATGGGTGTGTTGGAGTGGTGCTGGGTTTCCCTTATCCTTCAATAAGCAGGCGAGCCATATTGACCGTCCTCAACATAACTGGTCCACTAGCCTTCACGCTCAGAGCACAGCCCAGGGTAATTGAGCCCCTATGATTTGATATAGGGTTCCGTAATTCATGGCATGAGTTTCCCAGGCCTCTGGGGACGCAGTTTATTAACATCTTAAGGCAATCCTTCACTTCCAGGCACCTGTCTCATGTTTCTCTGTCTCTCCCTCTCACCTCCTTAGACAACCAAGTAGATCTATTAAGAGATTGCACTGTGCTATGTGGTGTCCAGGTTGAGTTCAAACACTCAAGTGCAGGAGGCAGTTGTTGCTACAAACAGAGATGTGATCCCTTGGCGTGCATCTCTTTCCATGAGCTAGACAAAACCTCTCCCTGTAGCCTCAGCTGCACAGAAAGATCTGTGTTGGGTCACAGAGAGGTCAGGCCCCGGCTAGCACATCCTGAAATAGATGCTCAGGCAGGTGATGGGAAATCGCCCCCATCAAATGAGCTAAACGGAGAAGATTGTGCACAGATTTGCATGCTGGCGTGAGGCAGATGACAGAGGCGGCAGGCAGGGCTAGCTGCCCCAGGTCTCCCAGGGAATGAACTGCTTCTGAAATAGAGACTGGAAGGAGAGAGGCACGTCTGCAGTGGCAAATCAGCCACTGTGTTACAGCCTGCTGTGGTGCAAAAGGATCTGTAGCACCTTCTGCTGCAGGATGTCCTGGCCCCGGGGTCTCCATAGACCTGAACACCTGAGCTGGGGGCTGGCACATGTGGCTTCGACCAGACCAGGAGAAACAACATGAATAGAGGTGGCAGCTCTGGGTGCGCCAGTAAGGGGACATTGAAGAGTCGTCTCTGAGGCCTCTGCCGAGAGTTTGGTGTAATGGCGCAGCCTGGATCTTGTCCTTCTCTGAGGGAAATGAGAGTAATAGAAATACAGTAAATAACCATAAAATGTAGCTGTTTTCAACCCTCAGTTCTCAGGCCTTTGATCCACGTAAGTAAGGTAGATTTTACTTGCAAAATGGCTTGGACTTCAACCCCTGCTTTCGTCAAGGCATGAGTGTGTTTGGTCCAGAGCCAGCAGCATCTCCATGACAGTGGGTACACATGTCCTGTGCCCCTCTCCACTCTTCCCATCTCCAGGGTGCTGTGGGCTAGAAAGCAGGAGCAGTGCAGCTCCAGCCATGGGAGGCAGCAGGTCCTGGGCTGGCACACAGGCTGTACCAGCTCTGTGTCCTCGGTGTGTCCAGCACACACCGAGGGCAGGCCTTCTGCTCTCCTCTTCCTCCAGCTCTCCTGCTATTAAGTTATTGCCACCCCTTAGGAACAAGCCTGCGAGAAGGCGGAGGGCTCACATAACTTGGGATCAGTAAAGGAAGCAGCTCAATTAGCATTTCACACGCCTTTTCTTCACTCTCTTCTTACCTTCCCTGCAGCGGGCATGCTTTCCCCTTAAAGGATTGTCCTGTTTCTGCTCCTTGCCAGCGTTGGCAGGGTGACAGTAGTCGAGTGTGCAAACTTGTGCTATTGTCCCCAGGCCAGAGGGAGTCATGGAGACCCACTAATATGACACAGGAAAATGTTTGCTGATGGCAATTCTATGGGCTTTGTCTAACTCTTTCTCCATCATGACGACTCGATTTAAGTCTCTAACTGTTTGACTACAGATGCAAGAGTACTATCCAACTCCATCCTTTTGTCCGGGTAGTTTGAATGGGTAATTCAGCTTTTGTGTAACTCAATTGAGGGGGCAACATAAAGACAAGATTCTTGAGCGCTCAAGCTCCCTTTCCATGGATATCTGCACATCTCTTTAGAGATTTGTTCCTTTCCTACCTTTTTCTGACATCATCCTCCCCTTAAAAAAAAAAAAAAAAAAAAAGGCTCTGATGGGGAACGGTTATAAGTAGGCTAGCCTGGTCCCCGTATTACATTGTCCTGTGTCAATGAAGCATGGTAAGTATCAGCCCCCAGAGAGCTTCGAGGAGTATGGAGAAAAGGGTGTCTAAACTTTCCTAACTCATCCTCAGCATTTGCGCTTTGGATTGTGTCATTTTTAAAAAGAAAGGCCTCTGTATGAGTGAAGAGGATAGGGGAGAATGGTAGAAATCACAGGGAAATGATTGTATTTATTAGCTGTCTTTCTGTGGCTGTCCCCATGGCGACAATTTGTGATGGCAAAGAATGCGAGGAGGGGAGGCTAATGCCTGATTGGGATGCTTTGTATTTGGCAAAGTGGCTTCTGATTGGGCTGGGAGAGCCCCGAACTCGCCAGAGTCGATATTCATTCAGCTTGCTCAAGTGCTTGCTAAACTGCATCCAAACACTGGCGGGCCCCGGCTGCCTCCGCCGAGGTTGGTGGTGTGTAACCTGCCTAACGAGATTAGCGGGGAAGGGGCTCTTCTCCGCAGCGACGCCGCAGCCGTCAGCACCAGCCAGAAAAGCTGCCGCGCGCCGGGTGAGTGTCCGTGCTTGCTTATAGGGAGGTGGGAGCAGCTGCCCCAGCTTCTTTTCACCTAAGCACTATCTAATAAGATTAGATGCTGGGTTGGTCATCGTTTGAGAGTCAGTCCCTGTGCCGGTGTGTGCTGGGGCAGCGGTGCGGGGTAGTGGGCTGCGGGTGTGCGGCAGCTCCGTTGGGAGTTTGCCGGCACGGAGGTGAGCTGACGGACAACTTATTTGCATGGCTGAGAATTTCGACATGTCCCCCTGCTTTCCCTCCATTTGCTTGGTACTGTTTGAACTGAGGCTTCCCGCTCATAAGTCTGCCTGTCGTGTTTTGCAGGTTTGCCAGGGTTTGTCCGGAGGTGGATTATAAACCTTTCATGGGAAACTCTGCACAGTGAGATGGCATCGGACAGCGAGGTAAAACCCTACTGAACTTCGTCACCTGGCCTCCAGCGACATCAAAGCGGCTCTGGATAAATCAGCTCCTTGTCGCCGGTCGGTGGACCACAGAAAATACTTGCAGAAGCAGCTCAAACGGTTTTCTCAGAAGTACTCGCGGATCCACGGTGCCTCCCCAGTAAACTCCCGGAGTGCGGCTGGCGCAGGGGCACAGAGGACTGGGGCCGTGGCCCCCAGGCCGACGCACCTGACTCCAGCCCCCATGGTGGGGCTGCCGCTGAGAAGGCACTGCAGACAGCCGAGGCAGAGGACGGCCTCGCCGGGGAACGGGTTTTGCAGGAGCAAAACCCTGAGGCCACCAGGCCAGACCAGGTGCCCATGAGGAAGCGACAGCTCCCTGCCTCCTTCTGGGAAGAGCCGCGGCCGGCCCAGACCCTGCCCACCAGAGCCTTTCCCACCAGCCCGGAGGGGCTCCCGGCCTCCGGAGACCCTCCTCCCTACGAGGGGAAGAAAAGCAAACGGAGCTCGGACAACGCCGGCACAGAGAGCCCTGCTGAGTCTGCCCCACGCGCTGGGGAGAAGGATCCCGCCGGGCTCCTCTCGGGCCGGGCGGGCGCCTGGACCTGCTGCCCCTTCCCCTGCCCCGGGCCAGGGGTGTACCAGCCGCCTGGCACACTGCCCCCATCACCCTTCCCGGGGCTGGGGCTGTGGAGGAAGAGTGCGGCCGCGCTGCCGGCAGAGGTGCCGCACTTCTGCAAGGAGGCTGACAGCACGGAGCAGAAGCTCTACAGGCCCGTGGTTTTGAAAACCCATCCCCACCAAGCCCACTGTCCCCCCCGCCGATTTTCAACGTTTTCGGCTATCTTTAGCCGGGGCGAATGTCAGAGTCGCGGTGAACAAGACAGCTCCCGAGGGTGAATTGAGACGCCTGGTCCAGCTGCCGGCAGTGCGGAGCGGCAGAGGGAAGGAGGCTGGCAATCGCATCATCTTTCTTGTGGGCGGGCTGGAGTGAAGTAGTAACTGTTGGGAATCTACTTGGGCTCCACTCTGCTCTCAGCACACAGGTGTATATCAGGAATAAGCCTTATGAAGCCGGTGGCACGGAGCATGAGGCAAACCAGAGGTCTTTCATCAATGGGCATTGTCTAAGCTGTGGCAAGTGGGGCTGCGGGCCATTCATAGCCATGCTCTTAACACCTAGGAGACCTCCTCCATGTGGGAACATCTTTCCAGGGTTGCCCTGTGGCAGCAGCAGCAAAATGAAATTAATTAAACCCATTCAAAGAGTTTTTGTACTTTAAAGTAATTCTGGAGAAGTCAAGATATTCAGGTCGCTTTCTTTTGCATGCAAGAGACTGGAAAGACAGTATTTAATGTAGAAATATGCTTGTGAATTGATTTAAGCTCTTCTTGTATGTAAATACTGAGAGAATTAAAAGAAAAAAATAAGGGAAGAAAGGACGTCATTTATTTGGCGATTGTGCAATGCAGTCTATTCTTGCCCCACTGGGTAGACACAGGTTTGGTTTGCAGTGGGTAGATACGAGGGCTGAAATCTCTACCTATTCAGAGTAACGTAAATCAAAAGTAATTCTTCTGCAGCTGGGAAATTAGCTGGTGTTAAGCTGATGCAAACAGAAGCAGGATGAATTTCAGCATCAGGAATTGTTGTGCATAAACAGAACAAATGTGAAATTGTATAATTATTTTAATACAAAACCGTAAAATAGATAAGAAAAAAACCTGTATAAAATCGTAAAATAGATAAAAGAAAAAGTGTATAGAATAGCCTGCCTTGATTTCTGGCTCACACACATATTTCAATTTGCCTGATTTTAAGATGCTATCAAATGATCTGCCTGGTATTTCCCCTACTATTTTAACAAATTGGTGTTAGAAAAGTTAATGGATTTTTAAAGTTAGATTTCTCTTAAACTCATGGAGAAAGTGGTGGTAAGGCACAGAACGCGATATCTGAAAGGTTTAATACTGCAGACCTATGTATCTATTCAGTTGTACTGGAGTAAATCACTGAGGTCAAGAGAAGTGTATTATAGGGGGCAGGGCAGGGGGAAGGGCCAGAGAATGGACACCTGTCATCTCCCAGGGCCTGAACTTGCTCTTGATGAAGCTGTTGGGATTTAATGGATTTTAATGAAAAGTGGCCTTGATCGGCTTGGTCTCTGGCTAGTATAGCTGCCTATGACTCTTGGTATCTCCATAAGGGGAAAAGCAGGCAATACTTCTTTCAAGTGCATTGCATTCATGAAAAAAATTATCATCTTAAGAAATTGTAGAGTATCATTTTGGATCTTCCGATGGGGCTTGGTGTTACATAACCAAGTCGCAACTTTCGTTAGGATATGAACTACTCTCAGGCTAAAAATAGCTCATTCTTTCCCCAGGCCTCATAGCATATCCCACCAATGTTTACTTTTATGGAAACAACAGCTGTAATGTGCTAGTCCAGCTGTCCAAAAGTAGGAAGCACCGGAGCTGCTTTCTCCCAGCTACCAGCGCTTAATATATGTATCAAGCCTGTAGACTACTCCTATGCGAGAGAGAGCAGGAAATGGCTTTGGTAGCACATACCTGCAACTACATGCGAGGTGCAAGGTGGTAAAGAGCTGATCTAAGGATTAAAGACATCAGGTTAGCTCTTGATCCAGAAGTGAAGATATAAATATGCTTAGATGTCTTTTCCTTTTTTGTCTTTTTGAAACAAAAAATCATGAGGATACTCCGTCTCTCTCCACAACAAAACTCTAACAGAGACCAGAGGCAGTACCCCTATTTAAGTTAATGGAAGGAGCACTATGGCTTTTAATTTGCAGAGCAGTAGAAAAGGAATTTTTTACAAGAAAATGGGGGCTCTTTCTCACACCAGTAGCTCTGTGTCACTGTTGTAATCCAGATGAAGCCAGATGCTGAACTCTGCCTCAGTGCTGGCAATGCAGAGCAGCCTCCTTGGCATTGCTGTGGATGTCCACGACCAAACGAACTAATGCGCTGGGTGTACATGATGGGGTTTTGGTGGCGCGGGAGCGGCTATGAAAATTGCCGCTGTAATTAGCTGCGAAAAGCTCCCCTGGCTCCAAAACTGGTGGGACCGGCCTCTGGCGAGGTTGGACCCACCTGTGGCCAGGTTGGACCCTCCATCCCCTCAGGCCAGGGCCGAGTCAGTTAGTGCCTCTGCCAATGTCCTATTTAAGATGGGGACAAAGGAGCCCTGATCGGGGGCTGGCTCTACACTGAAGAGGCGGGGAGGCGGGGGTCCCGGCTGCCCATGCTGGGCCGCCGCTACCTGACTGGAGATGGCCTCAGCGATGTGGCTTGGAGAGCTCTAAAGTGCCCTGCTCCCGGGGCACCCGCTGGGCAGAGTTCAGCCTGCCAGGACTGCTGAGGTTTATCGGGCCCAGCATGGCTGCAGCGGAGAGAGGACTGAGACCCAAGAGAAACAGCCATGCAGACACCAAGGACAGCAAAGATGGAGCGAGAGGAGGTGTGCCCGAGCTGGGATTCCCCTGCAGCCCGTGGTGAGATGGCTGCGGCCCCTCTGCTGCCTTGGGAGATTGACGATGGAGCAGAGATCCACCCGCAGTCCATGGAGAACCCCACGCTGGAACAGAGATGTCTGTGCCTGAAGGAGGTTGTAGAGAATGGTCTCCATTTGCTGCTGGAGGCTGATGGTGAGATGGAGAGGCATCTGAAGCCCGTGGAGAACCCCACGCTGGAGCAGGAGGCAGCTCCCTAAGAAGCCGTGACTCTGTGGGGAAGAAGCTCGTGCTGGAGCAATCTGATGGGTAAGGATTGCATCCTGCAGGAAGGACTCATGTTGGAGAAGTCCTGTGGACTGTCCCATGAGGAGGGGGTCCATTGGAGCAGGGGAAAAGAGAGTAAGGAGTCCTCCTCCTTTAGGAAAGGAGCAGCAGAAAAAGCGTGTGATGAACTGACCTGCAGCCCCCCATTCCCTGTCCCCCTGCACCACTGGAGGAGGAGGTAGAGCCAGGAAGAAGGGAGGGGTGGGAGGAAGGTGTTTTTAAGATCTGGCTTTGTTCCTTGTTATCCTCTCTGAATGAACCTTAAGGAATTACACTGATTTGTCCCAAGCTGAGTCCGTTTTGCCCGGGGCCGTGGTCAGTGGGTGATCCCCTCCTGTTCTTGTCTCAACCCTCAGGCCTTTTGTTACGTTTTTGTCACATTTTTGTCTTCTCCACCTCACTGAGGGGGAGAAGTGAGCTAGTGGCTGAGTGATGGCTGAGCTGCTGCTGGGCTGAACCACGACACAAAGGTATTGCAGTGACCGCTGTGTACAAATGTTCCTGCTTGAGCTGAGAAGGCAAATTTGAAAGTGCTGCGTATTGCAACAGAATATGGATTTATCTCAAAATTAAAATACTTGGCAAAAGTGGATAGCCTCTGTAGAAATTTTATTTCTGAAGAAATCCAGAGAAAGAAGAGAGTTAAGATCAAGTTTCTACTCTTCGGATATTAAATTCTTTGTTTTCTTTTCTTCTTTAAACTGTTTCTTATTTGAATGTATGTTGCTGTACATTTTCCATGTAGTAGAACAGTATGGTTTTAAGTTACTGTGACGGATTGAATCAGAGCATTCCAAATGACCTCCGACACACAGATATTTATGCACTTAAACATTTAAACTGACGTTATTTTTAAAATCCTTAAAATCCTTTGTGAATGGAACTTCCCTCCTCAGCCCAGGGCAGGTGGTGGCCCTTGCTGGGGCTCTGAACTGGAGCAGCAATGACAGAAGACAATCGTTAAGTATATTCGAAATCACTGAACGGGGATGTGCAAGACTTTCCAAAAGTTTTGCAAAGAATAGCAACTCTGCCTCCTCTCTAGCAATGCTTACTGTTCTCTCACCCCTGAGATTAACATCAAAATTATTAATTGTTCAAGCTTGGATTGATTCAGAGTTTTCCTGGCTATTTTGTGTATGGTTGTTCAATGTTGCTATTCAGGACAGCTGATAGCCTTCAGCCTCTACTTGTTTATTCATACTTTCTTTGAAAGATGGAAACATAACATTTGAGAGCTGCTGTTTACTACAACAATGCAAATTTAAACTGTTAAAAACCACAATAGCTTTTATAAATAATAGGAAGGGAGAGATAAATGAAAAAGCTTTCATACAAAATGAATAAAAAATCAAAAAAGTGCACAAGAACATCAAGTGAATTGCACATGTTGCAGTAAAAAAAAGTACAGTAACCTAGTCATGAAATATTCCTAGAAACATTTCACATAAAGTTGTATCTCTGAAGGGTTCTATCTATCACACTCAGTAAAAACAAGCCACTTTACCTTGCACTAGAACTACTGATCTGCTTACAAAGCCTAGTTTGTTTGGGTTTGGGGTATTCGTCTTTTCACAGTAACTTCTAGATCGATGCATTCAATGCACATGGAATTTGTGCAGATTCAGTATTGTGCACGAAATTCGTGTCAATGACTGGAGTGGAGAGGTAGTGGGCTCCGTTTCAGTGCAAATAAATGTAAACTGAATGTGTGAAGATTTGCTGTAAGGATCAAGCAGAAAAGGACTTAATAGCATTGTAATTACCAGATTCCCCTTCCAACAGACTCTCCTCTCCTCAGTCCCTGTGCACAGCGTGCCCTTATCCTTCCTGCAGTTGTGACATGTTACCACCAGACCAGTGCTCTCCAGCTCAGTTACTCTTCTGCTCAGGACAGATGGTTGAGAGCAACTGGGACATGGGTCTTCCGCTAGAGATGAAGGTCTCTTGGTTGAAAGAAGAAATGGGCTTTCCGTCATCTGCTCCACTCAAACCCGGTTTCAACTTCTCCAAGGACATAAAAAAAATTGCAACTCATGAGACTTTGCGTACGTGATAATGTTGGCTCAGAGGAAATTCACAGATAGTTTATGAAATCCCATCCCTGTGGTTATACATGCAGTTGGTGATTGTGAATCCTTCTGTCAGCCAGCGGTCTCCAGGCTGTCACTGCACACCTGAGCAGCACTTAAGTAAATGGTCTCCACCAAGCCATGTCTGTATCCGTCACCCTCTATGACTCTGTTACACTCATTTAATTTCAAGGAATTTTCTTCTGATTTCTATCAATGTGAGTAAGACCCAGACCTTTGCTGCTCAGCCCCCATAAAGTGAGAGATCCATGAACTCCGCAGGTGATTTTCTTTCTCTCAAGCTATTGCTTACTAATACAGGGCCTCATTGGCAAAACTGGTCTAAAGATTTCCTGTTCCACATCCCTTTCCCTCCACTCGGTATTTTTCCAACCTCAAGCAATTCCTTGTTCATGCTGCAGGAGACAAGGGGGCAGATCCTAAACTGGTAGTAATGGAAGTCACTGGATGAAATTTCAGCAGTTGAGGAATCTCACTTGACTTTCCAAAGCTCTGCAAGAAGATCACTGCTCAGTGTGAACTGAAATCTCTTTTGCATTTGGGAAGGGGCAGTTATGGACAGAGTGCACCTAACTGTAACCAGTTCTTCTGCTCACATCCTGTCCCACAAGTGCTAAACACGTTTCATGCAAACGATACAGAGTCTGAACTTCTGTGCCCAGATTAGACTTGTATGTGTGCAAACACACTTTTAGTCTTGTGTTAGGTATGAAACTCCACACAAATAAAACCTGGTGCAGTTCATTTTCCCTACTTAGATTTCTGATTCCATGGATGGTATGCAGGCCAACAAACAAAACCAGATCTTTCAGGTCTCTGGTGGAGAATCCAAACAAAACCATGGTGCACAGCTCCTTTGTCACCTAAGGTAAGAATGAGTGTGCTTCTAGCATAAGATCTGCAAAGACGTAGTTCCAAATTTAGACTCTTCCATCCTTACTTAGGTGCCTAGTCAGGGATCACGCACTCATCAAATCAGTGGTTCAGCAAGTCACACCTGTCAACTGAGCTGCAGCACTGCCAATAATTGTTCGTGGGCTTCTCGTCCCCCCCCAGCTGTGAGGGAATGTGACTTGTTAAAAACTTCAATAAAAGAATTTCACGGACAATTACAGCGGTTCAGCTGATAGATGGTAACTTGTTAAGCTTCCATAAATCAGTTGTGGATCGAGCTGTAAATAGGTGACCTAATTTTCAAAGAAGCTGAGATAATAACTTTCATCAGTGTCAAAGGAGCTAATAGGCACTTCAAATTTCCACAGTCAAGAAATTTAGGGCTAAATCCTAAGACTTTTATTCTGCTTCAGTAATATCTGACACCAAATGTGATCCCATTGGCTTAAGTGGAACTACACCTGGTGCAAGCAACTTGGCATTGTTTAGGCACCTGAATAAGGATTTGGAAGCCCATTTCTAGGTATTTGTTTTCATAAATATCAAAGTGTGACTTTCATAATTTTGAAATAATCTCTGTTTTCTTCCAGTGGTGGCATTGTTACAGCCACAGAGGTTCAAGGAGATAAGAGAGGCTGGGTTTTATAGGGACAAGATCTCCTAGTGGAGCAACAGATAAATTTGGTTTAGTGGTGTTGCCTCTCCCTGTGTACCTCACTTCTCTCCTCCACATTGCTTTCTGTTCATGCTCATCTAGGGCTTTATTCTGTTCTGACACCAGCTTCTTGACAAAGTAAAGCTACTGGTTACAGTGCAGTTACTACTAACTTACAGTAAAAAAAAAAAAAAAAAAAAGCTGAGGGTTTCTTTCAAATCCCCAGTCTAGGAATTCTCTCAAGTAGAATTTCATCTACTTCTTATTGCAAATGTAATACAACATGAACTGTATTTACTATGTGCAAATACATTTCTTACATCCTTTTTAAATAAACCTTCTCTTGCGTTTTAAAGGAATCAGTATTTCTGGATTTTAGTCTATTAAAAAGTTCTGAGCTTTGAATGTTCAGAAATCAAGTACTCTTTCTCAATCAGAAAGGTCCCAAAATTGAAAGCAAAAGTGTTAGCAAGAAGATGTCAAGTTATCAGAAATTAGCAACCAGCACACTTAGCAGAAATCCAAAAAACAGAACAGAACCTAAAATAAAAATCTCCGTCAGTGAAGGAAATGTGATTGTTTCCCCAAATATGTTGACTCTTGACAATTTCTGAATTGTGATCACAGCAAGGACGCTAAGCTCCACCACAACCCCAGGGTACCTTCGAATTCCTCACTGATACTTGCTTCATCACTATTCATTTTTCAGTGTTGGCTTTCATTTCTTGTTCTTTGCAGACCAAGCTCTGAGGTGAATCATATGTGTTTTCTCTTGGAAAACCTAAAAACAGTCTTATGTTTAGCTCTCTGTCTCTTCCATTTTCTTCTCACTCGTGCTTCAGAGGCAAATTTCTCTTAGATTAGTCATTGGAGTCTGCTAGAGCAAGCCAGCAGCAATTCCTCCCCACTGTGCACGATGTGCGCCCTTGCCATGCCGATGACGCTGCGTGCCATGCCGGGAAGCTGCTGCGTGTCCGGTGTGCCTGGGGTCACTGTGTGTAATCATGTTGTAAGTATCGAATCAGTCTGTCTGGGAGAGGCAAGGTGTCAAGAAGTTTAATGCGGTTTCCTTCCAACCAGGCTTCGTACCTTGAGGCGGCAAAGATGGGAAAGAGGGCGTGGGGGCTCTGAAAGACAGAGGCAGGTCAGAAACGTGAGCAGAACTGGTGAGGGACAGCTTGCCTTGACCAGGTCAGTGGCAAGAGGAAAATGGGAGAAGGACGAATGAAAAAAAGGGGCTTTCTGTGATGAAGGGAAAATGCATCTGGCATCGGTGGCAGCGCATCTGTTCCGAGGCATGACATAGGCAAGGAAGTAAGGCTGGAGGATGGGGTGCTGTGTCCCAGCTCAGCCTTGGCAATGGGCTTTCTAGGAAGATTTAAACAAGCCGGTTCACAGTATTCAGTCTTCCCACTAAAAATAAATGTAATGTGTACCAAATTTAGCTTGGTGCCAGAAAACTAATTCTGATAATGTCTATGAAAGACTTTGGATCCTGAAGGAAAGGATGTTTAGGAGAGCAGAATATTAGTAAAGGCTTTAAAGGCCACTGGTGCCTGCTGGGCTGCTGTGGAGATGGTCATGCTGCCCACCTGCCCTGATCTGAGGGCATCCCAGGTGCAGCCAAATGGGTCTTCCTGCATTGGCAATGCTCATTCCCAGCGGGTCAGATCCACAGCTGCTGCACATTTAACATCACAGAGTCAGTGATACCCCAGCAATTTCTAGTGCCCCATACCTGGTCCAAAATGTAATTCAGTCTCAATAGGGAAATCCTATCAAGTTTAAGGGATCATCTCCTAAGAGGAGATGATGACTGAGGTTTTGAATCCAATAGTGGGACTACTTATGCCAGATTCTCTGCTGGGTGACCATACCTGCTTTCTCTTTAATGACAGCCCAGTCTTCATAGCTGTCAATATGCTCCTTGAGCCGGGAGCAGAGCTGCACATTACCCACATAATCCAAGAGAACATCGATGATCGGCCCGGCCCAGCGACTTATCTCTGGAGTAGACACCATTTCACAAAACTTCAAGGAAAAACATATTGACTACAGTCAGTGGGACATGCATGCACCCATGGAAACCGCGATGATAGCAACAGCCCATCCTGCGTTGGTGGTCCCACCCTTCTACCAGCTGTGAGAGCAATTACCAGTTTCCCCTCAGAAAGCTTCAACCTAAAGCCCCTTTTTTTTTAGCAACTGAAGGCAGAATCCCCTCTTTACAACCACAGGAGGACACAAAACCTTGATGGAGTCCTAGCTGTGGAGCATGGAAAGGATGCTGAATTGTTGACAGGGTCTAAAGGTCCTACTTCCACAGAAATGGGAGTGCAGAGGACTGCTCACAGCTTTGCCCCAAGTCAGTAAAGGAGCTGCTGGAAGATCCATGCAGCCCAGGGCACTGTGACTCAGTGTGCTGGGTCCTGCTCCCTTGGGAGAGGCTCCATGGGCCAACTGTGCACAAGAAGGCTTAGGGAAAGAGGGAGATTCGACAGAGCACAGCACCTCCTACTTCTGGTGAATCCACCAGTATCTGCAGCTTTTGAGGACCAAACACCTCACTAGAAACAAGTCTGGGGAAAACTCTGAGGAGATGAATCCCAGGTAGTTTACCTCGCCCATGGGAGAACTATCCTGGGCCTAACACAGAGCAGAAGCGTCTTCCTTTCTCAGTCCTGGATCAGGCAAATCTTCTGTTGCCCCCAGCGTAAGCTGCAGAGTACTCAGAGCCGTTGAGTACAGAGGGCTCCTTAAGGAGATACCGAAGAACAGACTTCAGGACCTGACTTTAAGCAGTCTCCTTTCAAAAAAGTAGTGACTTCTCTTCCCACTTTAATCTAAATATATGAATTATACCAGACAGTTTCATCTAGCTCTGTTACAGTGCTGCATGTGATGAAGGTATCTGTGGACTTATCTGCATTTGAAAAGTCAGAAAACTTAAGATGAATTAAATCATGCTGTGTGGATAAGAACTCAGGCACATGGCCAAACCCAATTGAATGATGGTGGCTTAAGCACCATCCATCAGCTTAGTCACTGAGGCTGTCTGCAGGCACCCTCCAAGCCCACCCAAAACAGGAAAGAAAATGCACCAGCTTAAATCTCTTTCAGTTTAAGCTCCTGTAACTACATCACATTTGATTATACATGCATGAGCCCTAACTCAAAATGCATTAAACTCTTGCGTGGATACTCTTATTCAGAAATAAAATTATATTAGCTCACCTAGGAAAGAATAAAGCTGCAGAAAATTGTAAGGCCATTTTATTTAAGGTGAGAGCTTTCACAGATGCATTTACTACTTTCTGACTGTTTTTTTTTTTCACTGAGCATCACCATGTAACGTTTCCCAGGTAAATTAGATACAGTAATGTCAGGAGGATCTTAGCAGACAACTCACAGTTTCCTCTGTGGACCACTTATAGGAAGTTCAGTTTAGTATATCTGGTTGTCATTCTCCAGTGCGTATGCAATTGCACGCAGTTACCCACCCACAGGACAAGCAAACTGGGGATCTGCGCTACCGCCTCCAAGCAGCAACGCCACTTTTTCAGGGTTTAAATGAGGACACATGCATAGGGCAATAAAACACTGGATCTTACTGCTTTCCTCTTCACCAGAGACCTTGCCTGCCTTTTTCTCTCTTCCCTATTCACAGGCTCAGCCTACAAAACGTTTGCTGGAATAAAAATGTTCCAAATCATGTTGCAGGAAAAGCAGCACAGCAAAAGGAAGCAAAGTAATGCAAACTTGCAACTACAGGCAATGGGATTGACTCGGGGACAAAGTGACTCTGGGCCTGGGACATACTTTGCCTGCAGTCTCAGTAAGCCCCTGAATGCCCTCTCGCGGCAGTAGGATACTTCACTCCCTGCGTTCATGGTTTTGACACTGCAGTTCTGGAAATGTGAAGTGAGACAGCAACCATTTTTCTGCATTCACTTTCTTCAGGACACATAAATTTAGTAGCACCAGTAATGATTTATAGTTATGCCTTTTCAAATTCACTTCCAGTAGCTCATGGTCTTTACTGTATAAAGACTAATCATTCAGATTTATTATCCTTATGTAGTCTTATACAAGAAAATTAAAAAAGCACATTTCGTGTGGAGAAGGCTATAGCTTCATAAGATCCTCTATATTTCAGAATACCATATCACAACTACATTGTGAAGCTGCACCATACAAGCCTTACTTTTATTAGCCAAATTCCCACCAGTAAGAAGCAAATTTAAAATAATATTGGAGGGAAAGGATTGCTTTTTCTCTGTATGCATTTGTTGCCCACTGGTCTCTCTCCAGGCACAAATATAATTTTACACAGCTTTTGCTACCTCTGCCTCATGTGGTCCTACCTTTGAGGTGATTACTCTGTGAGCGACCTAATATTTTGTTAGACACTAAAAGTAGTTTTAGGTGAGATCCACAGGGAAATTGTGTAAGTAAGTAAAAAGAGAACTGTTTTTGAGTGGTTAGAATATCGTAGAGGACTACAGACAAATCCTATCTCCTCACCTTGGAATTCCAGCCTTCTGTTTGCTCTATAGGCTACCATGGTTCAAGCACTAGAGATGATACAGAATCACACAGAATCACAGAATGGCTAGGGCTGGAAGGGACCTTCAAAGGTCATCTAGTCCAATCCCCCTGCAAGGAACAGGGATATCTCCAACTAGATCAGGTTGCTCAGACATTTTATTAATTTCACTTTGACAAAAATGTGATGTCCTTGAGTAATTTTGCTATGACAAACACTCTCAAGAAGACAACAGCTCTGTTTGGGATAAGAGATTATTTGATGGACTCTTACAATCCTCTTTCTAAGATTTCTTTTTGTTTATTTGTTTCCCAGACATGTTACTGGAGAGTAAAGTCTTTTGGAAGACAGGACTTATAAAAAGGTCAAGATTTCATAGAATCTTTTAATGTTTTCCTTTATTCTTTCCACCATCAAGGAGCGTTTAGTTGTGATCATCTCTTTGGGCTAAAGGACACTTCCTTGTGAATCCCTCAAAACTACACTTAAACTAGATGAAAGCTGATTTGTTTCTTCCCTGATTCTTTGCAAAATAGAAAGACTGCTGTGCTGAGATTTCTTTGCTGTGTTGCATGTTGAAGCCCCTTTCCAGGGCAGCTTATCCAGTGGACTTGGAAATTGCAACTATTTACGTCATTAGTTGACCCTCACAAAGTGAAGAACTAGACAATTTTAATTTAACCAGGAGCTTAAATTCCATATCGGACAAAAGAAATCTTACAGGGCAAATAAAACAAGCAGGTTTCTACTGCCCATATGCTACCGCCCATATGCTACCGCCCATATGACACTGCCTGTCAAGAAAGCATGCTTCACTCCTGGCACCTCAGGTCCAGGGAAGAATATTGTAGATCCAATGACAAGGCTGTCAAGATGGCTATAATTCACTACAAATTCAAGCTAGGGCCACAGCAGCTGTTGCCTACCTTCCTGCTGTCATTGAACATGGACTTGGAACATTCACACTCTTATTGAGGTTATTTTTTGTCTGTAAATAAAGTAGGAATAAAGGCATCTTCTCTCACAGGAAAGTTGAGAGAAAAAATACATTAAAGTTGTCAAGATACATGGGTAGGAGACATCCTCAGAAGTACTGTAGATAGACTAGGCAGTGCTTACCTGGACTACGGCTGGCTCCTTGGACAGCTGAGGATCATTAAGTCTGTCCCGTCTATAATTTAACGCAGGATGTGGGCCGTTTCCATACTGACACTCAAAAACACGAACCTGCGTCACAACCTAAATCGAGGAGATACTTCAGCACGGAAGGTACTTCATTGAAAACATGATGGTAGCTGGAAATGAGGTGGGGTGGCTTGATATATAGGCATCAATGTTTGCTCCATGATCAAGGAGCAGTTTCATGGTCTTCAGGCAGCCGTGGCGGATGGAGATGAGTAATGGGTTGATGAGGTCAACATTGGGGTTGGCTCCGGCTTGCAGCAGGAGTTCCGTGGCATAGATGTTGTTGTTAAAACAGCAAAATAGAGGGGGGTGGTGCGTCTGTCCTCGTAAAGGCAGGACCGTTCGTTGGAGAGGGCAGTGTTGACATCATAGCCAGCGTCAATCAGCTCTTCCAGAATGTCATCATTGTTGCGTTCGGCCGCTAAGTGCAGGGGGCTAATGCCACTGCGCTTGACACGAGTGCGGCTGGTCACAGGGATCAGCATGGAGACAATCCTGCCAGGTGAAGAGTCAGCGAACAGCAGTGAGCTCTAGAGGATATAGGGGATCTATGACCACATGGCAAATCATAGCTGTATGGTTGTAATCATAACAGAGAGCCTGCTAACTTGGACACGGGAGCAACTCCCTCTGAGAGAAACCAGGGTGTGAACTTTAAACCTGTCAACAGCTCCCTATGCTCCTACCTTGCAAAAGATGTGTGTTGTGTGACCCCTCTTTCATGGAGGAACAAGATTTTTTGAAATTACCGCACAGTTTCTGTGAGGCAATGGCAGCTACAGGGGCAGTTACGATGCAAGAGACGACATGTTGGCACCTCATCTACCCTGTTGTAACTTTCCTAGATGCCACAGTCCAAATGGCAGACATCCAGCCAGGATCTCCCAGACATTCTACACCTTTATCATCACGCTGTGGATAGAACTGGAGGAACAGAAGCACGGCCTCTGACCTGAGGTGCCAGGAAAGAGGTTGTATCTCCCCACTTCCACTGGGATTGCTTTATTGCTCAGCAGAGAAGGGCACCAACACAAGGCATTAATATGTCGTGTGGGTCACAGCCACAGCAAGAGTCTTGAGACCAGAAAGGAGATGAAACCAAACCTTCCTCTGCAGGACTGATCTAGCATAAACTACATATTTGGTTTCCAGTTATTACCCTGGATTGATCCACATCCTGGAGGCCCTCATTATACAGCTTTTGGCTGTGGCAAATCCATGGGGCTATCAACGTTCATCCCAGATCATGGGGAGCCAAAAAGACAATTAGGAAAGGGGAGAAAAGAAATAAAAATATTTTCCAGGCTGGTTTCCATGCTTTAGCCCAGGGAGAAAAAAAGTACAGCCAAGTCCTAAACACCAGTAATCAGGGACTGCTATTGGAAAGTGTGATGTAGCCTTTAACACAGCAACATAAATCAAGCTGCTTTCATTATGTAATATGAAATTCAAATATATGATGTACAGGAGTCCTGCAGCCTCAAATCCATGATCATTTTTATGTCTCCATAAGTGTCATTGGAGCTGCATGACCAGCCCCATGGGTTAAACCCTCATTTCCCGCTCATGAAGTTGGGTGGCTTAGCCAAGGCATGAGATTGATTCTGTACATACAGACAAGTCACCTTAAGCTACTTCCAGAAAGAGACTACAAACCATACAACCTAAGTCTGTTTACTGTCTCAGGAGATGCCCATGCTCCCTATGTAAGGCCTGTGGAGATAAGGATATCTAAAAAAGGAATTTGTGGGAGCCAGCAAGCTATGCACATCTTCTCCTCTTCTTCTTCCTCCCATGCAGACTTCTCTGTCTAGCAGTCAACAGCTCTTCTAACACACAAACATGCAAAGCTCAGTTTCCTACTACCGTGTAGTGTGTCTCCTATAAAATGTTATGCATGAAGATATATGCATATCTTCATCTTGACTGCAATGGCTGGTCCCAACACTGGACCTTCAAACATATATTTACATAACAAACTAAGCCAAATATAAGAGCTAGTCTCAGGAAAACCTTTGTCTGTGATGCACTGAATGATCCTGTGAAAGGCTGAGCCTCCAATGCTCCCAGGAGCCGAAATGAGAGTTGAAGATGCATAACGCTTTACAGGATTATGTTCCTATTTACATGATGGACTGTTTGCTGTCTTCAAGTTACTTCTACATCTCAATTTAAACAAAAATGCTTTTAAAATTATGTAAATATCTTGGAAAATTAAGCACGAGTTTGTTTTTTTTTCCAAGCAGCCTCACTAATCTTCCAGCTCTGTGACGCTCACCAGGGAGCAGGAGGTTTGGGTGCTGGTGAGCTGGCAACTTCCCACCGTTAGCAAATGTTCTGTAAAAGCCATAATAACAAAAAGGGCACAGAGCACTGTGAGGACACCATGCCAAGTGCCAGCATTAGTCATCCCATGATCAACTGTTTTGAAGATTAAGGGTCTGTTTTGTTCTTTCCCTCTAGCATATGTGTTTCAGCCAGCTCTTCACATCTGAGTTAAAGAGGCACTGCATCATTTCTGTCTGCAAGGGAGATCTGAACCTCGCTGCAAGGGTGACACACTGAGGCTCTGTGTTCAAATGCTGCAGTGTCCCATACCTCAGTACACTCCCTGTAGCCCAGATTTGTTTGGGGAAGAAAAGCAGGAGGCATCAAATTTGTATCAGAGTTTAATTGTGTAGCTTGAACCTTCCTCAGCCTCCGAAGTGGGTTGGTTCAGTAATATGGTGTCTCCATCTCTGCAGTCTTTCCTGTCTGTCTAGAGGGAGAAGGCAGCTCAAGTGAAGGCGGCCAAGGCCAGACAAGCCATACCACATCCCACGTCTATCACAGGGCTGAGCTTCATGTAGAGTTTCAAAATAGTGCTGAGTTTTCCCTCATCCCTGACACCTGCTTCTGTGATTTCTATTAGAAATTATATGGAGGAGGAGGCAGAACATCCTTAGTATGAGTGTGCCAAGAGTTTATTGACTCGCATTTACTTAATAAATCTGCCTTCACTTCACAAAGTCTTCCCTTCTCAGCATCTTAGTTCCAAGGGGGAAGGAGTTAAATGACTGCTTGTGATTGTCCTACAGCTGATGAGGTGACCCTTATGAATTTCAGGTCAGTGTTGACAAGGTGTCATTTAAAATAAACAAACACCAAGCAACGAGAGTTGACAGTTGAGTCTTGGGACCACATTCTTGGCTTTTTGATGGTAGGGAGCCTTCGTGCTCTGGCAGAAAGTTGAAGCGTGGAATTCCTGCAGAATTACGTATTAAATCTGCAGGAATACAAAGCGAGGTCACCGTGAAGGGTGTTATTTTACTGAATACCGAAGGAATTAAGAATAGTCGGCCAATTGGGCTAAAGCTTTGCCATTTAGATAAATATTTATAAGAGAAGATCTTATTCTTTTTTCTTTCGTTGCACTTAGTTTACAGCAGTTGTGCACAAAGTTTTGTGCTCGGTCTTTTACAAGGCAAGGAACTCGAGTTTGGGCTGAATTCTGGTCTCATTTATGCTGCAGGTTGTTGGGAATAAGAGATGTGAGGTCTGAATCAGGCCTTTTCTTTCATAACATGGGGATGGACTCAGGTTGCAGAGTTTGCATGTAAATTTCTTTTCAGGTCGCAGTGTGAAGCTATAGAGGGGAGGAAAAGATTCAGAGAGCTGGTCCAGACTCTATGTATAAATTGGATTCAGACCAACTTACTGTACTTTCTTTTCAGATGAACTTTTTTGAAAGTGAGCAACTGGAGCTGGGTTCTGTCTCTGGCACATTTCTCATCTAAAATGCGTTTGTTTTCAAGAAAATGTCTTGGTAACTCAAACCTCAGAGAAAATTGTGAATCGTGCCGGCTTTAGTCTATGCAGGGTATTTATGTACATGCTGTAAGTGTATAAACCCATTACATAAACTCGCACTGAGCTGCCCTCTAGAATACACAGCTTGCACAAAAAAGCAGACCTCCAACTACAGAAAATTAATATCCTCAGGTCTATCAAAGTGATATGAGAAGCTTAACTGGGCTTCCCAAGCAGACCTAAACACTAGGATAAAAGATATTATGGGAAGGTGTAGTGGTGTCAAAATTTTCATTCCTCAGACATTGTGAAATATATAAGAATCTGTTGTAGCACTTGTTTGCAAAGATAGCTTTACTATCCAGAAACAGTCTTTGCAATTGGATATACTCTCTCCTTTGACTGTTGCTGAAAAGATTTTGATAGAAACTGTGATAGCTAGAAGAGCCCACAATAGTCACCAAAAGGGTCTGTCGCTGCAAGATATGACTGTGTTTTGCAAAGATAGCCGAGCCACTCACCCTTCCAGCAGCATGGGGTTAAATGCAGGAGCTAAAACTTGCTCTAGGATCGATCAGAAGTAAATGCTAAGGAGTTCAGGCTCAGAAGCATGCTGCAATGTCCCAGCTCTTGAAGGAGCTAGATAAACACTATTTACATGACAGTGCAACAATCCCAGCCCTGGACAGCATCTTCTAAAATGATATCCTTTATCACAGGCTGTAGAGCTTCTCCTCCTCATCCAAACACCTTTACTTCAGAAGACTGCTAAATCTACCCAATTCCTGGTTATTTTTTCCGTTAGTTACTTTTCTCACTGTTTGAAGAATGTGCTCAGCTCTATCCCAAACACATTGCATTTCAGAAACAAACCACTGGATCATTTTATGCATTTGTCTTTTACATTTAAGAGTCATTTAATCGCTCACTAATAAAGTATATTTTCCAGACTGTGCGTAATTCTTCTACTTCTTTTCTGAAGCCTTTCCAATTTCCTGAAAGGTTTCTGAGAGGGAAGATACCAGAACTGGACACCATATTCTAGCAGCAATCTCACTAATGCCCTAGAGATTCACTTAACCACTTCCCGCTGTCAGCATCTGAATTATTGTTAATAAAACCTGAACACACCAGAGATGAATGCAGCATGTGCTGCTTGTGCAGAAGAATCACAATGGGCTCACATGGAAAAATTATTGCAAACTATGCTGCAATAGCTATTGAAGACTAACCCTCCCTCCTCCCAACACACACAGATGCTTTTTTATTCCATCTCAAGCATATTTTATGGAGCTCAGTTTAATCCACGTCCAAGATACAGGAGGTTATTTAGCTGTAATAGGTGATATCTTGGCAAAGCTAAAGGGATCTTGCACCCCACGTTCCTGCTCACCACACCCCAACCCATCCCATCCCAACCCACAAACACACTCTTTAGATTATAATTTCCAACCAGAGCTCTGCAAGCAGAAAGCCCAGTTCTCAACTGGCAGCTCCCTTGCTCACAATGCTCAGAATTAGATCTGGGGCACTACGCTCTTCTTTTCATAAGGACTTTGGATTCTTGCCTAAAAGATGAAACTATGAAATGAACTAAAACTTACTCGCAAATCCCTTTTTGGCTGCTATGTGAAGAGGTAACAAGCCATCCTTATTGGCTTTGTTAGCGTCTGCTCCTTGGGACAAAAGAAACTCCACAATAGGTACGTGTCCGTTTTTACAGGCTTCATAAAGAGCAGAGGCGTTATCACTGGCTTGAGTATTTATATCAGCACCTGGGAAGGAAAAATATCTTTGTAGCACCAAAAGGTTAAAATCAGGTGGAAACAACATACTTTCAATGAACACATAAGTCTCCATGACACTGGAGCTACAAATGTGCTGGAAGGGGATGTGAATGAGGTCATATCAGAGCAAAATGAAAAGGTGATACAGGCATATCAGTTATATATAGTTATATCAGATCTGCACTGTTTTTTACTGTGATCTGAATATTGTGAGGGAGTGTTTAGCATGGGTTGCAACCTTAGCTGCCAGTCCTGAATCCAAGCTCCATTTAGCTGTATCTCAAAGACAAAAACTTTAAAACCTGCTGTTCTTTATATAACATGGCCTTTTCTTTGGACATAATAATTCCATTATTATTTATATGTTACACTATGTATATACACTACTCTGAAACAGGAGTTTGGACCAGATGATCTCAATAGGTGCTCTCCAAAATGCTTTAATTATGTATTTATTACACATATTTATTTATACATATTATTTCTACTTTATATCTTCATACTTCAAATACATTTATACTATATTTTCATTTTAGTACATATCCAGGCTGAAATAGGGCTCTCTAACATGACATCTGCAAAGTACCGAGCAACAATTCTAATCAGCCTTTATTTGGGCATGCCTTAGTCAATGAATATTTAATTTCAAAAGTCAGCACATGAGGCCATATCTCTTTGTTTCATGGGAGTTCAAGTTAGGCTCCAATGGTAAGTTTTACCAAAAAAAAAGGATAATAGTATTAATGAACTACTAGATTATTTGGGGCATTTTTTTCTTGAGCTCTAGCATGTGCTCGGTTTAATAAATAACATGCAAAAATAAACCAAAATCTAATACTTTTTGGCTACAAACAATTTGGAATCTAGCTTTTTCTGTGCTAGGTATTTAAGGCCTGAAAGCCTGGATTTCGACTGTAATACACTGGTCATGGTGTCCTCAGGAAGGCTGCTCCATGTGTATCTGAAATAAGAATGACAATTAACTGGAGTTTTGCTTCTAAACCCCTATAAAGAAACCAATCAGTCTCCTGTTTGATCATGAAAACTCCCTGCCAAAGAGAACTCTGTACTCTCACCCCAAACTGAAACATCTGTGTTGTGTTTGGCCCTTTGAAGATGTTGTAGCTGGAAACATCAGGAGAATTGCAGTGACAAAACATAACACAGGACTACATTCCTAATGAAAAGAAATGAAAAAGAACCCCTTTTTATGATGAACATTGCTCATCGTAAAAAATGTAGTGATATCATTCCTGGGATTCTCAGAGGAGCTTTTCAGGGCCTGAAACAATTGGACAGTTTTATTGGACTTTCTCCTATGTATTTTTCTCAAAATTGAACTTAAAGAAATCCTAATATCTACCTAAGTTGAAACACAAATCACATTCTGACTTAGTTTCTAAAATCATAGGCAATATGATGGACTAACTGGTCATATAAAACTGACTTGACAATGCTAGCTGGACAGCAAAACATGTTTTTTTGTTCATCAACACTCATATCTTTCTTAGCCATACTAATGGCTTCATAAGTTTTTCTTCATACTGTTTAGCTCTTGTTTCACAAGTGCAGGACCCAGTTCTTACGTACATTGAAGGTATTAGCCCCCAGTGAAATTAAAATATACTTCTGAATAGTAGTAAAGTATGTTGTGCTTATTGTAAAGCTGTTTTACGTGAGTGGAGCTGTAAAAGGTAGGTTTAGTGTGAACTAGAACCAAATTCACTCTATTTATATCTTGAACATATGCACATGGGGGAAAGCAAGTCTGCTTTTCCTTGGTGTAAGTCCGTTATAACTATACAATAGTACTTTATCTATTTTCAGTGGAATTAATTAGTGGAGGAGAGCTAACGTTGTCCATCACTGCGTAAGTTCATGAGCAGATGGGGTTGGCTAATGTTCAACTTCTGCCATCTATTACCACCTAGAGTTGTCTTTTATGACTAATTGGATTTTAGGCTACACGTGGGCAGCAATATGGGTTTTGAAAGCTGTCAGGCAATGCAATTAGAGGGCACCATATTACTTCCCAAAGTAGGTGACCATGAATGAATGCTGAAGAAGTACATGTGTCTAGACCATGCTCTCTGAACTCAGCCATCTGGAGTAACAGGGTTTCAGCATCTCTGCAGGGTAGGCCTTGTCTTTTTTTTTTGTCCAGACAAAAAAAAACTGAGCCAGGGAGAATTAATAGGCACTTTGAAATATTAAGAATGAAACGAGTAAAGGCATGTAATAGCACAACTGTACTCACCACATTTTGCCAGGTATCTCAAAGCTTCCAACTGCCCACTCTCAGCTGCCACAAATAAAGAAGTGATCCCATAGGCGTTTGCAGACTCAATCTTGGCACCCCCTTTCACAAGGATATCAATAATCTCCAGGTCATTTCGGGACACAGCCTCATGGAGAGCAGTCCATCCTCGATTGCAACGATGGTTGGTGTCGGCATTGTACTGTACGAGGAGTCTTGCTGCCTCTGCATTCTTGCGCTCACAGGCTGTTTTGGAAAACAGAGGCGTGATTGGGACAGGCTTTTGAAAAGATCCTGGGCATTATGGTATCCATTTTATGCTGCATAAGGCAATATAATACAACTAGGCCACAGTGAATAAGATCAAAGATCCATCCAGGCCAATATGAGGTCCAAGGCTGTTGCCGAATGACACTGTCTGAGACTCGTAAGGGATGTGGTAGTGAAGCTGATCTTCAGCTGGGACCTGGAGGAGGCTAAGTGTTCTGTGCGGGACTTGTGTGAAGCCTAGTACTGAGGGGAATCCACTCAAGCACATTTGAACCAATTGAACACCACAGTGACACAGGGAGGTGACAAGGCATGGGAGGTGGTTTATGAAGAATAAACATGTTACTGAAATCACATGGTCTGAACACTTTCTTTCCTAATTCTGTGCAAACTGACTCTGTATCTTACTGCCTGGAGTGCAGATAAAGTGCTGTATAGACAAAAAAATAAAAAAGCTCAAACCAACAGAGGTCAGAAAAGGATCCTTAGAAAACAATTATAGTGTGAGTCAGTAGCACTGTCTTGCCCTGCAACAACATATAGTTCAGGACCATCCTGAGCTAAGGGTATTTTCTTGATTGTTAATGGAATTTTGTTGATTTTTATTCAACAAATTTGTTCCATTGCTTTTTGAATCCCAAATCCTGAGGCTTCCTACACACTTTTACTGTAGGACTCTAAACCAAAGCTACCTAGAATAAGCAGACACTTTTATAACCTCCAAATAGCATTTGTTGTACAATGCATGGAGAGACCAGCATATTCAATAGCAATTGTTTTTCTCTTTGAAATAATAGTGTCTTTTTCTCACAGAGGTCCTGCCTTTTGGTTTTGATTCTTCCCTTGGGACATCACGATGCCTTCCTCTCCCATATGTACATGTCACTTGTGTACTGAAAGCAACTATCTGATGAAGCACTGTTGTAATTACCTATGCATAGCTCTGCAGAGTTTAATTTGCTTCCATATCAGGAATGAGTAATTTGTTATGATAATTTTTTCACTCCTTTTTTGCTGGAGAATAGACCAGAATATTTTGCATCGACACTAGCACACACTTAATAACAGGTTTTCTCTGTCTGAAGGGTACTTTCATATTATTGTTATTATTATTGTTATTATTGCTACAAGTACTACTACTACCACTATTGTGTGTTTAATGAACAGTTGAACAGCTTTCCTTTAGCCGACTATAAACCAGAATTTTAAACTGAGCAGCTCTAATGTCAGGCATCCAAAATCAGAGGCAAGGTTACTGTTGAAACCAGTAATATGTGTATTTTAATGTTTTAGAGCACTAAAAATAGTCATGGCAGGAATGTCAATAAAAGGGGAAGGGACACAAAGGTGTGAGAGGACATCTCCTTTCTGAATCTTTGTGATATCATAAATGTAATGCTGTTCTACTAAAGAAAGTGTTCTCTCTGACCAGCAGCAAAGTTCTATGTCCATGTTAAACACTTTGTCTACCTCACTGAATTGTTTATAACTTTATGCATCTCCCATAGCAGACAGCCTTGCCTGGCCCGCACAGTATATGAATCACTGGCATGTCTACAGTTACTGTACTCCTGCCTCTAACAGCTACTTAGGTCTGACTGTTTAGAAAAGCATACATATTCCTGTACTATCCGCTTTCTGCTTTCCGTAAGTTTGGGATATCATGCAGACACCCTGTACTTGGAGCTGCACTAAGTATCACACCCCCTACTCTCAGCACCACATTGCAGCTTGCATCCCATAGTGCAGCCACTAACCCTGTCTCTGATGTGGATGGGAGAGAGGCCATGGCATAGCAGGTCAGACATAGGAGATACAGGACTGCTGGAGGAAGGTGCAAAATGGGAGCTAGTTGCTAAGTTTCAGCCCTGCATCGCAAAAGCACCTGCAGTTCTGCCTTGGTGGTGTCAGAAGACCTCAGTATGCCTGGAAACACAGACACTTACCTTTGTAGAGAGGTGTTTTCTCTGGCCTTGTTGGAGATGTCGGGCTCAGCCCCAGCCTGCAGCAGGGTGAGCAGGCAGTCCAGGTTGCCCCGGCTGGTGGCCAGGTAGAGAGCCGTCTCCTCATTGAGCGTGCGCTGGTCAATTGTGCCAGGGTATGCTGTGCATAAATGGCGAGCCCAAAGTCATTAAGGCATGTAGTAAGTACACAAGTATCTGCAGCACCATCACCTTTCAAAACCCTTGGAGTTTTAGGTTTGGTTTTGTTGTTTATTTCTTTTCTTTTCCTTTTCCATGAGCAAAGTAAGTTAAGAATATACTATAACTCAGATTAAGTATCTAAATCAGTCACCAGTTTAGATTGAAATGTTTGACCATTGCCACTAGTGATGCAGAAAGCTGCTGAGTAACTGCTCTTCAGTAGCAGTTTGAAAACAAGCTATTATTGTTAACCACCTTCAAGCACCAGAAAAGAGATGCTGGGCTGGATCTCCAGCTAGTGAGACCTGGGGTAATTGCTGTCAGCTGTGGCAGCTGAGCAGCTTTACTGTGGGAAATCCAGCGCTTGGCAAGATCTCTCCAGATATGATTTTCTCCTGAAGATCCTAACTTTTAGAGGCTTCAGTCTGGAAACCTATTCTCAAAGAGAAAGTGAAATTAACATGCACTCAGAGACGTTAAAAAAAAACTTCACACACATTGGGCTGCTGCTAATTCTGCTTTTTAGTTTATTCATATTCTTCTTCTTCTAGGGCCACGAAGATGATAAGAGGGCTGGAGCACCTTTCCTATGAGGACAGGCTGAAAGAGTTGGGGCTGTTCAGCCTGGAGAAGAGGAGGCTCCGGGGTGACCTTATAGCGGTCTTCCAGTACCTCAAGGGGGCCTACAGGAAAGATGGGGAGAGGCTGTTCAAGAGGGCCAGTTGTGATAGGACAAGGGGTAATGGTTTTAAAATAGAGGGAGGTAGATTCAGGTTGGATATTAGGAAAAAATTTTTTACCATGAGAGTTGTAGAACACTGGAACAGGTTGCCCAGAGAGGTGGTGGATGCTCCATCCCTGGAGACTTTCAAGGCCCGGTTGGATGAGGCCCTGAGCAACCTGATCTAGTTGGAGATATCCCTGTTCCTTGCAGGGGGATTGGACTAGATGACCTTTGAAGGTCCCTTCCAGCCCTAACGATTCTATGATTCTATGATTCTCCTTTTTGTAATGAATTAGTTTTAAGTTCACTGACCTTTTTGTAACAGGCTCAGGCAACCCACTTGGCCGTAGTATGCAGCTTCATGAAGGGGTATCCAGCCATCCTTATTAGGTTCAGAAAGGTTTTTTCCTGATTTCATCATGTTACATACTGCTTGTTCATCTCCATCCTTGATTGCTGCCACTACAGGGTCAAGTTCTCTTTAAACAAGATTAAAACCTGATTACTGTGTCCTTCATTACTAAGAAGTATTTTCAGCAACATCACTGTATCATTTGGCCAAAATGGTGAACTCCTACAGCCTTTATAATATTTGTGGCCCTAAGGTTTCTTGCTACAGGGCCTGTGGAGATAAAATTTGTCTGCTCTAATTTGGATATTCACAAAAGAACTGGCCAGAGGTGCTCATCTCTTTCCTTGGATTATAAGTAAAGTGTAGGAGTGACTAATCTCTGACAAAAACATTATACTTTAGATATCTGGAGTTGAGGGAGACTAGCTCTACTCATGCTCTGTACACTGCCATGAGCATCCATGGTTGTGATAATTACATCATCCTCCCGTGTGGCAAGGTGTTTCCATATGAGATCTCTTAAACAAGATCAATTTTGAAGAGAATTACCCCTGTTCATCCCGGAAGAAAATTTTAAACTTTGATTTGCAGATGGCTTAGCCTTACAGCGGAAATTCTCCATAAATCTAGTTCTTGTATTTTAAAGAGCCTTCCCATTTCCCTTACACCAGCCTGTATTCTGAAGTTAGCTGGACCAGTTATGAAGAAGGGAGACATCCAGTGAGATGATGTGAGCATTACAGTGGTGGTCTGGGCTCTCCTTCCTTCAGCCAGGGAGGATTAAAAAAAATGTATCCACCCACCTAAATTATATTCTGAGCTGCACTTTGTGACCATGCCCCAGAGATCCTCAGCTGTTATGTCAGCAATGAGTACTCAATTTTTCAGAAATGATAACCACTTCAGACATTATAGACCTTCAAAAATGTGTCTTCGTGTCCCAGTAAGACATGTTAGGTGCTGGGCTCTTCTGAAACTCTGGTCCTCGCCTGCTTGAGAGCAGACCCATTAGCTTGGTCAACAAGTCCACTCTTGCAAACCTCTTAACCAAGTTAGCAGTTCTCCAAGTAACTGCAATAGTCAGAGGCCTCTAGAACACCAATTGGGACCTGATGCCAAGCTGTGAAGTGGTTCATGTTGCAGTCCATTTGAACCCAGCAAACCACTGTCAGGCTTCACAGGGCCAAGTAACTTCTAGGCACAGAGACTGAAAGGAATTAAAAAATATTTGGAAAGGAGGGAATATTTTAAAACCTCTTTGGAGTGGAAAGTCATTGAAATATGTAGAATCACTAAAAAGTGTTAAAGTAGTATTTCAGTGTTTATCAGCAAAACCAAAAATAACATGAAAGTCATCTTTTTTCATGCTACCTAATTCTGAAGCTTTCAAGAGGAGGCTCACTGTGAAAATCTACAAAAAACATGGTGTGCTCCTTGCCACCCAGAAGTGAGACACCACGAGCAGCCTACAAGTGAGCTTCGCTCTGACAAGCCTTCCCTTTGCCAAGCATTCATTCTGAATGCTCTAGGCAGCTGCCCATTTCTCCGAGCTCTGTAAGAGCTCTGCAGAGCAGGGCTGACCTGGGCACACCAGACCTTCTGCGGACTCTGCAGCCAATGCGGGCAGGACCCTTGCCCATGGCAGGCAGCAGCTCTGTGCATGGCAGTGTGCTGCACCTTCCAGTGCCTGCTCCTGCTCCTGCTCCTGATGAGCTGTGCAGGGAGAAGGCAGCCACCACTTCCTTATTCTGAGGCACCAAATGGCTAAGCTCCAGGACAGCAAACACTGCAAAGGAAGAAGTGTTTTTCCAGTTCTAAAGGAGCTATATTTTCAGGGACAGAGAACAAGAGGATGTTGAAAACATAGGAGAGTTTGTCGTCTGAACTAACTCTAAAGAGAAAATCTTGCAGCCTAGAAGGTGGAGAGACTGGGGAGGGAGGTGCGTGTCCCAAGGAGACTTAGCATCGCCAGGGTGGGAATAGAGCTTGTGATGAAGGTCATGCAGGGCAGTGACGATAGGAACAACCAGAAACTCTGGTTATGACAGAAGGTCTAAAATGCCACAAGAGAGTGAGATCAGAGACAGAAGAATATGGGCAGCTCAGCACAGGAGACCTCACAAAGCAGATCATTGGTACAACCTCTGCATTTGTGCAGGTTACAGGAGCAGCATTGGATTTCATTGTCTTACAGGGGCTGGACAGACCAACAGCCTCAAACTCACACAGGCATCATCAATTTCAGCTTGCCCAGAGGTACCCAATCTGTGCCATAAACACTGAAAGATGGTTAGCACTGAAAGAGGTGCCATATTGGCACTGAAAGAAAAGTCACCAAGCTGCTTTTCTGAGGATAAATTCAGGGCCTGGAGTGGAACCAGGTGAACACAACACAGGTGTCAAGGAATGGGAAAACACATGATTTCCTAGGTGAAAATGACTTAGTGCCACTTGCACTTTCTCTATAGCTTGAAGCAGTGATCTCAAGACAGCAGAGTCACAAAAATAGCAACACTGGAATAGGGGGGAAAGATATGGGACACAAAGCCAGGCGTTTGCCTGAGCAGATAACAGTGAGAGCAGGCAGCTACCTTCCTGGCCACAGCCCAGCCAGGAGGAATTGACTGACCTTCTGTTAACTGCTGGGCTGAGGTCCCAAGGACGCTGCTGTATCTCCATGCTGTTTACAGTACCCTGGAGACTAAAACGAAATTGCTAGTTTTGTATGGAAAGGAGCTTTTCATATAGGTGTTTGAAATGGAGTATTTTGTTGAAGTCAGTTAACAGCAACAGTTGGCATGTTTGGCTGAGAGAGGAGGAGGAGGTGGGATATCTTCGTCTTTAAAAGCCCCTGGCACAAGGCTGCTGAAGCCATCTGTTGTTCTGTGCAAAGGTTCATGTTACACATGCAGAGCTGCTCGCTGCAACCTCGGGATTCAGGCATACGATAGAGTTACCAGCGCTTAATGAGTTACTGCATGCCAGGTGGGCCATGGCAGGGGTCTGTGCATGTGGCTGGCATTCACTGTGAGGTGAATCACATTAGCTGAGACCTCAGTGAAAGCAGAGGGTATCTCGGACCTGTAGTAGGGTTAAAAATGTGTGAAGAATCAGTTACTATTCTGCTTGAGCCCTCAGATGTTGAATGAAACAAACTTCTGTCGGGCTCCTTGACCTTAAATGATTCCTAAGATGAGGGGGTTTGCTGGATCAAGCTGTAGATGCTTTAGCCAAGCAAATTCCAGATCAGTACAGAAAGTTTAATGAATCTCCATGTGAAATCCTTGTTTTCTGCCTGGCTTGTAGTTGGCTGTTACAAAAAACCAACACATTCTGCTGCTTGAGTTTCATCAGATATAGGAAAAATGAGTACTAGACCTATGGAGGAAGCCTGAAGATCTGACAAAATCTTAACCATACAGGCAAATCAAAAGAACTACTGCATGTCAAAGGCCAGTAGCCAAGATAATAAATACTCATTGCAGAAGAAATGTATGATGAGGTCAATTCTGAGTGCTGCAGAAGAGGTTCAGTGGAGCACAGAAAGGTTCAGGAAGCTCCTTCTTGTCTTGGCAGCCTGGTGAGATGCAAGCAGCATGAAGGAACAACATTTTCCAGGTGGAGCCAGCTATCATCCCTGCCTGGCTCTGAGACCAGGGCTACGAAACAGTCATGCCATCATACTCTCCTGTGGCTTCCCAGCTACGTTTTTTGCCCTCACCAGGCAGTAGAGGGCTAGCTTGTCATCCTTATCCCAATCTTTGTTGTGGACTAAAGTCTATTGAGGTACTCGATGCAGAAGAAAAGCCTGACCTCCAGTCATGGCACCCAGAGCACAAGAGAGGCATGCCAGGTGTGCAGAGCACTTAATGAGAGGATGTGATTTCAGTGTGGCCAAGCAGAGCTGGCAGGTGAGGGAGGCTTCATGTTTCAGCAGAAAGAGGTTTTCACATACATCAGGGAGGGCAATGTCAGTGGAGGGCCTGGAACAGAGCCTGGATCAGCCAGGGTGTATGGTGAGGTGGAGGAGATTGTGGAACTGGGTGAGGGATGAAAGGAAGAAGAGTGGTGAAGGGGTAGTCACTGTGACCATGCATCCAGGAAGGGACTTGTAAGAAAGATAAAACCAAGTGGATTTGAAGTAGGTAGAGAAAAAAGGCAGGGAAGAGTTTTCTGCAGGATACAGCGAAGTGCTGCCTATAATACTTTCCTCTCTTCATCCGATAGCTAAAGGAAGGTGCATACATCTAGTCTGCACTGCAGAGAGTGGTAATAAAACCCATCATGCTCCAGAAACTTCCACTGCATATAGACACTGGGGCAGAGCTCGGGCCACCCGCTTGCCTGTCTGCTTTCCTCATCCATGACTGTATCCATCTAAGCTTATTTATGGTCTCTGCCAACAACAAAACATGGCTAGGAGGATCAAAGTCAGTCAAGCTGGTTTCCTCCTTGGGCAGGTAAGATGTGGTACGGCTCCCCGGCAGCCCTCCTCAGTGTGGCAGGACAGTGTGGGTATTGCTAGGATAGGAATGGCATCTTGGGAGCTTTTATAAACTATTTACTTTGATGGACTGGACTTTCTCACCCTGTTTATATACTGCAATAAAATGTTTGTTTTCCCTACTCCTCCCCATCCTTGATTCATGAACTTAATACCAATGCAGTTACTGTCAGCCCCTGCCTGCCTCATCTACCGTGTTGATGCAGGAGCCAGCCTGTGTAAATACACCACAGTGCAGGCATCCTTCTCTGCTGTCCTTGTCACCTCAGAGTTACCGAATGATCCAGAGTCCCCAGGACATATGCACTGGAGGGATGGAGAGTGATGAAGGGGGAGAAGAGAACAAGGGAGGTTGAGATGGGTCACCAGCCAGACCCTGGTCATGGTCTGAGGCAGCTGGGAAGTCGGAAGGAAGAGTGGGAAGGCAGCGAGGGTGTGGTGCAGGTACCAGCAAGACCCCTCTAAGCAGTTAATGAACTCCTCGAGATGAACCACCACCATTTCCCCCCACCAGACACCATCATCACCCAGAAGAGTTGACTCAGGGGGAGAGTGGGTAGCAAGGCTTGTTTTGGCTGTGGGGGAAAGGGGGAGAGGGAGGCACTTACACGGGCTGGGATGTGCTGAACAGGCTGCCGTCGTACCTTCGCCTGACCCCCCAGGCTGCCCCCGAGCTGGATGGCTGAGCACGACCTCTTTGCTGGGCCGCCAATCTGGAGTGGCGATGACATGAATGAAATAAGGAGAAATACTCCGAATAGGAGAAACAGGTCATGTTGAGGCAGAAAACAGAGACACACATCCACAGAGACGGAGCGAGAAAGCCTGCCGGTCGGAGCTTTGAATAAAAGCAGATGGCCACAGCTTGCTCTGCGCTGGATTCAGCTGCTCACTCGGCTCGAGATTATTTTTGGCCCTCTGAGGAAGTGTCAGGGGATTCAAATGACCATATAAGACAGCAGTGAGGTTAACTCTACCACCGCCACCACACAGGAAGCAGGCATGAGGCGAGGTGACATTCATCACTCCAAAGTGCCACGCAAGCAGGTCAAAGAGGGGGTGCCGGCTCTGTTTCCTGCCTGCCTCTCCCAGGAGGCAGGAGAGTCCAGCATCACTACAGATCTGAAGCTACAAGCTGCAAAGGTTTTCCCTCCAAAGGGAGGTCCAAAGCTGCTGGGCTGAGGCAAAGGCAGGACAGGTTAACGCACAGAACTGCCGATGCTGCCTTTTGCCAAAATAGCAGGTGTCAAGGATGTCCAAGGAGTACAGGATCAAACATCCAGGGAAGCCTTATTGTCCTCCGCATTGGGTCCCTGCGCCAGAGCTGACAGTAGAAGTGCATGGTAATGACATGGAGAAGGCGTGACCTTGATGGGAGAAGGACCGCCTGCTCCACAGCATCCTGAATCCACAGCTGTGAAACACGCTTACTGCTCATCAAATTGTCCCAGTTTCCCAGCCTTGGAAACCAAACAATCAGAGGTGGTAATGAATGAGGTGTCAGAGGACAGTGGAGTTATGAGAAAGAAGGAGAAACAAAACTTCAATTGCTCCCAGCTTATTAAAATTAATATTTTAAAGGATATTTTTCTATCTTCCTTGGGTTTGGGGTGACTTTATAATCTCTTCATCCCCAACCCCCCTTGAGAAATCTGCCTTTTAAAAAATGAAAGGAGAACAATGTCTGGTTTGGAAACTGTCAGCAGGTCTCTGTAACTCACAGCCCAGCGTCACAGCAGAGGGAGATGCAGCCACGCTTTGGTGTCTGGAGCAGCTCTTGGCTGAGCGTGGTGTGCTTCAGATCAGACCCTGATCCTTTAAAGTCTGCAGTATCTAAAAGGTAGCCAGCTCACACTGTTTTATATTTTTGGCCTTTCTCCTGTGTTTTCCCATAACAAATGCTGTGCTCCCTCTCTGACAAAACTTCAGCCTGTCATGCAGTGTGCCCTGGGGGGAATGGAGCCGCTGGCTTCAGCAGGCTTTCTTTCATTCAGGAGAGCTTGAGCAGTGCCCCCTTTTCTTATTTGATTTGTCGCTTAAAACAGACAGCAGCAAGCAACTTCTCATTTCGTACGAGGGCATAACTGTTGACCTCACTGGATTTATAGCAGACTCCAGCTTTCAAACTAATGACAGACTTGCAGAGCAGCAGCTCAGCACAGCTAATTAGAAAGCAGGTGTTTGGGCAGGGGAAGCTGTTTTGCTCTTCTCAGGCAGGGGTTTTTGTGGTCAGAGGGGTTCAGGCAGGCGCTCACTCACCTTTGCCATGGGTAGATGTGGTAGGGTGGGTTGTGGCTGTTGCAGGGCTTGGGGTGGCTGCCTCACCAGGACCAGCTACCATTGACTTCTGGTGGCTTTGGGCAGCTGGCTGACCCGCGGAGTCTCTTCCAAGCTCTGCTGGATGGCCATCTTTATAAGTTCGTCTTCACTCAAGCTACTGTATAGACTGTATTCCTCGCTGCCTATCGTTTGTCTTTGTGTATTTGCTGCTGTTGTAGCCATTTTTTTTCTTTGTATCCTGTAAAAAGGAATTGTAATCATCAAAATCTGGAAAATAAAAGAAAGAAACTCAACTATCTTGTGCTTTTTTCAGTTCTGCCTCTTGACTAGACTGACCAGAAAACCCCTTCACAAATCTTTTGCCAGGGAGAGAACATTATCAGCTAAAATCTCCATGTAAACTTAAAGAACTAACTCCTTTCCACCACATAGAAGCAACTGATTTAGCTGGTGTCTAAAAAAGGGAAAGGAGATTCTGAAAGCAAGGCAGGTTTTATCTACTTATTCTGGTTACCACAGCTCAAGAGAAAATAGGTAAAGGAAATCCCCATAAGATTAAAGAGATATAGCTTTGAAATTAATTTATTTAGAAGAATGCCAATGGACATCTCTTGTTGTTGGGTTTTCGGTTTTATTTCTTGCTCCAATTGCAGAAAATCAAGGGAATAGGTTTGTCTGTCTGTTTGCTGGTTTTCTGCAAGGGCATATTCTCCATCATGAAGTGTAAAGAGAGTTAATGGAGTAATTTTTTGCACCTTATCTGGAGATCTCTCGAGCAACATGCAAAGCACTTCTTTGAAGTGACTTTCTTTGTTTCACTCAGCAGGAGAGCAGCATAACACTGCTCAGTTTCACTTCTGATTTTTGCTTTTCACAGAACAAAGTTCAAGGTCACGAGCTATAAGACTTATGGTCAGACTCTCTTGTAAAAACTGGGGGTTGAAAGCTGGAAATGAGAGAAGGGGGAAACATCGGGGCACACTCAGCAACCACAGAATGACAGTGTACAATCACCCACAGCGTGGACTCAGCAAAGGCAAAGACAATCCGAATACTAGTATTTCTAGCAGTGATAGGGAAGTACGAATGTTTGGTAGAACCATGAATGGTTCTATGCTCTAGCCAGATCTCATCTGGATGCCGGAGAGCACTCTCGCTACCAGCGTTCAAGAGCTAACGGCTTATTCATGGGAGGAGGATGGAAAACTTGCCTCTTTAAGAAGATGGCAGCCAAGGGTTGTTTTTTTATATGCACACCAGTGAGCAAGAACTGTGCAAAATAATGGAGACTGCTGGGACCAGGAGTAACATGCTGCCTGTGGACAGAGCAGGGGAGAACACTGAGCCAGCAGAAAGGTATTGTGGAGGCCAAGAGACAGTCCTGACCTGGAGGAGACGGTAGCTCCCCTGATGGTGACAGAGCCATATCTGTGCATGTCAAGACACTCATGTTTGTTTCTTTAACTGTAATTTAAAATAAAAAAGAAACTAATACAGTGTGAAGAAATTGCAAGAGCTTTTCTTGCAATTTACTTGCAACTTACTCAAGCCATAAGTAACATAAAATCTTGTATTTAAGCTTTTCTGTTCAGAAACGGTGATATCTCCCACATCAACAGCCACTTCAGACTCCAAGCACACCCAGAAGAAGCGGGAAGAGTTCAGGGTAAAGGGAAGCCCAGACTGAAGTTACAACTTTAACGATGAAGGATGTATTTTGCAGCCATAAAAACTACCAAAATAAAACTTCTGTTGCTGTAGATAATGTAACCAAATTTTGCTGGGTTTTCTTTTTTTAGTTCAGCCAGATCTCTCCTGCTGCTGTTGGTTACCTTCTCCACTGAGAGCTGGTGTGCCTCAGCTCTGCTATGACCCCCTGCTGTCCCAAGGAACCAAGCCCAGGCATCAAACCACTGATAGCTCCCATGCAGAGCTGCTGCCTGCCCCACGCCCCAGCTGCTCCAGTACCTGTCCTTGGCTGTGCTCCAGCCTGTAGCTGGCCAAGAACCATGGCACAGCCTTGTTTTCCCCATCAGCTTCCGCTGCTACTTGGCTTGCTCAACTGCTGCATGCTGGGCAGCACTCTCATAGTCTGTCAGCCTACATACTCACTCAGTAACTGGTGTGCTGTGGATGTGTGAAACCCGCGGGCTGGAGTCTGAGGGCTTGTCAGCAGCAACCAGAACTGCAATGTAGGGACTGCCTAAATGTAGGGACCTGGCCCGGATTTTGACCTCAGAGACCTAACTAAGCAGTTAATGGAGAGGGCAGGATCCGATCATAAACTCTTAATGGAGATGATGCACAATGACTCTTTGGAGGAGGCAAGAACGGAGATGAAAGTGCTCCTCTGCGAGGGCAACCTGTGACAGTGGAGCATGGGGCTCAGATCCCTCCTCTTTTCTCCCAGTTGCACCACCAGCATCCTGACAGCACAGGAGGCAGAGCAGGCAGTGGGTCCAGCCTCACTGTGCTTCAGAGCTGGGTGTCAGAGTGCCTTGTGGGCGGTCAGGGCTTTGAGGAGCGTACAGGAGACTACTGCCAATGCAATTCCGCACTCTGGCACAGAAGAGTGAACTGATTTAGGTGCCTCACTAAACCTCCAATGGATCTAAGTGTAAAGGCCATTTCTAGACATCTTACCCGCCCTCCTCCTTTTGTTTCACACTTTCTCGAGGCACAAGGAGGGAAAGGAAGATTTTGAGTTCGGGGATCACTCCTATTTCACCCTCTTACTCTTTGTATGGTTAACTGGGTCCACCCACTCTCAGAGGAAAGGGAGAACCTCCCCTGCATGTTGGTGATCCTCACTAATCTAAATATTTTGGACAGAGTCCCATGGAGTGTAGAAACAACAGTGCTGGCTGCAGCTCCCGCCACTGACTCATCCTGCAGGAAGAAACACCGTGGGGCCCAAAATCGAAAAAAGCTTTCAGTCTGCCTCATCTAACTGACACAACACCGATGAAGGTGTGAGGGTCCCATCCTGGGGCTGCAGGACTTTTGGTTTGGTCTTGACAGTCAAGACAGACTTGGCATCCCTGAGCCCCAGCAGAGGTGGTTCTAGTTGGCTTCAAGGCATTCTTGCTTCCCTGTGCCTGTCTCCGCTACCTCAGACTGCCCCTGCATGGTGAGTGTGAGCTTGGCAGGAGCCATGACACGTGTCTCCTCCCTACAGCTCCCCTTGCAACAGCCCTTGAGTGGAGCAGAGCGGAGCCACCACCCTCCCTTTCCACCTGGAGATGCTTTTGTTTAAAACCGCAGAGCCACGAGGGTCAGGCACTGTTTCAAGTCATTTCATTTAACCTTCTTTCACCGCGGCTGAGCTCGATGGCATCACCTGATGCTGCTGCAGCCGCCAGACCTACTCTGGCTTGGCTGACACAGCAGGGCTAAGGCCACCCCATCTGTGGCCAGTGGTGAGCTACCACAACCGTCTGAAAGCCCGCTAGACCAGCGCACTGTAAGCTATAAGCTTCTGTAATGAAGGTGTGAAGAAAAAAAACAATCTTCATTGCTAGGAATGGTGAACTGGTTTAGATAAGTAAGGTCTGGCCAGTGGTCTTTCTAAATGCAGCTTGGAATCTATTTGGTTGCTCTAAGCCCACTTACTGCAGGTTTAAAGTATTGGAATCAGATTTACAAGTTAAGTGCTGGGTTTACTGTTCTCCCCAACTTCAGGGATTCGGGGAGGTTTTAATGTTTGCCTGTCCCCTGCATTCTCTGGCAGCCCGAGAGCCCATCTGCGCACGCAGGTGGCACACGTGCTGTAAGAGCTGAACCTGATTTTGAAGCTGTGGGTACAGTGCCCTTATCATTCCTTAGAGATCGCTTTGCCTTCAGGTCTGAACGGCTTCATTAGTGATCTCTCTGGGCAGAGATACATCGTAGGATACTGCTGCCCGTGCTGTCATTTAATAGCTCAGTCCAACAGATCTTCTGGATCTAAAATTTATCATCCTTTCCACGAAGAGCCTGATCCTGGTTCTTAATTTTGCCATCTGGATTTCAGTGAGAGTGTGTTATTTAGATGTAGCAATCAGGCCTGTGCCATATAGAGGAAACTTAGCTGCATTCCGTGACCAGAAGGCAAGGATGGAAATGAAATGGTTGGGGCAAGGACAGGCTGTGACGCTCTGCCCCACGTTAACGAGCAGCTGTACCTGGCAGACCTCTGAACCCAGAGGCACTACTCACCAGGGGTGACTACTAGTAACCACTGCTTTATGGTAAAAGCTACAAACAAACACAATTAGGTTGCTACTATATTTGGGCTACAAGCTCTGTCACACACAGCTTTTGCCTCTGATCTCTGATGCAACATAATAAACAACAAGGATTACAGCTGGCTTTGAACATGCGAACCCGCTATTCAGTACCATTATCATCTGAAACAACCGGTCCCCATGATAGCACTTCCTTAAGAAAAGCTTAACAGGCTGCCTGTCCTCCTTCAATAGATCCCAGGCAGCAGAATTAGCAGAATACTTATTGCTGTCAGGGGAGGGTGGCAGGTGAGTGACAAGGTCACTAAGGGAGCAGAGCCGGGGACTTTGCCTGCCTTTGCGCTGAGTTTAACCCAGTCAGCTTGAACTCAATACCAGACCTCAGTATTTATGGCTCGGGGTGCGTAAACCACATTTCTAAAAACAAAACCAGTCTTTGGAGGCTGCAAAAGAGAAAGAGGAGCGGCTTGCTCGTTTTGCTTTTTGCAAGGAATGATTGAGGCTCCAGCTTCTGCAGATACGTGTTTGCCTTTCCATGCGTTTGCCTTTTTACTTCTGAGAGCAGCAGGAGCACACAGGGGAAAGGTAAACATGGCTGGAAGTCTTCACAGTAAACCAAGCCTCTGCTTTAGCTCCTACTGTGGCACCTTTCAGGCCAGATCCTCTGCTGGCAACAGAAACTAGACCAATTTGCAGCTCTTTAAGTACTCACATTTTTCTGCGTTTTAGGTCAGTTTCCAGATAAATCTTTGCGGTTCTCAGAGGATATTATGTGAATAACTATGGTTGGGGAGCAAATGTTTTTTTAAAACCATAAAGATTTCAGTGCCCATCAGATCTGCCATACCTGGGACATTTAGAAGAATGACACCTTGTGCTGTCCAACTGTGGCAACAGGCAAATGTATTTTGTAATGACAGCTTATGCAAACTGCTCAAGTTCTAGCCCAGCACTGAAGGAGCAAAGCTGAGCTCCCAAAGGAATCCTCCAAGCAAACCAATTCCCTCGTCCAGCCCCTGCTGTCAAAACAGGTCACCTGTCAGTCTGGCATATGTTACGATGCCGTCAATTATGACTCTGTGCAAATTCTTTACTGAAATGCACATACCTGTAAGCTTTTATTTCTTCTCAGTGTCATACCAGCTGGAAATTTATAAATGAAAGACATCATTGCTGATGTCATTTTTTTTCCTTCACACTGTGCCTTGCACACTACGTTGTAGCTTAACATGTTATCACAACAACAATTATTTCTGAGCAAGTTATTCTAGGGACAAAGATATAAGCATCACCTACAAGTAAAAGGAAAAATAAGGAAATGGCAGAGCTACAGTCCTGCTTAACACCAGCGAGTGTTTTATGGCTTATTTGACAATAAAAAAACCCAACAAATCAAACCACAAAAACTGCATTAGGGTGTTACGTTACAAACTGCTACAGGAATAAATATTTGCATAGACATAGAAAACTGACAAATAGAAAATGATAAATAAGTTTGAAACATGCATATTTGCATTACCTTTTGTTCTGAAATAAAGGGTATTAATACTGTTGAAATGGGTTATCTCCTTGATTAAGTCTTAATTCAGAAAATCCTCGCTGGTATTCATCTCCCTGCTTTGCCTGGATGTTTCGATCAACTGCAAGACAGCTTTGAAACGCTCTCGCTTTGAAGCCTGGAGTTTATTTCTGGATCACCCCATGATCAGCGAATACAAGCCAAAATATAAGTTGTTCTGAATCTCAGATTTCCTGTTTGAAGATGTACGGCAGAAACTTTTACCATCTTAAAGTTCTTCTTTGTTGCATTATCGGAAGAACTTCACTTCATCAAGCATCCTGTAGCTAAATGACACAAAGTTGACCTTTCTATTACATCATTATTTATTGTCCCTGACAAGTAGACCATATATGGGCACTTTCTGGAACCTAAAGAGAAAAAAAAAATGCCTTATAATTTGAAGTAAATATGTTGTCCTGTAGAGTTTTATTTACTTGGGGAGAAAGGAGCTCAATTGACTTTCTTTTAGCTGCTGCTTGTTAAACGAAACAGGCAAACATTATATGGGTATTTATTGATGTTTTAGAGTGGTGCATATCTTTTTAAGGCTGCAAGTTTGAGACTTCAGGATTATAAAAATGACAAAAGGCGGCTGTCAACCTGTTCCAAGTAGTATTTGTAAGAGCTTACTACTGGAAAAGAACTGCTCTTGTACCATGTAAAGGTGAATAACAGACCCTCTCTCAGACTCCTTGGGGCCATAAATGTGAAATGGTAGCCATCTTCCCCATGTCTGGCAGAGGGCAAGCTGGCCAAGGGAGAGATAGCCACCCATTCAGGGATGAGCTAGAAGAAAACAGTCAGGCACATACAGGAGAATTGTCACTCTTGATTAGCTGGAACATGGGGATAATATTCATTTTGGGAAGGTTTCTAAGTATCCGTCCAGCTAATAAGATGAATGAAGGGAAACAGTAATAATATGGTATCAAATGATGCCTATGCTTTTTCCTTCAGCTCCTACTTCACTGATTCCCATGGCAAAACATTGCATATAAAGAGAATAAAGCCTAGATTGCAATGGGTCTGCTTTCCTTTCCACGTAGCTTGTGGAGACTCAGGCTAGCTGTTCTCACCCTGTCAATGCATAAATATCCCCCTGTCTAAGGCTTAACAAGAGCAATCTTGAAGGGAACCAATTTAACAAGACCATATCATCCACTAATAGGTGATCCCTTCCAACTCACCTGCTTTGCTTTTAGAGTCTTTCAGGACCAGCATCATTCCCTCTCCATGCTTGCTCCTTGATCCCACTTGCTCCAGCATGACAGCATGGCCGATATCTGACACGTCCACCTTCTCTGCTGACTACAAAACCATCTGCCCCTCATTAAGTAGTGCTAGGGCTGTTGTTTTGTCCAAGTTAAGGACATTCAGCAGCTACTGTGGCAGGCAAAGGAGCCCTGGATGTCGTCACCAAGAGGGTGTGAAACTCTTACGCCCTTGAAAACATGTCAGCCAACCCTCCGTGACTTTTAAAAACACCCCATTAATTTTTTCCTGATATTACTTTAAGATTGTAACCAGCCTTGGCTTAAAACCAAGAGTGACTATCTCCCACATTTAACGCTTCTGCTTGCCTTTTGGCAGTCTCTCATCGGATCCACACCCTTGGCACTCTTATGACTGGCTTGATGTCCCACTGATCTCAAGGAAAAATGCCAATATTGTGATGCAGATTCATGTTTGGCAGAGGCAATGGGTGCCTACATCTTCCAGAATGAACTGTTTGATCATAAAAAAGATACCGGAGTTCAAGGTCCCATCAGCTATGAACACTGCAGGCACCCCATGCCATTCACACCAAGCACACTGCAATTCCCTCCCTCCCATGTTCCTGAGTTTCCTTGCAAAGGCCTGTGCACCCCTTTGATGTATTTGGAGCTCCTATGAACACTGCTGCACCATTTTCTGATAAAAGCACAGGACTCTGCTTCAGAAGATCTATTTTCAGATACCACTACCTCTCTGTTTTGTCTTGAGTAAATCATTTAACTCCTCTGTGTCTCATTTTCTACATAAGTGAAGTGGAAATAATCAAACCCATTAACTTTAGAGAAGAGTCCTAAATTCCTTGCAGATGGGAAGCCAACAAGACTACTTATATGGATGGCGATTGCTGAAGAAGACCTTATTTAATTTGTTTTTGTGAAATACTTTGGTATCCTCAGAGGAAGACCTCATAGAAGTTTGAAATATTAATTACAGAGATATTACTATACAGGAATGAAATCATACATTTGAGGATTGATTTTTTTCCCAATAAAACAATGTTGTAGCTTTATTACGACACATCCAAAGCATAATAGTAACAATCATTATGATTTATTAGCGTTGCATCAGATTTGTTAATAGTTCCCCTGGGGCACACAGAGTTATGGATCCACATTTTCAGCTTAACCCCAAGACATTCCAAGAGATTACAAAATGTCACCTGCAAAAATAAATACATAAATTTACACCATTTTCAGGAACAGATTTGAAACTCAGACACTGCATATTATATCTGTTTGCTTTCTCTTTAAATAGAAAGTGATGAAAATAGCCAACTCATGCTGATGGGGGAACCAGCTAGGGTCTCACAAACAGAGCACAATAAAAGAGACTTGAATCTGAGTGCAGGCAAAGAAGGATGACCACGTGGAAATAACAAATGGCAAAATAAACAGCAAGATTCGCTTTATTCTTCATGTTTCCTCAAAGTAGTGAGCAGAGTCAGGTCACAAAGCACATTTAACGTCTTCTTAATTTTGGGGTTTGTTCAGAGTCTCTACTTCCATTAATTGAATTAAGTAGCCCTTCAGCTCTGCTAAGTGCCATTTTGTTTTAAGACAAAAATGGATCAGGCAACTGAGGTTGGTGAAAAAACAAAGTTCATTTGTGCATCCCAGAAGACTGATGAGCTTGTTACAGACTCAATTTGTGTGCCGAGCTGCCACAGATGTGCCATTACATGATGAAATGCAGGTGAAAATGGACGTTAGCACAGGCTGTATTCTTGCCCATAGCCTCTGACTGCTGATGATGAGTAACTCTACTGCACTCAAACACTTGATTCATAGGTGGCTGTTTCAAAAGGAAGAAAATACAGATTAGTTGTAACAGTAACAGTCCCTGGACAGAAAATCCTCATAATACTTTGCCACAGAACAGCATACTGCTTTGTGCACCAATTACCTGGAACCGTTCCCTTGTTACTTATCACGTCTGAACTATTTTACTGTAGAAAGACAGCAAGATGTTTTGGGTGGCATATTTTGCTGAGAGCATAGACCTAGGCCACACATCTCTGTACCTTTTGCAATGATATTCCAGTGAGCAGAGCTTTGCATTCAGGGTTGCCATGCTGTGCTTCCATCAGACACTCCCGAAGATTAAATGGAAACACCAGAACCAAAAGCAAACCTCCTGTGCCTCCATCAGACACTCCCGAAGATTAAATGGAAACCCAGAACCAAAAGCAAACCTCCTGTGCCTCTTCCTATACAACCCATGTTCAAATAACAGAAGATAGAAACTCCCACAGGGGAAGATGGTTTCAATTTTCTTTGCAAGAACTAATGATTGCTTTGGCCCCAGTACCCTGAGAGAGTCAAGGAGCCAGAGGCACTTGTATGGGAAAAGGTGCGGGATGTCACACATGCCCAGGGGTAGGGAATACAATATGCGTTACTTCTTGCTGACTCTGCTGCTTAAATTCCTCAGTGCTGCAAGGAAGTAGGTGTTTTGAGATCACTCTATTTAGAGCATGATTCCCCTTTCTGGAGGAATTTATCTCACGCTAATGGCTCCTGACTCACACCCCCAAGTCAGGGTGGACTTCAGCTCAGTGTACAGCTTCCACCTCTGCACAGTGGCTCCTCACAGAAAATTTTTACCTTTCAGATACAAACGAAATGGAGTCCTCACTCCTCTGGGAATATGATTTAAGCACAACAGGAAACACCCAGTATCCAGGGTTCTAAGCCCCATTTCAGGTATCTGATGACTCAGCCTGGACCTGCCCTGGCAGCAAGCTTTGGGAGAGCTTGTAGCTTCTGCAGTCACTGCCTCTCTGCAAATGTCATCATAAGGTCACATTCACCGACTCAAACTGAAAGAGGAATCAGTCAGAGGGAACGTGAAATGCTAATATGAAGCGAACACAATCCAAAGACTGTATAAACTAATACACGTTCCTTGGAGGAAGAAGGAAAGCATAAACATTATCTTTCAGCTACTCTTTGCTGTGCAAATAGCATTTATCTTACGTTATAATGTATGTTAGTAAGAATTCTAATGAAAGACTTGTCTTTTGCTTGACCTTTACAAGATCCACAAAATTCAGAGGTGTTGCTGCTACTCCATTGCTCCAAGGCTCTTGTAGGGAAACAGGAGGATGAAAACAGCAACAAGAGACACAAGCTACTGTCAGTAGCAAAGGTCCTGGGAAAAACAGCAGCTCCAGACCAGTGAAGATGGAAAAATGAAAGCGATTTTGATGGGAACACTTCCACAGTTTTTTTTAAAGCAGTCTTTGGAAATATACAATGGGTGTTTACCCCTCCATTTAATGCCTTATGCTAGTTTACAAACAAACTTTTCTGATGCATTCTCTGGTACCCTCTAATTCCTTTAAGACTGATTTGTTTCTAACTGTTGTGCCTGCTGTATGCAATAAGTCCTGTTGCATTGCTCTCCTTCCCCTCCCTCTATGACATGAGAACAATAGGCTTTCTAGAAAGAGGTCTGTCTTTACTTTATTGTTGCCACAGATAAACAGCCCTCAAAAACCAAAAAAGACCCTAACCTAAATTCAGCAGCTTGCAGAAGTGTCCATAACTTTGAGCACAATTAAGTGCAAGGAATTATGACTTTCTATATGCTTGGAGTTAAACTAAGGATAGCAGATGCTACTAGAGTGGCAAGGCAGAGCAGGACCATTCCATGCACAGGCCCAGGGAGAAGTAGGTGGTTTCGGTTCCTGAGAAATGGCCTCCAGCCTGGCTTGGGATGAATGCTGAAGGTGGCTTCTGGCCATCCCAACTGGAAGTGGGTTTGCTGCCAGGTAGCTCAGAAACTCAAAGCAGGAAGACAAGCTGTCATATACTTTGCCTCCTGCCGTGCTACGCTGGTCTGCTCCTTGTGATGAGATAGCCAAGCCTGGGACTTCATCTGTTGCTGTGCAGACAGGAGCAGTGAAAGAACCAGAATAGACTGTGCTAGAAGTCACTGCACCATCATCATATTTACTCTGTGCTGTTTTACTTTGCGGCCAAAATCATATGTAATGAATACAATGTCTGAAGCCCTCATCAAATGAACTGTCCTTCATACTGCCGTTGAGAAAGCTTCATTGTCCTGCACTGACTGCTTTGAGCACGCAAGAGAGAGGACCAGAGGTTTATGCCTCCTTTAAGTTCCAATCACAATGCAACAGGTTTGTTTTGCAGGGCTGACATTTAATTATTTGCCCTACTTCTCTCAGGTTAAATTTAGAGCTAAATTTAGGACAAGTGTCTGGGCAGAATGTCATATGACACCAGTGTATATCTGTTGCACAACATGCCATACAAACATGTAACGTTCAACTCAGTTAAAAATAGCCATACACTTACCTAATTCGGGAGGCTTCTGGACTTTATCTACTGAGCTGGTAAGCAAACAGTGCAAGAACAAGAGTCATGAGTATACTGAGGGAAGAGACATCACTAAAAGCAAGAAGATAGAAAAAAATAATTTCTGTATTTGTTCTTTTTTTTTTATCAAGTAGTAATTACTGTGCCATAGTAACTTATGTATGACAGTCTAGATTATCTTAAAAAAAGGACGTGAAAAGGTAAATAGAGTGGAATTGTGAAAAGAATTGTAGTGTTTTTTCTTACCAAAGTGAGAGATCCCTGACTCCTCAAGAGCAGGGTTAAAATTCCCACCCTAAGCCTACAAGAGGACATACTCTTTCACAGTTAAGAGGTAACTTGGGTCATACATGGTTTCCTCAGTTACAACAGGGCTAGATGACACCAAGCAGAGTGGCTGAGGCAGAGACTCAGGTCTCCAAACTAAACATCATTAACTTCCTGAGTTGTGTTTGGAGATCATAGCTTCAGGGAAAACCTGAGCACAGGAAAAAAAGTTTTATACAAGTGTCAGAACCACAAAGTGAGATGGAAAATCATTTTAACACTTTTAGGGATAAGATGAGAACAAGTACAATAACACAGATGAAGGCTGGAGTAAAGAGCTGAACTTCAGCCAAGCTGCTTTGATGTTACTGAGAGCTGTAATGATAAGCAGGATGTATTTTCTCAATTGGAGCTGCTGCTGTGCTTCTGTCCTTTGGCATTTATCTAGGCCGACCTTGCTGACAAGGAAAGATTTGGGTGTTTTTACCAGGCCTTGGATGGTGGGGCTGTCAGCGCTCCAGCCACCTATGGGTGATGGCCATCAATGTTGAGCTCTCATCCAGCATGAGGAGCTGGCAGCCTCTGTGGCTCCTTGCTGAGGAAACAAACTCGTAGGTCCCCAGCTGGTCCACAGGGTTCCCATCCTCCATGTCCCTGGAGCTACAGCCTGGCAGAGGGAGAGTCACTGGGATGAGAGAGAAAATGCTGAATGCTGCTGGCCATCAAATGGCGGGGCCAACTGCTGTAGTGTGCAAGTAGACTTGCTACAATGGTGCGCTGAGAGCATCAAGGCAGTGTGCAGAGCTGCTGAGCAGCACTGGGGGAATATGGGGAACCAATGCTTCTGTGGCAGCTGAGCAAGGAGAGAGTTTTGTTTTGAGGCATTAGAAATGGGATACAAACAGCTCCCTGGGTCACAAGGGCAAAGCTGGTCCAGCCCAAATGGAGGGGGCTGATTCCTGATGGTTGCCCAGTAGCTGATGGGAGCACGTGCAGGTTCAGTTCAGGTGCAGCAGAAGGGTAATCGATCACATCATGGCTACAGCAGGTACTGCCTGGTCTTCTCAGCCAAAAAACTCACCCTCGGGTGGGACAGTTTCTTGGGACCAAAGCAAGAAGTGTTACTGTGTAGGGAAATCTGTCCATCCAGTTTGTGCTTGCTCTCTGGATGTCAAAGCATTTTGCTATCAGCACAGTGCCTTTCAAAAGTGCTTAAATCATGTTTACCATTTTTCCTTTAATGAGTGATTTCCTTTTGACCTGAGATTGTGAGACAAGTTTAGATTTCTTAAGCTACTCACACTATATGTAAGTGTAGGTGTGTCCATGCAGACTGTCAAAGAAATTTCTATTGAAATGCTGCAAAGACTGAGTCATTTCTTGGTTGGCATGTTCTGTTTTTCGTGAAAATGGTTTTGCTTTCTCCACTGCAACTGTGCATCATGTCTGTCACATTAATTGCGGTCACAGTTGTATAACGTGGATTAGTCTCTGATTTAATCTTGTTTTCTGTTGTTCAGTACCTAAAATCAATCAGGCCAGTGATCAGCTTAAACAGAGCCCAGAGGTTGACTCTGACAGTGGTGGTTTAGGAGCATTTGCAAGAAACTTCTAGCAAGATGAATTGTGTCCCTCGGAGACATCTTACCAGACTGGTTTAAATCTTCAAAACTTGGTACTTTGTAACTTTTGCAAATATTTTTTGATTATTTACTTCTGAACAGTCTAATTTTCATGTAACACTGAACCCTAATGTTAATCTTGCTAAACTCTTGATCTCTGTGACATTTTGAAGCAATGAGACCAAGAACCCCAAATAGCACATTTCTGTGCTATGGTTGTCAAACTTCTGACAAACTCTCTTGCTGTGTACCAGCAGAGACCCACAGGACACCTTTTTGCTTTGAACACCAGGAGCAAGGACCTCCATCCCCTATGGATGCTGGCACTGTGAACCAGAGACAGGGGAAAGCAAGGCTGCATACACCAACTGAGTTTTTGACACATCGAGTCACATGGAAGTGACATTGGGGCATGCTTCGAGCACTGAGTTCAAGTTGCACAGGAAGCTGTGGCTAGCTTTAAAACATTATCAAAGAAAAAAAAAAAATCCCAAACCCCATACATGCATCAAGACCTTACTTTTGCAGGCAGCAGCTCTTGATGAACTTGCCAGCACGCTCACCGGGGCAGCCTGTGCAGCACATGGCACTAGCAGGGCGTCAGACACATTTGTGTCTGGCAAAACTCAAAACACTCCTATCACAAAAAGGGATCAATAGTGTAAATTTTCACCAGTGTTATGAAATGTCTCTGGCTACTGGTTCACTGCTCAGGATGTGAATAGGAACGGAGTGTTTCATAATAATTTTATAATAATTAGTTTTATTTTTTTTTTAAAGTGGGGAAAAAAAAGGAAAGATTTACCAGAAACCACTGGACTAATTGAAGGGTTCTGTCCTCATCACTGATCTTTGTAAACACAATCCACACCACATGTTTGGCCTCAGGATCAGTTTGTTTCTACCTGCAGCATATTTGTATGACAAAGTGACAGAACCAATATTCGTTTAGTGGTATGCTCAGGTATATTGGTTCAGTACCAGGGAAGCTGATGGAGTCACACTGGAATAAGCGAGGACAAAGTAATCAGTCAATACCCACTAAGGTCTTGTAATACGCTGGAAATAACACACATATAAATGTGTCAAGAAAGAATAGATCAACCAGGCATTACCAACCTTCTCTTTCCCTAGTGTAATCGTAATTTTATTTTTGACAAACTATTATCATCTCTTCTGACCCTCCTGTCACGCTAAACACACATATGAATAAGCACTAACTCTCTTTCTTCACATGCATATCTGCACATGCACAGATATCTTACTTGAAATCTGCTGCACTTGCGTGAAGAGGGTGAAGATCTTTAGCTGAGATATCCATTGCAGGTACGAATTAGTGTGGCAAGAGAGTGTCTGGGGAAAACATTGCAGAAGGTGTGGGCTTTCTCTAGCTTTCTTTCGATAAAGAATTCCCTCATGTAGCTAAAACTCTACTTCCAGATGCTTTCCATCCATCCTTAAGTTCTTCACTGTATGCTGCAAAATTCACAAACGAGGCCAGGGAGTGCAGTCTTTTGCATTTATTTATGTAAAGAACAAGAAGATCCTTAGCTACTAGATATCAGTATATCCTTGTTTATTTTAGTGAAACTGTACTTATTTCCAAAGAAGGTGCAGCTCAGCTGTGGAGCAAAATCAGCACTTCAGGGAGAGGCATGTACATTCCATCAAGAGATTTTTAAAATTGTGGCTCAGACCTGTGAAAGGATGTGACATGTAAATGGCCATATGAAGTTCTCATGCCACATAAACACTTCTTTTTTGAGCTCCAGAGTGATACCCTATGTCTGGTAAGCAACGGACAGTGAGATTTCAGGCTCTTTGGAGATGAGAGAAAAGCTCTCTGCTGATCCCATATGGTTCAGGATCATTTGCTAACAACCACAAATGCAAATAGACCTGGAAAGGACCTGATAATGTACTTATGCACAGAGTCCACCACTCTGTCTGAGCGCAGCATCAATGAAATATGAAAAATAGGTGTGCATTATGCAAATAGCTAGGCTGAATTGGAGCAAGTAGAAAAAAGGTTTTCTTAGGAAGTATATGTTTTTAATATATCCATCGTGGGTGGACAGGTCAGAGTTCTTTACCGGCTAAGAATTCACAACATTTAAATTCAACTTAAATGCCTTTATGTCAATGTGTGCAGCATGGGGAATAAGCAAGAGGAGTTAGATGTGTGTGTGCACCTGTTGGGATATGATCTTATTGGCTTCACGGAGATGTGGTGGGATGAATCCTATGACTGGAGTGTCAGAATAGAAGGGTACAGGCTCTTTAGGAAGGATAGGCAGGGAGAAGAGAGGAGGAGTTGCCCTCTATGTCAAGGACCAGCTAGAGTGCATGGAGCTGCAACTGCGGACGAATGAGGTCCCGACTGAGAGTTTATGGGTTAGGATTAAAGGGAGAGCAGGGACAGGGGACGTAGTAGTAGGGTTCTGCTATAGACCACCTGACCAGGAGAGGGTGGATGAGGCCCTCTACAGACAGATAGGAGCTGCCTCACATTCACGAGCCCTGGTCCTCATGGGGGACTTCAACCACCCCAATATCTGTTGGAAGGACAACACAGCAGGGCATAGGCACTCAAGGAGGTTCCTGGAACGCATGGATGATAACTTCCTTCTCCAAGTGGTAGAGGAACCAACGAGGAGAGGTGATTTGCTGGACCTTGTTCTCACCAACAATGAAGGGCTGGTGGGGAACGTGACGCTCAAGGACAGCCTTGGCTGCAGCGATCATGAAATGGCAGAATTCAAGATACTTAGAGAAGCAAGGAGGGTGCATAGCAGGCTCACTACCCTGGGTTTCAGGAAAGCAGACTTGGACCTCTTCAGGGATCTCCTCGCTCGAGTACAATGGGATGAGGCCCTGGAGGGAAGAGGGACACAAGAAAGCTGGTTAATATTCAAGGATCACCTCCTCCAAGCTCAGGAGTGGTGCATCCCAACAAGAGAAAGTCAGGTAGGAACACCAGGAGGCCTGCATGGATGAACAAGGAGCTCCTGGACCAACTCAGGCACAAAAGAAGGCCTATAGGAGGTGGAAGCAAGGACAGGTAGCCTGGGAAGAATACAGAGCAATTGTCTGAGCAACCAGAGATCAGGTTAGGAAAGCTAAAGCCCTGATAGAGTTAAATCTGGCCAGGGACATCAAGGGCAACAAGAAAAACTTCTACAGATATGTCAGTGAAAAAAAGATCTAGGGAAAATGTAGGCCCTCTCCAGAAGGAAATGGGGGACCTGGCTAGTCGGGATATGGAGAAGGCTGGGGTTCTCAATGACTTCTTTGCCTCAGTCTTCACTGGCAAGAGCTCCAGCTGCACAGCCCAAGTCACAGAAAGCAAAGGCAGGGACTGTGAGAATGAAGAGCCGCCCACTGTAGGAGAAGATCAGGTCCAAGACCATCTAAAGAACCTGAAGGTGGACAAGTCCATGGGACCAGATGAGGTGCATCCACGGGTCCTGAGGGAACTGGCAGATGAAGTTGCTAAGCCACTATCCATCATATTTCAGAAGTCGTGGCAATCTGGTGAAGTTCCCACTGACTGCAAGAGGGGAAACATAGCCTCCATCTTTAAAAAGGGGAAAAAAGAAGACCCAGGGAACTACAGGCCAGCCAGTCTCACCTCTGTGCCTGGCAAGATCATGGAGCAGATCCTCCTGGACTATGCTAAGGCACATAGAAAATAAGGAGGTGATTGGTGACAGTCAACATGGCTTCACTAGGGGCAAATCCTGCCTGACTAATTTGGTGGCCTTCTATGATGAGGTTACAGCATTGATGGATAGGGGAAGAGCAACTGACATCGTCTACCTGGACTTATCCAAAGCATTTGATACTGTCCCACACGACATCCTTATCTCTAAACTGGAAAGATGTGGTTTTGATGGATGGACCACTCGGTGGATAAGGAATTGGCTGGATGGTCGCACTCAAAGAGTTGTGGTCAACGGTTCAATGTCCACGTGGAGGCCTGTAATGAGTGGTGTTCCTCAGGGGTCAGTACTGGGAACAGTGCTATTTAACATCTTTGTTGTCAACATGGACAGTGGGATTGAGTGCACCCTCAGCAAGTTTGCAGATGAAACCAAGCTGTGTGGTGTTGTGGACACGCTGGAGGGAAGGGATGCCATCCAGAGGGACCTTGACAGGCTGGAGAGATGTGCCTGGGAGAACCTCATGAAGTTCAACAAGGCCAAGTGCAAGGTCCTGCACATGGGTCAGGGCAATCCCAAGCACAAGTACAGGCTGGGCAGAGAATGAATTGACAGTAGCCCTGAGGAAAAGGACTTGGGAGTGCTGGTGGATGAGAATCTCAACATGAGCTGGCAATGTGCACTGGCAGCCCAGAAAGCCAACCGTATCCTGGGCTCTATCAAAAGTGTGGCCAGCAGGTCGAGGGAGGTGATTCTGCCCCTCTACTCAGCTCTCGTGAGACCCCACCTAGAATACTGTGTTCAGCTCTGGAGTCCCCAACATAAGAAGGACATGGAACTGCTGGAGCGAGTCCAGAGGAGGGCCACGAAGATGATCTGAGGGCTGGAGCGCCTCAGCTATGAAGACAGGCTGAGAGAGTTGGGGCTGTTCAGCCTGGAGAAGAGAAGGCTTCGGGGTCTTATAGCAGCTTTCCAGTACCTAAAGGGGGCCTCCAAGAAAGCTGGAGAGGGACTTTTTACAAGGGCATGTAGTGACAGGACAAGGGGCAACGGCTTTAAACTTAAAGAGAGGAGATTTAGATTAGATATAAGGAAGAAATTTTTCACTCAGAGGGTGGTGAGGTACTGGAACAGGTTGCCCAGAGAAGTTGTGGATGCCCCATCCCTGGAAGTGTTCAAGGCCAGGCTGGATGAGGCTTTGAGCAACCTGGTGTAGTGGAGGGTTTCCCTGCCCATGGCAGGGGGGTTGGAACTAGATGATCTTTAAGGTCCCTTCCAACCCTAACCATTCTATGATTCTATGATTCTATGATTCTAAGCATCCTCAGGAAAAATCATTGTAAAGATTATCAGCACAGTATGCAGATTAGCAGAGAACCAAAAGAAATTGCATAAAAATAAAGCTATGATTACATATAACTAAAATGACATAACCCAAATATAAGCATGGGACTCTACACCTCTTTTGCTTATTTCGTAGAGGAAAACACACTTTGCTGTGCAAATCGGATAAAATACTGCTGAGAGAAATGAAGTTTGGAGGAAGATAAAAAAAAGATAAAATTTATGTATCTCTGCATATGCTGCAGTAGATATACAGACATACACACAGATGCAAAGAGAAGACTGGGAACTCTGTGTAAAAAAGGACAGCACCAAGCAAGTGGAGCAGCTTCTGAAAAATCAAAGAAATCTAATGCAAGCACTCGTATTTCGAAGATATCCTGGGAACTGATTATATTGAATTTTTTTCCAGCTGATTTTGAAGATTTCAGGCTGAAATTTTCCCAGAGGTGTTACATGTGGCAAGGAAGAGACATTTGCCCAGATAAGGGTGTTAACATGACTTGGCAGATCTCTGCATAGTGGCACGTAGAAGAAATATTTGCCAGGGCAAGCCTCAAGGCCCGTGATCACCTGCCCCACCAGGTCTGCCTGGACACGGCCAAGGCTGCTACAGGAACAGGGGTTGCGGCTGTGGCTGGGAACGCAGCTCCCCACAGCTCCCCCACTGCTCAGTGGAGATCGGCAGGAGATTTGCATCCATCTTGAAATTTAGATTGCTCCAAATCATGATTTGATATAATTAAAACAAGGGAGGTTGGATTGTGCTGATGCAGGCAGAGGCTGTTAAAAACTTTTCTCCCTCAACTCTGCTCCCTCCCTTTGCATGAAAGTAATCAAATACATGTGGCTTAGAGCACTGCGTGTCGGGAAAGACACCAACTGCACTCCCAACTCATCATGAGCAACTGGGTGTCCCCAGCCCTCACATGAGGTATTTGCTGCAGCTGCAGAACAGCAAAAGACTGTTTCGTTGACCCAATTGGGTAAACACAGATGGGTGACTTAATTTCAAACTCCACCATACCCTTGACTTTAAAAGAAGAAACCTTTATGAGGGCAGTGCTTTGGAGATTTTCAGAAACGGCAGTGTTTTTAACGAATTTAAGACAAAAAGGACGAAAGTCTGAGTATAGCTTTCCTGTACATGTAAAACAACTCTATCTGTAAACTTAGTTCTGTGCATATAAGGGTGGCATCCCAGAAAATAAAAACAAATTGGTATGATGTCAGCAGGCACTGACTGAATTTAAATCCGTCTTGTGACACAGAGAAGGGAGATTGTAGAAGGCAGTGAAATGACTCATGATTGCAAAATCAGAATTTATGGCAGATAATATGACACCAATAAAAATAAAAGGACAGAACAACACCATGCTAATATGACACATATGTTCACAACTGGTTGACTCAGCCCCAGAAAAGCCTAGGACAAATCTGGGAAACTGAGTTTGTGTAGCTGCTGCTAACGTGTGCGTCCGTCCAATCTATCCCTCAGTGTGCCCACCACTGTGGTATCTATTTACATACCACAAAGCACTGACATATACGTGCATTGACCTACTTGATACAAATTGCTGCCCAAACCTACTTGCCTAGCTGCACACACCTAGCTGACTTGCCCATCAGCCCTTCCAAAATGGTACAAATTATCTAAGGGGCACAGTCCTTCCCATATGTGTTGGCAGCATTTCTTTCCAATAGAGTATCTCTTCAAAGACTCAGCAACATACCAGACATGCCTGTTAGTTTTGCACATTTCAAGACGATTCGCTTGCAGCTTGCCCTCAAAGACCTCCATCCCCAATAATAAAAGAGTCTAGACTTCCAAAATTTATAACCATAAACAAATCAAATGCATAAGATTAGTTAAGACATTTTGAATGAGACTTATCCTGGGACGCCTCATTTTTCATCCCGTATCTGCCAGGCTTATTCTGTGCCCAGTGGAAAATTAGTAGCTGGGACCACATCTCATTTCCCATTTGTAAAACCTATGAGACCAGGTACTTTCTCCAACATTCCAGCAGTCACGTCCACTGAATTAATCTTTGCAGAGGTGGCAGGACAAACGTTTCATCTGAAGAAAACTCCAGGAGCTCTTTAGCATCCATCCACACAGAATGATCCCTTCAAGAGACCATTGCACTCTAAATTATACTGTAAATATGTGTCAATCTTGCCTATCAGGATCTGAGCTCATAGATTTATAAAATTTCAAATCTTCAGAGATAAACATTGATGTTAAACTTGCAAGAGAAGTGTATATAAATGCTGTTGTGTTGGTAATTTCTGGGTTGAATCTTCCTGCTGGAAAACCTGCCTGCCTCCTGAATGCCTTTCCCCATTGTGCAGTACGATGCAGTGTATTTGCTGCCTGGCCCCTGAGTGCAGTACTAAAATATAATCTTGCATCAACTTGTCAAGAAGCTGGACAGGTCTGTTTTATATTCCCTTAGTCTGTATTTAGTCCACTTTGTCCTCGTAAGGAGCCCTGCCCATATAGATACATATATTTATAAAAACACCCATTCATTTTTTACGTAGAACATTTCAAAGTACAGTCATCTCTGTAAACACTCAGACCAAAACCCCTTTGGCATTGAAAGTGCTGATGCCAGAGCAATGAAAGAAACTCTTTTCTTTGTCTCAACACAACCCTTTCTCATCTTTGCCATCATGCACTACCGAGCAGAGCTGTGTGATTGTATGCCACAACAATGCACCATATATCATTACTATTATCAGGGTCAACAAATGTATTAGGAAAAACATATTATCACTGCAAGCTGATATTTCTCATAAAAGCCTGATTCCTGTCCTGGTTTTAGCTGGGACAGAGTTAGCTCTTCTTTTTAGCAGCTGAAGAGCTCCGTGTTTTGGTTTTACTCAGAGGCTCGCTCTGAGAAGAATGTTGATAGCAAGCTGATGTTTATAGTTGGCACTGAGGTCTCAAGGACTTTTCAGCTGCCGTGTTCTTGCCAGTGTGCAGGAGCACAACAGGATAAGGGGGGAGCATGGCTGGGACAAGGGATCCACAACTCTCCTTACAATTGTACCTGAATTTAAGATTGAGGGCCAAACTGGCCAATTAGTATTTGTATCATGCAGCATCATGCCCAGTATAACAGTGAGGGTCAGCTGGAAAGAAGGGCTTTTGCCCTTGTGGGACTCTCACTTTCGGGCTCTCTGAGTGTTTTCTCTCTCTCTTGCTCTCTGTCTCGGGCCCGTTCATCCAGGATCGCGGTATCAAGTTTTATCCATTTCGGGATTGCAGCTTTGTAACGAGATGGGCCTCGGTCAAGGGGTGGTGAAGCAATTACATCGTACATCACTCGTTTGTATATGTTTATCCTTGTGCATATCCATATATATATGTATTGGTAGTGGTAGTAGTAAATTGCTCTTATCTCAACCCACGGGTCTCTTTCTTTTTCCTCTTTGATTCTCTCCCTCATCTCTGGGGGTGGGGGAGGGTGAGAGAGGGACTGTATAGGGTTTAGTTGCCGGAGCGGCCTAACCCACGACATTCCAGAGGCAAATTATTTATCTGTTTGTAAACATGCAGTGCAGTCTTTCTTTAAAAAGTAAAATCTAATAAAATACATCAGATTTCATTACATTTCCTTTTAAATTAATATTGAACCTAAAAGAAATGTTGAAATAAAAAAATGACTGAAATGACTTGATTCATAAAATAAAATATTTCCGAGTAGTGTAATTGCTTTTGAAACTGATCAAGCTCTATAAAAATCAGAATATTAAATTTCCCTTGTCATCAATTCATAAATTTTTAAAGAACTTTTCAAGCCATCACTGCATTCAGTATGCTGATGACAAATCTACTAGAGGTAAGGAGATGCATCCTGCCTCAGCTCTTCTAACTTACCTGATTAAAACACCAGTGAATACAACTGATTCTCATTCTATTTACATCAACATCATTAAGCTTATGACTTGTACAAAAAATTAAATATTTGTATCTCAACAGAAAATCAATAGCTAGAAATATCATCAAAAGACACCTGATGAAAGCTGATCAACCTTTACTGATGAATAAGTAACGCTGATTTTTATAAACATGTCAATTGAGTAATTTCCTGGCTGATGCAAACACCTTGTCCTACATTGGTGGTGTTACCTGCCAGCAGAGAGAGTCCAATTCTGGAATGAAGATAACCAAGGAGACCTACAATTGTGCCTTGCATGGCCTAGGTGATAGACAGTACCATTGGTACTAACATATGGTCAGTCCCTTCCTCTGGTCCCCAGGGAAGGGGAGGAGAAATGGTCACCTATAATCCTCTCTGAGAAATGAGGGATAAGTCTTGCTCTCCTTACTCTCACAGTGTGGGTATGAGGCCAGAAAGATCATTAGTCCTGCATCACCTTCAGATTTTGCTGCATATCTTTGGGTGACTCTCTTCTTTTACAGCTTTACACAGAGAAGGTCAGCTGAATACTTTTTTAAGGGCAGAATGCCTGCTGAAGCCAAAGGCCATTTCGCCATGTACAGACAAGTGAACACCAAGTAAGAAATTCATGATCTGAGTGATGCTTTGGATGATTTGATTGACTGTTGTGTATTTTCCCAGAGAAGTAGAGAACAAAGGTGTCACTCACGTCCTTGTCATCCATGAGGCTGGACAAATATCTTTGCCTATTCATCTTACGTCAGAGAATCTCAGGGAACGGCACTCTCTCCTTAAATCAAAGCAAACTCTTAACTCTTAAATAAACCACTGCCCTCTCAGTGCACAGTGCATGTGTCAGCCAAGCTCACCCCAGATGTTTCTAGCTATTTGTCTGTTGTCATTTGGATCCGAGTTTGGGCCCCTAGAGAATGAACATGTGGCACTCTGTTCTTCAGGAAAATTACTGTCGTACGGTATATCGGCAGCTGAGGTGAGGTGGTGTCATACATGCAGGAAGCCAAGCATACAGTAGATTCAAAGTGTCTGTTCATATTTGAGCTGAGCCACATTTTTGTATAGGGACTTCCCTTAAAGAAAATTTTATATTAAAAATTATTCATTTTTTTGCGCATACAGCAACCCAAAAGCAGTTATCCATTATTAGAAAAAGTTAACAAATAAGGAATGCAACCAAAGAAGAAAAATATACTGTGTTAAAGAAATAAGTCTTAGTTCCAAGTCTTCAACAGTAGTATCTGTAGTTACAGAAAACTCCTGTTCGGTTCATGACATATTTCAAGTCCTACCTCTGGTATTCCCTCCTCTGTGCCGAAAGCGGGATGTGTCTTGGCACCTGCCCAGCTCCTTTGGCCGGATTCATCCCAGGTACCTAGGCACTGAGCAGTGCTCCACAGTCTCATCACCTACACCTCCCTGAATCAAGAGAGAGAGAGGTGGCACCTCCCTGGGCACTGTAGAGCTTGAGTGGACTGCACTGACCTCTTGGGATGTTTATTTTTGTTCATCAGCTTCAGAGTTGGTTAATCTTCTAACTTTGGCACCTCTTTGAAATGGCTAGAGATAACCAGGATGCCCCCATGAAGTCTCATGGTTTATTTTCACAAAATGGGAGCTTCTTAAAATTGTCACACTCCTGTTCTGCTTTGAGGTCACCATGTAAAGTGTATGCCTGTACTGTGAGGGTGAAGGGGTGGAATTTGAGACTTTGGCCAACTTTAGGACAAAGAGTTATTGTACTCTGACTTGGCTTTATGAAGCCCAAAGGGATTTGCTGTGTGCCTTTACTGACTTGTGAGGCCAGTTCTGTTGATAGGCCCCCAGCAAGATGCTGGAAAGCAGTGCAAACATGTTCCGGAAGACTCCGCTTCTAAAGAGAGAGGTCGAAGTCAATCGTGTCACAGCAGAGCTTGTTGCCAAGAGGCAAGAAATTAAAGCGAGGATGGAAGCTGCAACCCAGCAGAGAGCAGAGCTGACCGCCAAGCGCAACAAGATGTAAGCATCCTTCTCACTCTAGGAGTGAGAGCCCTGGCATCGGGGTTTAATGCTTCATCCCTTGGTGACCCTCTTCTGGCTGTTCATGGGGAGTGTTTGCACATTCAGACATGTTGCAATCAGTAGGAAATTAAGCAGCAGGCACAGTCCATTGGAGCAAAGGAAGAGCTGCAAATGATAGCCTTTCTCCAAGGGAGGGCAGCATACTTGCCGTCTCTCTCACTTTCTCACAAGTGCATATCCCGCATGCAGCAGCAGGAGTGACTTTGTATTTTGCCAGGACCGTGAGTCAGTGCTACAGCTCGCATAGACTGAAGCCTGGGTCTTTGCTTGTGCTGTAAAATCCTTTGGGTTAGGTTCAGCAATGACACTGGGGTCAGCTACTACATGAGTGACTTCCCCCATGTTCCATTTCCAGTGCAGACACTTCAGTCATTTGGGACTTTATCTACTGGTAGCTCATAAACCTATCCAGGACACTGAATAATCCGGCAGTTTATCACATCCCTGAATGGGGTGCCTCATCCACCTGTTAAATGCTCCATTTCATTTCTTTTGTGCCAAACAGGAATCAAACTCTTAAGTTGGATAATTTTTTTAAGGCTAATGGTGTGAAGAGGAAACGAGCAATGCAAACTTCCAAGCAGAAGTATAGTTGAACAAAAGACGGAGAGAAAAATAAACTGGTAGCAGTGTTTGAAAAATTAGAAGTTAGGTAAGGGCTAAGCTCCCCCTGCCATAACATCAGACTGTGTTACACAGTGCTGCCTCTGTCTGCACATGGTGCTTCTCCGTTGTTTGAATTATTCACTTAATAAAACAAATCAGCACAATAGTATTGGTACCAATACAATAGTATTGGTAACGGGAACAAGGTACTAAAAGGGACCCATTATATCTTGAAGTTTCGTCCTCTGCTGTTGTTAGCAATTATGTACAATCCTTATTCAGAATATAATGAGACTCGTCAAAAAACGAGCAAGGAAATCTGGGCTAGACATGTTAAGGGACTGCAAGAACTGCTGAGCTGGGCAATACAAATCCTGATTTACAGCCACAAGGGGACTTGAGATTTGGGAGCTCCATTTTTTGGATTCCTTCTGCAGTCAGTGGGGATTAGCCCCTGATATCTAGCCTGGCTGTTGATAAAGAAGCTGTGTAAAAGTGTGGGTAGTGGAGCAGTGTCTCTCCCTCCTCTAGTCATGTTTAAAATACAGTGGCTCTTGATGAACATGGCTAGGGGCTTGGACCTGACAGCCCGCTGCAACCCCACAGTGAGAAGCCCTCCATGTTTAAACTCCAGGACATCAGCTGGTGATCAGCCACTTCTGATGAGGCTCAAGTGTGAGCAAAAGCATGAAGCTGCTGAGCCTGCACAGTGCCGATGTGTGGGGACACAGAGCCCACAGCTCCCAGGGGATTCTCAAAGCTTACAGAAGAGTGCTAAGCGATTTAGGCACCTCCAGCATTAGAGGACTTTCAAGACAATAGCTTGCAATGACAGTGTGCAAAGGGATGGTGTCCAACATGGCTCTAGCCTCAGCTCCCGTTACCCTCAGTGATATATTGTTCAGGACCTCTCTCCTCTGATTACAAACTTTCTTCTAATTGACTCATGGCCCTTTATTTCTTTTGCTGCCAACTCTATCTTTCAGCTTAACTGGCTCTTGTTATGCCCTTGCTCTATTTATAGAAAGCACTGGTTTCCACTCTGGGATACTTTCTCGCTAGCAGTAAGCCAGCCAAGTTCCCCTTGTCCTAGACAGGCTCTCGGTTCCCCTGCTCTGCTCAGCAATCCCTGCCTGCACCTGTCTGCTCCGAGTCTGCCTGTTGTGAACACTACCCACAGTATTTGACAGTAGATCTCATTAATTTCTAGGACTACAGGATGTTAATACTTTCTATAATTAATATTATGATTATTAGCATTCCTGTTATTTCAGGAGGCCATTGGAAGGCTGAACTGTCAGAACTGCCAGATTTCCCTCTCAAAGGATAGTTGTTTTTACTCCTCCAACATCATGGAAATCCTCTTTGTGTAGCATAGCACAATTGAAAGCTCCTTTGACACCAAAAGATCCCTTTGACAACATGTTTCATTCTTGACTTTTGAACTAACTCTTCTAAAATAGTCTTGTGTATTTCTTCATTTTCTTTATAGGCAGCAAAAGCTAGAGAGGAAAGTTGTTAAATACGAAGTATATGAAGTTTTCCTACTGAAAACCAGTGACAAATTGCTAGACAGTAACTGTTACTCTCAGGCACCTGCTGGCTCTTTTACTGTAGTAATAGCAACTGTCGTGTCCTCCCTTTGCTCCTGAGCTGTGGTCCGGCGAAGGCAGTCACCAGCAATCAGCCGTGCAGAGAGGTGTGCTGGCAGTGGAGCTGGCAGCTGATGGCACGAACAGCAGGGAGCCAGTCAGACCTGCTTTCCTGGGGCTGAGCCCACGTGCCTGGTCAGCACTGTCAAGCTGTAGGTAAAGGACAAAGGAGCCAGATCCTTTCTAGAACAGCTGCAGCCCAGTTTGACTGTGGGATCTGCATAGCCTTATAGCTGGGAACTAGGAGTACACACTTCTCCAGCTGATACCAGCACAAGCAACAGAAACCTTCAACTTACCAATACAACTGTACTTGGGAAGAAAGTAAGTCTGGACTGCATAATGCAGCTTAGCAGTATCATAGCAATTAATTGATGATGTTGTCCACTCGAGAATTGGGTTAGGCCAGATGACATGAAATTGCTGAAAGGATTCACAAAGTATGTGTTTCATTTCTGCCTTGCTGAGCTTTTCTACTATTGAAGGTGGGGTCTGAAGCACGCCTCTTGCACAGCAAGCTCTTAGACCTGCAGACTTCAGCCATGTACCACAGTCAGCACGGCTACTGCGCCTAAAGTAGAAAGCAGCCATGCTTGGATGGCTCCACAACCCTATCACTGCAAGCATAGACAGGACTGAAAGTGGCTATAAGCACCCTGAGCTTCCTGATGCCCTCGCTTGTCATTTTTATCGTTGGCTGTTAGCTCTGTTGTGCTTCTGGCTCCACACAACCATAGAGCGCTCAGGTAGAGCCAGCCTGAAGAAACTTGCCTGGGCAAATTGCAGCCTATTGGCCTTGCTTAGCACTTTTCTCAGACCACACAGGCACATCCTCGGCCCCAGGACATAGGTTTTGGCTGGATTCTCTACCTCCAGGCTACTGTGGACCTTGCCATAAAGTGGCTCCAGAGCACATGCTTGCATGGGAGCAGTGTGGATGGGAAACTGCTCAGAACTTCTGCTTCCATCCTTTTGCGAGTGACACAGTCTGTTTTTCACCACTTATTTATCAGAGGATTAGAGTTGCAGTAGAAGAGACTCCAGACTGTTTTATAGCCCAGTGTTTTTCAGCAAATTGCTTGTGACCCCTGTAGTCCCATGCAATGCAGCCAAGAGGGTTGTGATATGTTGAAACATTTATTACACTATAAAATGAATACTGTCCTGCTCCCTGACCTCCCTGCCCCATGGCTAGGGTCAACTATGCTCTGTCAGCTTCTCCAAGCAAGCAAGCCAGTCCAAAATCTTTGATACTTCTTTTCTCTTGCTTTTATTACAAACATACTGGTGTCAAGGAATATTTGTATTAGAATGAGGGGGGCCACCACCCAGGGGAGGCTGTTAAACATAGATAATCTTGCAGAAGGCTCATTTGGTATAGATAAACCCATTTGTGTTTTAATGCTGTATTTAAACTCTCAGGGGATTTTCTTTTAAGTAAATTCACTGGTGTGTTGTTTACATACAGGTAAAGGACCTGTGTATCATTACAAAAGTCTCTAATGCTGCTGAGTTACACATATCTTATGGAAGATGCATTAAATGCACTTACTTAAACGCATCTTAAATCCTACCTGAATCCTTTCAAGTATTCCAGGTCTTTCAGTTTTCAGTCCAGTCTCAGTCTGAAGTGATAATTCAGCATCAAAAGATTTATCAGCAAGAGCTATTTAACACCTAGTCAGGTGTTAAGCCTATAATAGTTTATCTCTTGGCAACATTTAGACCTTGAGCCATGAAAAGTCACTGGCATGCCTTCACTATGAGATCAAGTCTGATGGAATAGCCTGTTCAAAGGACACAGAAGTCCCAATGTAGTCTTTAAAAAACTCAAACCCCTAAAACAAACAAAAAAACACCACAAAAACTAACCCCAAACCCAAACCCAAACCAAACGATTGTCTTAAAAAAATTTAATTCATTGGTGTGAAGTCTCACACTGGATTAATTTCCTTGTTGGGTCACTACAGGCTCTGGCTGTATTCATTCTCTATTTATGGAACAGCACCTTACTTGGTGAAGAGTTTTCCCCTTTTCCATCCTTATTACCATGTTTTTCAGAAATTAAATTCCCTGGGATCAGAAGGTTAAAGCCCTCAGTAGTAGAGATATGAAGTCCAACAGATTTCCCTAACAAAACCTTGAAATGAAATCACTTCAGCCACCTTGTTTTCTTACCTTTCCACATTCTCTGAGTAAAACAGAGTTGTTTTCTTTTGTCAGACATCCACCAGCAAAGGCACTTCATATAATTTTCTCACACTTGAGGCTACCCGATGCTTTGGACTCAGAAGATTGAGAGCGGTCTCCACTGTTCAGACAGGGGTGGGGAAAGAGGCACAGTGTGTTTTTTTCTTAGGGAGTCTGTTTCAAGCCTCTTCAAAGTTGCAGGGAAATAACCTGAAAATGCGAAACTCCCACATTTGAAATCTGACAAGCACAAAGAACTCCCAATTTCTATTTTCGGAATTCATGATTGTTGAGACGACCTCCAGATGCAGCAGAAGGGAGCAAGCTGAGTGCTGAGATACGAGTGCTCCTAACTAGTCATCTTGAATTGATTCCCACTGCTAAACACACTCTCCAGCAGTGAAATTAGGCTGTTATGCGAGGGTCCTGGTCCTTCATGGTTTTTGTAGGGTGCTAACACTTCCTCAGAGGTCCACGAGCAGTCAGAATAACATATCCTGCATGAAAAAAATCTGTACATCAGCAGGATTTGGCCCCTACCATGCAAAGAAAGGACGATAAGGTATTTGTGATAGATGGTAGGTGGCACCTCTATCCACTTTGTGGTCCATTTCCCTTGTGGCCTTCTACCAATTATTTGGAACACAGCGGGGACTCTGTGGTGAAAGCTATCATCAGGAAGCACGAGAGACTCTCAACTACAAACCAGAACTTGATAAAGAATTTAGTCACCCTGTCAGATGACTACAAAAAAAGCCAGCATGACCTTGAAGCCTTGCTATGGGAACATGATACCACAAAAATCATAATGTTATTAAGCATTTATGGATAATAGGGTGGTATTTAGGCCAACAGAGTCACACCACCTAAAAATCAAATTCTTTGTGGGGCTGACTGCCATCTTATCGCAAGAAATCCTTAGGCTCCAGACTCATATAACAGCTGAAGAGGGGAACGTTTCTCCAGTTATTGCTGATTGTGAATATAAAATATAATCCCCTCATTTGAACAGGCTAGGAAAAAACTCCCTATTATCAAATAAGCGGTGTCAGTGGTCACTGCACAGCCTGGATTCCCTCCCTGTTGGAAGTCTCTCATGGATATCGAGTGGGCTGCTGGAAGGAGTCCAAGTGCAATCCAGGCCACGGCGATACACAGATGTAGTGACTGCAGCCTAATGTTGAGCCGTGTTTACAAAATGTTGCTGCTGAAGCAGATTTCTATGGTTAAAAGATTACTCCTGATATTTTTGGTTAAATCAATCATCCTTATTAATCATTTTAATTGGGATAAATTGAGAATCATGCCCATATCAGGAAGGGAAAGCAGTTCTGCAAAAGCCCGTCTCCTGGGATCATCCCCCTGCATCCGATACTCCAGGACAGGTCCCAGGGAGGACCAAGTGGCACCAACCGGGTCTGGGCTGCGCCGGGTGGCATTCCTCCTGGCACCAGCCTTTCTGCTCGGCAATGGCTGAGTGCTGATGCCGGAGCTGCTCGAGGTTTACCTCGGCATTGGAGGTAAGAGGAGAAGGTGGCCCTGCCAGCAAAGGCAGAGCTGCACAGCCCCTTGCAGAGGCTTGGTGCTTGTGGACCAGCCTAGCTGGCCCAGTCCTAGCAGCAGGCTAGACAAAGACACTTACAATCACTTGGAAAGACACTTGGTAACTGGAAGCCATCACAGTTGGCCACCTCTCTGCAAGTGAGAAGCACAACAGCAGGTGAGCTTTCGGCTTTCTTCATCCAGATGCTGACGAGTGAGCTTTCCCCATTTCAGGCAATGGGCAACGGCGCATGGAAAAAACCCAAAGAGCTGAAGATACAAATCACCGGGGAGAAAGATGACCTCAAACAGCAGGTGAGCAGGTTGCACAGAGGCCAGCTGGAGTCACAGGGGGAAACGGGGACAGGGACAAAAGCAGCAGCATGATTGGGAAGCTCCCAAAGGAAAAAGAAGATCTCCCAAAGGGATTTGTCCCGGACTGGAGCCCTGCTCTGTCACCACCTTTTCTGGGAACTTGGCAATCCTAGAGTTGCTGCTAGAGCTAGAAATTCACGCAGAGCTTTTGTGCTAGGCAGAGCCGGGAACAAGGCAGGCTGCTGTCAGCCTCCCCGTAGTATGCAGCCCTAGCAGGAGGTGGGATTGCTGTCAAGCCCGGACACGAAGCAGGTAAGTAACGAATACGCGTTGGGCATGGCACGTGTGTGGCACGCCTCTGCGAGGAGCATGCACACCTCCATGGTCAGCCAGACTCCCAGCGGCTCACCCTGCTCACCGAAGCACCCCGGCAAACGCCGTACCACCCAGATAAGCAGCATTCCCGACGAGATCAGCAGTATTGCAGCAGCCGGCAGAGTCCTGCACAAACAGTTGGGAAGTAGGAGATCCAAACTATCCCTCAGCTCTACCAGAAAGTTACGAAGAGACTGGGAAAAAAGTCACATAACTCCATGCTTCAGTTTCCCCACAAAGCACAATATTTCTCCACCTCTCACATTTTCTCTGAATGTTAATAGATACATGAAGCAACGGAAATACAGTGGGGAAAGGTGCTAAAAAGGGCTATATATCAGCAGCAGCACATGCACCTATGCACGTGTGGTATGCACATTGCACAAGGCATTGCTAGTCTCATCTTGCTGCCAGCCTGTAACACTAACGGCAGTGGATTAGGCTCCTTTTCGGTGATCTGACAACAGGCAGGATATAAAGCCAGGACAGGGAGACTTGTACTTCTTTGCTGGGAAATGTCACAACATGTTCTTCAAAGCTGATCTTTCCAAGATTGAGCCCCTGGGAATGTAAACCTGAGGAGCAGAGTATCATTGGAGAAAGCCACAGAGCACGCAGGCCGCTAGGATAAATAAATCCACTTGGAGACTGCCTAAGTTTAGCTATATATGGACATCTCTAGAAAGTGAGAACTGCAATGGTTTTTCCATCAGTATTTCAAGGGCTCTCTCCAGCCTCTCTCAAAGCCCTGTAGTAAAGTGGTTTAGCAGAATAATCCCATCTTAGCAGAGAGATAGCAGAGACACAGAGAAGTGCCCGGTCAGAGGAGGAGCCAGGGAAAGGGACAAGAATAGCGCCCAAAGACAGTTTCCAAGCTGTTACAGCTTTGAGTCTAACTGTGAACCTTGCCTCGGCTCTCTCAATCTTCAGTCAAAATCCTGGTCCTACTGAGACAAGACAAATTATTTTACCTTGAGAAAAAAAAAAAAAAGAGGAAGGAGGAAATCAGTTCAACTTGTAGTTCTAAAACCCAGATTGTGGATCTGGTCTGCATCAATATGTGTTTTATAGCAAGGCAGGAAATTCTGAGGATATGTTAATAACAATAAATAATCCCAGTACTGTCCAAGACTAGTTTATGGAGTACAGAAACAGACCCCTTCCTTCACTTTTTCTGATCCACTGTGCCTGCGTTCCTGGCTACAGTGTGTGCCTGCAAGGGGCCGCACAGCCCCACCATGAGACTACGTGAGGGCACACGCTGAAGAGCGCAGAGCTGTGGACTCAAATCCTGTAGGTTAGGAGGGGACTTGATGTGATTAATGGTTTCTTGCAGAGGAATCCTCTCCTTTTCATCATCAGGATTCACTTCCGAAAAAATTCATATCATACACTTAGTGACACAGCCTGATGAATCTGGAAAGTTGCAGTCTGGTTTTGGAGACCAGATTCAGTGAAAGATGCTATGAACAAGGCACAAAACAAGGTATCATGGGTAGTGGTGGAATAATACAATGTGGTGAGAAAAAGTGGCAAGTATCCATATGGCACTATTTTAGATTAACGTACTGCTGCTTCAACAGTAGTAAAAAAATGTGAAACTCAGCATCAGGCGAGCTGGTTTTCCTTAACTAATTCTTCTTTTAATGCTCTTTTTCATTTTGTTTTCCCTGCATATCCGAGCTTGGTAAAAATAGATGTAACTGCTGCATAATGGAAACACACCGGTAATAAGAAACATTGGCATTCCACTGGTCGTGCTGGGAATGAGTGGGATCAATGTATATTTTGGTGCACTCTGATTCAGGGCATCCACTTTGAAATTAATGCAGAAGCTCTAATTTTAGTTCCTTCTTCTCTGGGAGAAAGAAAGTGTTACAAAATAGACAGAATATTACATACTGGATCACCTTAGGAATGGTGACAGGTGATGCTACTGGAATCACTCACAGTGCCAAAATCATATTGTGATACTTCAGAGCCCTTCCAGTGTGAGGTCAGTGGGGTTGGAGGCATTGGCTTCTTGCCCTCCCCACACTAGCTCCTCGCTCTGTCCAGCTCACTTTGCCCATGGGGTTTACACTAGTCCCTCAAAATTCCCCTGAATTTGGTCCTGCTCAGGCAGGGGGATTGGACTAGATGATCCTTTGAGGTCCCTTCCAATCCCTAACATTCTGTGATTCTGTGAACCTGGAGTCGAACAAGGCTGCGCTGAGTCTGGCTCTCATCTCCCTCCCCTCAGTGCACACAGCCCCCTCCCCAGTCCTTTATTCAGGGGCTGAGACCACCCAGAAGCTCCAAGAGCACCAGAAGCCAAAGGAGGAGAGTGAGGTGCAATTCTTTCACTCATCCTTCTTCCTGCAGTCCTTTCCAATGGCACCCCAGCCCTGGGGAACTCCTCAGCTCTGGGGTAAAGAGGTAAAGGAGAGCAACAGGAGCAGAGGCTCTCCAGGGCCAGATGATGTGAGCAGGAATGGAGGAGCAAGAAAGAGCAGGATGCAAACCCAGCATCACAGATCCCATGATACCAGTGCTTTAGTACTGGTGACTAACACACGGGGCTGCGTTATCACAGCGTCCGTCACTCTACATGAAAGCTGATTCATCACCTAAAACACAGGGGCTTTGCTGACTTACTCCTGGTGAACATCTTGCCCAAGATTTCCAATGTCATAACAGCATATTGCCTTCGCAGCTCTCCTGCAGGTTGCCAAATCTCCATACTAGAGCAAGCTTGCTGGCAAACACTACCAATTCAAAAGGAAGCATCTGATATTGCTTTGCACTAGGCTGCAGTGAACTAAGCCCTTGACTTCTACCTCACACCAGTCTAAACAGGAGAGCTGGTTGCTAAAGTTTTGTTTCCTAAGAGTCACTGAATCAGATGCTCCTAAGTGACTCAACAGCTGATGAAGCCAGAGGCACTCATTGCAGGCAGCATCAAGTTCTTTCAGATCTAGCCTCAAACTCCTTGTCTTTTGTCTCAGTCCAAAGGTAGCATCAGTCTTAATAGCTCTGGCATCAAACCACTCCTCAAGACCAGCCCTCCTTGAGTCACCAAGAATTATCCAGCTAGTAAAAGCTCTGTGGGTCAGCAGCTGAGTCTTGTTCACGCCCCACGCTTACTGTCAAACTCAACAAGGAGTGGTACTGGTGCCAAGGATGCTAACCTTTAGAGCAGGTAAGCGAGCGGTGGTTAGAGCTAGCACTGGTGCCTTGGCTGGCAAGTGTGAAGCTGGGCCCAGAGCCCAGGAGTGCAGATTCACACATGCTCTCCAAAATGTCCCGCCACTGTGCTGCAGATCCTGCTCTCTTCTCGCCTTGTGAATCTCAACGTCCACTGGGCAACCGTTGAGGCAGGGCTTGGTACTGCCTCCACCTCGCTGCTGCCCAGGAACTGCCATGAGATGTAATTTGTAATTTGTAACCTTTCAACCTGAGGACAGGGAAAGAGCCTCAGATTCCTTTCTAATCATCATGCCGTTGGTAAGGGATGAACACTGTGTTGCAGCGCTTTAAAATAATCAGTGCTGCTCTGTTCTGGGGCAGGCTGCAGGTAGGGCTGGGCACCAGTGGCCCTGGCTCCTCAGTGGAAACACCACCTGCTTTTAATCACCAATCAGCTGCCCAAGCTACGAGAAGGTAAGGGAGATCACAACTTTTTCCATAATATCCCTAGCAGCAATCTTTAGGAAATGTCTTACAGTGAAGGGGGGGAGAGGGGGGTGGTTGAGTAAAGGCAACTAAGTATCCTCTCTGGGATCAGGTCCCACTTCACAGGCCCTTTTTTTCTTCTAAATAGCGCTAAATAGCGCTGAATAGCTGATCTGGGACATCGAGGACTTGAACCTGCATTTCTCAGTTTCCAGGGGTGCGCTCCTCTCACAGATGGAATCTATTGTCACATGCATTTGAAAACCCCTCTCAACCTGAAAAGCCACTAGTAGGGAGAAACATAATACCATTGCCCAAAACAGCATAATCCCGCCTTCTCATCTGAAAGTCACCAGGATATGGGTCCCCATGATGCCAAGCACCTAGGTAGGCACTTGCTGGTGAGAGGCTTGACTCCGGTCCCCCTATGCTCTCCAGTGAGGGTGCAGTAGTGATGGCTCTTCATCCAAAGCATGAGACAGTGAGCTGGTTAGGGCTGGTTAGGACTGGGCTGCTCACTGGACCTTCCTGGATGACCTTTTGTATGAAAATTGCCTTCAGATCACACTGAGGATGAGGGAAATACCTTTTGTCCAGCTAGTATCACAGCTCCCTGTCCAGTCAGTCCATTGGAAAACAAATAGCAATTCCTGCTTCTTTCAGAAAAGTGTGATGTAGCAGTTCACTGACTCAGTCACCCCAGATTCCGCTACGTTCCACATTTCAGATTTTTTAATGATTTTCTAATACTATAGTTACTACTTATAGTGCTGCTGTATAGTTAAAGACCCAGAATGAACCAATACCTCTGCGGGCTGTACAGATATTAAAAAAAAAACCAACAAAATCACACCACCAAAACTACCCCACCTGTGCTCATTTGGAGAAGGACATGCATTTTCCTTTGGTGTTGAAGGCTCAATTCCATAGTATTGGAAGCTGATATTGTTTCATAAATAGGAATTATCGAAGCTCGGTTCACAGCTCAGAAACCTTTAAAAGATATCCCCTTTATAACAAACTACTGTACAAACAACCCAGGACAAAGTCAGAACAACAACCGACAGCAAACTAAGTTGTACAGTAAGATAAAGAATAAAATAAGAACACGTTTAAAAGCCTGAGGAAGACAAGTGGTTTTGTTGTTGCTGATGTGTTAGGAGAAATGATTGAAGAACAGTTTATGCTTGTGAAAATATGACCCCAGTAACTCTGTCCAGGTCAGCTGGCAGAGGGCAGCGTGCTCTGCTGGCAGAAGCAACAGCCGGCACCGCAAGCTCTGCAAGGTTTCATTTAGCATAGATAGTATCATGGGTATCTTATGTGATCAGCTTCACTGGGACTTGAAAGGCATGACTTGGAGGTCGTTGGGTACATTCTGGCTGCCTCTGCCCATTTCCCAGTGCCCTCTTTTCTCTAAGCGCCCTTGCCCAAGACCGCTGCATAGGTCTCACCTCTCATGTTTATCACTGTGGATAAAGTCAGCTTCATGCAGATGAAAGAGAAAGCATCAGTCGCACGGAGAAGGCTGTCATGCACCAGTTCTGGAGTGAATCTCGTTAACGGAACCACTGCTAATAAGCATTGCTAATGCTGAAACTGCTTCTGAATGAAAACACGACTTTCCAAAAACGTGGTTTTTGACAGAAAATTAAACTGTCCTTTGAGATATTACAACAGACACATAAATACTCAAAAAATGAAAGTCACAGGGCTTTTAGATTAGAGTTGCACTTTGCTCCCTGATCCTTCAGCTTTCCTAGAGGCCGGGATT